>NW_027187291.1:3225587-3319128 GCF_028583685.1 Petaurus breviceps papuanus
CCCCCCCCCCCGACTGGACAACCCCCTTTCTCTCCTCCCCCACTCACCTGAGAGCGGCCGCGACAGCTGCTGGTCTCTGTCCCCGTGCGCTCACCTCATACTGTCCGCAACATCCGGGACCTGCCGGGCGGACACACATACAAACACGCAGAGCGCGCACACTCACACACACACACACACACACACACACACATACACACACACACACACACACACACACACACAGACGGACAGACACCGGCCTGGCGTCACGGCGTCATGGCGTCAGCCCAGTGAGCGCGTGCCCGCCCCGCCCCCGCATGGCACCTCCCACCCTTCCCTTCCGTCCCCTGTTATACCCCCGCCCCATCCTTTTCAACGCCTGCCTTGCACTGTCCTTAGTGCGCCTGCGCCCCAAGGCCTCTGGCCCGGACCCTGGGAGCAGAATTACAAGGTCTGCGGAAACAGAAAGGGAAGGGTGAGAGAGGCGGCAGGCAAAAAAAAAAAGGTGGGGGGGCGGGGGGAGCGGGAACTAGAAGGGGGTCGCGTACAGGACGGGGTAGGCTGGACAAAAGCTCAGGTTGTAAGGTCTGGGCCAATCCTAACCCTTAAAAACTCAGCAGAGATATATGTTTCTGGAGCTTTCCTTTTTCAGATGATATTTGAATGGTGTGAAATTTTGCAAGAAGAAGGAACTATTTTAAGCTACAGTTTTAAATTTGGAAACATTTTCATGCCAAATTCCTAGTTTTTTCTTTACCGCCGAAGGAGAATTTGTCTTCAGGGATTGGTCTGAAATAATTTGTTACCACAGAAACAGGGACCTCCAACGTTTCCCACACTCAGCAAGGGGATGGGCATCCTTGGAGGGGAATTTCAAGGGAAATATGTCTTATCAAGAGATAAGGGTTCCAGGATAAGAAAATAGAAATGATTTATTCAGTGATAATCTGTATGTAACCCACTCTGACCTAGCCTCTTGCTCTGAAACTGCCAAATCTATTGTTAGTAATCAATCAAATCCACTACTCTGGAGCTACTAGCCTCCTAATAGTCACTTGTTAAAATACCCTGGAAGCACAGAAATCCAATAAAGTGTTTAATCAAAACAAAGAGTAGGATAAAAAACAAAGGAAGTGAAAAAAATAACTAATCTCTCTGCCCATAAAGGATAGGCTGCAGCTGCTTTCCCACCAAATTAACCCAAATTCTAATTCCATTTGTGCTCTAGGCCTCCTACCCCTAGGGAGCTACATCTGGCCACCAGCTTTGTTCAGGCCCTTATTGACGCTTGCCTAGACTACAGTGATAGACTTCTAATTGGTTTTTTTCCTAACTTAAGACTTCCCCCTTTCTAAACTATATTCCAAACAAATTTTGTTGTAGTTGTTATTGTTTTTTTTTTTTTCAGTCACATTAGACTTTTCATGACCCCATTTGGGGTTTTCTTGGCAAAGATGTGGGAGTGGTTTGCCATTTTCTTCCCTTCCTTTGTAGATGAGGAACTGAGGCAAAGAGGGTGAAGTGACTTGCCCAGGGTCACACAGTTAGTCTATGTCTAAGGTCAGATTTGATCTCAGGAAGATGAGTGTTCAGTCTCCAGGCCCAGCACTCTTTCCACTGTGTCACCTAGCTGCCAAACAAATACTAAAATAATACCCCTAAAGAACAGATCTGACCATGTCATTCTCATGCTCAAGAAATTCTAGTGGCTCCCTATACTTTAAAGATTATATACAAAACAGTTCTTTTTTGACATTCAGTACCATTCTTCTTCACATGTTCTATGTTATGGTCAAACTGGCTTTCTTATTTATTACTTACAGTCACAGGCACCTTTGCTAAAATAAGAATGTATTCCTTCTTTACCTTTACCCCTTAGAATCTCTGGCTGCCTACAAAACTCAGTTCAAGCACCACCTACAGCCCTTCTTGATCACCTAGTGCTTCTCACCTTCCTTGAAAAATTTGTGTTTACTTTGTAGCCACTAATATGTATACTTGCTACTTTCCCCAATAGAATGTAAGCTCCTTGAATTCTATTTTTGTCTTTGTATCTTCAGTACCTAGTCTGGCCCATAGTAGGTGCTTAACATGTTGATTAATTTATTAAATAAATATGTTGATTAATTTATTAGATAATTGAGAGGGACATTGTTGGTCTAAACTCCTGGTAGGGAGTGACAGAGGCTAGTATATGTAAGCAGTCTCTGCTCAGTTACCTCTTCAGTATCTGAAGGAGTCTAGGGCACTGCAGCTTCTAAAATAAGGGCTTGGGCACCTCTACAGGACCAGGCTCTCATGCTGATGGGGTGATAGAACCTGGACCCCTAAAAGGAAAAGACCATGTCTTTGAAAGCAACTCAGTCCCTGAATTTTCCCATACATTTCAGCAGCCCAGATCACTGGTGCCTCTGCCCACCTAGAACACCTAATTAGCTCACTTGATAGTCCTTTCCCTGAAGCTCTTGGCCCACCCCAGACTACTTACCACTCCTTAATCCCATCCAGATCCTTTTACTGTCTTTTTTGTATATAAACATCAGTCTCATCCCCATCAAGGTTTAAATTCATTAGGAATCTAGCCCTCTTCTATTGGTGCTACAATAAACTGCCCCTTGAATAGAAGATGGTTTGAGTGTGTGAATTCATTCCAGGTGGATGGTGCCCTGTACCCTGAGATTTTGGGGTTTCCAGCAACCCCAAACTGCATCAATGGCACTAATGTCCTACCTTACATACCTAGCTCATTCTGAGACAGTTCTCTTTTCCTCCCACAAATTTTCAGTTCTGCTCCAGTGGGCAAATGTGTCCAAGGAACCAGGTGCCCACGTACTTAAAAGAATATTATTTGGATACTTGTATTTCCATAACCAGTCATTTCTTGTTTACCAGGAATAATACAATAAAAAGTGAATGTTTCTGTCATACTCCTGTGGCCTCATTTGAAAAACAACAGCAACAACAATTGATTCAATTAAATTTTCTTTTAAAAACCACTAAGGGGTGCTCACCAGGACAAGTGCCCCCAGCCAAACACTAATAACTTCAGGCACTTTCATCCAGAACTGTCACATGCCTATTACAGCACATTTGGGGAGTTTTCCCTCCCCTTAGGAGCATGGCTTTCTACTACAGAGGAACCAGTCACCCAAAGCCTCTCAGACTAAAGCAGCTGTTTTCTGTTCTACTTTCAGCATGCAGCTGCCTGAACTGGTAGTGTGAGGTCTAGAAGTATGTCTATTAGTCTAAAGACTCATGTATACCCTGATAGACTAAGAGGGGGGAAAAATCAGCCTTTCTGTTTCTCTCATCTCTGTTTCTCTGTCTCTTATGTCTCTGACCTACCTCCCCAACACCCAAATCCCCCTGAACCTGTGACTGAGCAAATGTCTCCTGTCTAAAAGAAAAAACTTTCAAGTTGTGCATATAATGACCAAGCAGAATCAATATTAATGGCTGTAAAATTATGTGATCACTTAGATAATATAGACACAAAAGTGAAATAAGGGAACTGACACTCTTCTAACTTATCCCCTCATCTGCCAATAGATGCTAGGAACAGTTGAGAACAAATGAAAAAGTAGAAAGCTTGGAGATTTACTATCAGTGGAAGGAACTGCTTTCCCATGGGTGGGCAAAGGAAAAACAGTAGGGAGCTGTTAGTAGGCTGAGGTCTTCTGATAACACAGGAGTGATGGGTCACATCTTAATTCTTCCCAGATTGTACCTAATCATCAATGAAGGTCCAGTTTTGTGCATAGTTTACAATCCTAACACCTCCGCTATATTTTCCTTGTTCTTCTGATCATTCCATGTCAGCATACTAGCCTCTAGCACTAAAAACTCTACCAGGAATTTAGAGCAACTGTGTCCTCAATAATTTTATAAAGTCAGAAAGTCTTTATGACTTTATTTAAAATGAGTTTACATCCAGTCTTAGACACTCACTAGCTGTGTGACTCTGGACAAGTCATTTAACCTCTATTTGCCTGTTTACTCAATTGTAAAAGAGATAATAATAGGGTTGTTGTGAAGATCAAATGAGATAATATTTATAAACCACTTACCACAGTGCTTAGAATATAGTTATTTATAATTTATAGCTTATTAAGTAATAAATATTTATTTCCTAGAATTCACCATTTGACAAAAATTGCTGGGAACTCTGGTAAGCAGTTTGGCAGAAACAAGGCACAGACCAGAATCTCATACGATACACCAAAATAAGTTCAAAATAGATCAATCATTTAGATCTAAAGGGTTATATTGTAAATAAATTAGAGGAGCATGGAAAATTTTACCTGTCAGATCTATGAATAAGGGAAGACTTTATGATCAAAAAAGAGAGAGGACCGCACTAAGTGAAATAGATGGCTTTGATTACATGAAATTAATGTTTCTGATGCAGCCAAATTTAAACTAATGTAGCTAAATTAGAAGGAAAGCAGGAAATTGGGGGTGGGTGGGATTTAAAGCAAGTTTCTCTGATAAAGGACTCATTTCTTAAATATATAGGAAGCTGAGCCAATTTTACAAAAAATGTGAGCCATTCTCCAGTTGATAAATGCTCAGAGGATATAATAAACAGGCAGTTTTCAGGAGGAATCAAAACTAACAGGAAGATGATTTGGGGGGGGGGGGGGGGAGGCGGCCTGTGCAGAGGCCCTGACGAAGCCTGATCAATGTGGCAGCAAGTTGACCGACCAACCTCAAGGGCCATTGCCAGGCCTATCACTGAAGGGCTGGGATTGAACAGAACTGGGTGAGAGTCAAATGCAGGGCCCCTGGTAGGGGCAGCAGCTAGCTATTCCTGGGGCTACCAACCCACAGCCTGGAAATTTAAAAAGCCCCTATCTGGACTTCCAGGGACCAGGATGGCAGAGTGAACCCAGGCTGTTCCAATTGCCCCCTCTGACCCTGAAAACATAGTAATTATTGCTCCAAAGCAAAACTTTAAACAGTAAAGGCTTGGAAACCCCAGAGGAAGGGTGTGGCTAGGGCCTTGCTTCAAAATGGGTAAAAAGCAGACTGCAAAAACAAAGACTCTGGACTCCTACTATATTAGTGGAAGAAACCAAATTCAGAGGAAGACAGTGTTGATTCCATACCCACAGCTGAAGCCTCAACAGGGAACTGGTCTCAAGCACAGAAAGCATTCTTAGATGAACTCAAAAAGAACTTTGAAAACAAAATTAGAGAGATAGAAGACAAAATGAATTATTTTAAAATCAAAATTGCAAAATTAGAAAAACTACAATGAAGAAAACAGCTCCTTTAAAAGAAAAATGGGTGATATGGAAAAGGAACTTCAAAAACTAACCAAGGAAAATCATTCACTAAAAACTAGAATCAACCAAATTGAAGCAAATAACTCCATGAGGAACTAAGAATCAGTCAAACAAAACATCAAGAATGAAAAATTAGAAAAAGAGGTAAAATATCTCAATGGAAAAATAAGTGATCTAGAAAACAGATCCAGGAGAGATAATCTGAGAATCATAGGCCTACCAGAAAATCATGATGAAAAAATGAGCCTGGACAACATCTTCTAAGAGCTCATCAAGGAAAACTTCCCTGAGATACTAGAACCAGAAGGTAAAATAGAAATCAAGAGAATCCACAGGTCACCTCCTGAAAGAGATCCCAAATTGAAAAGTCCTCAAAATGTTGTGGCCAAACTCCAGCACTATCAGGTAAAGGATAAAATACTACAAGCAGCCAGAAGGAAACAATTCAAATATTTAAGAACCACAGTGAGGATCACACAGGATCTGGCAGCTTCTACACTGAAAAAATTGGAGGAACTGTAATATGATAAAAAGAACAGAATTTGAATCAAGACTGAAGCAAACTACCTACTCTTTTTCTTTTACCTTGTTTGGATTTGTTTCCTCCTTCCCATTGTTCATTCCATCTGATACAGTCCTTTATAACATGACTAATGTCTAATGTGAAAGTCAATGAATTTGGCTTAGGAAGGGAATGACATACACACTAAATAGAGTATCTCACCGTACAGGAGAGTAGGGGGGAAGGGGATGAGAAGGGGGATGATGGAATGGAGGGCAGGCTGGGGGGGGAGGGAACTTAGAAGCACCCACCTTTGAAAAGGGACAGGATCAAAGTAGAGAATAGAACTAGTGGGGGGTAGGATAGGATGGAGGGAAATATAATCAGTCTTTCACAATATATCTACTATGGAAATGTTTTGCACAGCTAACGTGTACAACTTATATTGAATTGCTTATCTTCCCATTAAGGGTGGGTGATGAGGGAAGTAGGGAAATAATCTGGAATTCAAAGGTTTAAAATCAAATGTTTAATAAAATAATAATTATATATGTATATATATAATTATCATTATTTTACATGTAACTGGGAAATAAGATATACAGGAACTGGGGCATAGAGATCCACCATGCCCTACTGGAAAGTCGGAGGGGAGATGGGGGAAGATATAGGAGAGAGAAGATTGGGGGAGGGGATATTCAGTGGGATCGATGTTTTGGGGTGGTGGGTAGGGGAAAAATGGTGAGAAAATTTGTAACTCAAAATCTGGTGGAAATGAATGATGTAAACTAAAAATTAGAAAAATATATTTAAAAAAGAAATCAAAGCTAACAATAATTACATAAAATGTTCTAAATCACTATTTAGAGAGATGCAAATTAAAATAACATTAAGACATAGCAGCAGGGAAGCTAGGTGGCACAGTGAATAGAGCACTGGCCCTGAAGTCAGGAGGACCTGAGTTCAAATGCAGCCTCAGACACTTGACACTAACTGTGTGGCCTTAGGCAAATCACTTAACCCCAATTGCCCTGCCTACCCCCCCTGGAAAAAAAAAAGACATAGCAGCTCATACCTATCAGATTGGCTAACACGACCAAAAAGTAAAATGACAAATGCTGGAGGACATGTAGAAAAATTGGACCACAACTGCACTGTTGGTAAAGTTGTGAATAAGTCTAACCATTTTGGAGAATAATTTGGAAGTATACTAAAAGAGCTATAACATTGTGCATACCCTTTGACTCAGCAATACCATTATTATATCTGTACCCCAAAAGAGATCAAAGAAAAGGGTAAAAGGATCTATTTGTACAAAAATATTTATAGCAGTTCTTTCTGTGGTGACAATGAGTTGGAAATTAAAGGAATGCCTACGAATTGGGAAATGGCTGAACAGGTTTGTATTATATGACTGTGATAGAACACTATTGTGCTGTAAGAAATGATAAGCAGGATGGTTTCAGAAAAATCTGTGAAGTCTTATATGAACTGTTACAAAGTGAAGTGAGCAGAAAAAGGAGATTATTGCATACAGTAGTAGCAATATTGTAACAATGATCAACTGTGAAAAATTTAGGCTCTGTGATCAAGACAATGATTAAAGATAATTCCAAAGGATCCATAAAGAAAAATGCTATCCATCTCCAGAAAGACAACTGATGAACCCTGAGTGTGACTAGAGCATACTTTTTTTTACTTTCTTTATTTTTCTTGATTTAGTGTGTATTTTCTTTTGCAATGTGGCTAATATGGAAATATGTATTACATGACAACGTGAATAATTGAGATCATGTTGCTTACCTTCTCAGGGAGTGAGGGAGGGATAGGAAGGAGAGAAAGTTTGGAACTCAAAATTTTTTTTAAATGGATGTTAAAAATTTTTTAAGTAATTGAAAAATATCTAATGAAATAATAATATATTTAAAATGTATATTTCCTTCCTTAAAGTCCAACCCTTAAACAAAGTAATTCCCACTAAAATATACCCAACAAGTGGTTGTCTAGCTTCTACTTAAAGACCTCCAAAGAGAAGGAAATAAGCATTTATATAGTACCTACTATGTGTCAGGCGTTGTGATAAGTGATTTCGGGTGATTTGTTTTTTTTTTAACAAATATTGGGGTAAGGGGTGGCTAGATAGCATAGTGAGTGGCATGCTCATTGTTATGTGACTGAAGCACACAGGCAGGCTGTGGCATTCCCTAGGGACAACAAGGTATAGCTTTCAACTTCTTGATACCTTCAAAAGCTAGCATTTCTTTGAGTTGTTTGTTTGTGTTTGGGGGGTGGAGGTGGGGATGGGGAAGATGTCTAAGTATGTCTGTGCATACCCTGGTGAAATAATCGATCACCACTAAGGTATGTTTTATGTTCTTGCTATCTCCTCCCAGACATAAAATGTCAATTCAAATGTCATAAAATGTCAACAAATTCCAAAGATTAACTAGTTTTATTAAGGGCTTACTATGAGTCAGAAATGTGCTAAGTACTGGGAATACAAAAAAAGATAATAACAGTCCCTGCCCTCAAGAAGATCACTATATATCTTTGTCCATGCTTATCCATATATACATATAAACTTGGTACATACTACACACACACACACAGAGATTCATTTCCATTTGATGTGGTTTGGGGTTGCTGGGAACCCCAAAATGTCAGGGTACACGGCACGTTTGCCTGGAAAGAATTCAAGCACTCAAGCCTTCTTTCAGTCAGAGTAGCAAGGTTTATTGTAACACCAATAGAGTGTTAGATTCCTAAAGAATCTGCAGCTTGATGGGGATGAGATTGATACATATGGGGGGAAAAAAGACAGTAAGAAGATCTGGATGGGATTAAGGAGTAGTAATTAGCCTAGGGTAGATCAGGTGCAGACAGTGAAAGGAGTTGAGTAGTCTGGGCTAGGTCAACTTCAGGCTGTTAAAAGGATTATTGAATATCTAGGTAAATTGGGCTGGGCCAGATGCCTTTCTGGTGATACCAGGGCCTAGTTTGCTGAAATGAATGGGAAAATTGAGGGTCCATATACACATGTGCATATGTTGTATACACCTAGTTTATGTGCATATATATATATATACATGTCTGTGTATATACATGCATTTGTGTATATATGTATATGTTATATATAGTATATATAATATATAGTATAAATGGATTAGCTTCCATTTACAATATATAGACATATATAAATTAGGTATTATAAAGCATACATAGAGTACAATATTGGTGCTATAGAATGTATGTGTATGTGTGTGTATAGTTTTTTTGTTGTTGTTGTTGGTCTTTCATTTGAAGAGGACCAATGATATCATGAGTTTGATGTCCTGACTTTCTCATGAATTGGATTTAAGAGAGGTAGACCTTCAAAAAGTAGTGAAACTATCTCTCTCCTCCAATCATTAGAGTCCAGGGGCAATGATGAGGTACAGGCTCTGGGAACCTCCTTGGAACTCTGATTGAATCTTCCCACTTGATTAGACATTTTCGAGGCCATAAGCTTTCATTATAGCTAGGCCCAAATCTCTTAGTCTTAGTAGCCTAGCCCTCCATTGTCCATCTGCTTCCCACCCTTGAGCCTATCAAAATATCTATATACCCCAATCAACTGTTACACCCTAGAACTGGCCTATTGCACCATTGTTTGTGGTCTCCAGGTAGCCTCCAGCAACTTTTAGTGAATGACTTATATATGTTTAATTAAAATAAGATTGTGGACCCCTTTGAAGCTGTCTTTCCTTTAGAAAAGCAGATCAAAGAACCTGTGCTAGCAGGCTGTCCTGGGTATGCTAGGATGCTTGCTAATACAGTCATGTGCAAGAACAGTAAATTGGAGTGTCCAGCAGCTCAAAAATATTTATTCAATTAATGAAAACAGATAAATGATCAAAACAACAGCAACAACAAAGTTTTGCTAGAGTTTATATTCTCTAAATATGCATCACGAGTTGGTAGCATTTTTCTTTTTATACAAGTCCCACACTTTTTAGTGACATCTGCTGTCATCTTGAGGTAGGAAGAGCTCTTTCTTACTAGATCCAGGGTTGTCTCTTGACTCCTGTGTCTAAAATCTTCCTGCACTGCTTTCATGGCCATAGAGTGTTATGTTCTAAGTATTATCACCTACTTCCTGGTACTCTTCATGGGATCAGGTACAATCTGGTAAAAAAAAAAACAACTTTGTATAACTCCAACTTTTCTCAATAGTAGAATGCTTTTTTGGCAATGGAACTTGAGTCCTTTAGCATCACTTTCTTGCTCCTTGGCTTTGCTCAGCCATCTGTTCACACTGCCAGTAATCCGTAGACAACTGAAGCAAAGAAGGTTGGTTCAATGAATCATGATTTTCATATGCTGCTGGCATGCTGTCTGCTAGAACCAAGCTCTCAGCTACACTCGATCATAGCCCAGCTCCTTGTGTATCACACATAGCCTTCAGAACCTCTTTCATTATCACCATAACTCTGATGACCGTCTTCAGGACAGGGCATTGTCATCAGTGAACCAACATTTTTACTTTTTTTCTCAATTACAACCAGCATTTATTAAGTGCCTACTACTTGCCAGGAACTGTGCTAAGGTCTGCAGCTACAAAGTAAATCAAAAGACAGTCCCTGCTCTCAAGGAACTTGCAATCCAATTGGTAAAATAGTATACAAATATGCATAAACAAGATATAGCCAGGATAAATTGGAGATCTGGGTCTTATATCAAGTATATGTGAATTTTGAGATTATTTGGTGGTTTAGCAATAGCATCATAGTTCCTAACTAATGTGAGGTACAAAATCCTAGAAAAATCCATAGATCACGAATATTCTGTAGGCATAGCCAATTCAGGAGTCTTCTTTTCTTTAGGTCAGCACTAATACTTATTGAGATCTTCTTTGACTTAACAGAGGTTCTGCAAAATTGACACTTGTACATTGACAGCTTCTGACCAGTTTCCTTTAGTTGAGCTAACATTTCATCAGCCTCTTGTGTTTTTCTAGTGTTTATGCAAAGACAATGAGGTCATCTAGGTACACTGATACTTATAGTTAATCATATCTCTGATTACTTTCTCCATCTGCCTTTGAAAAATGGCAAGTTCTGAGATGCCTTGGGACATACACTTAACCTGGCAAATCCAGCTGGACAGATGAAAACATCTGTTTCCTTGTCCTTCTCTACCATAAAAATGATGGTATGCACTGTGTAAACTGAACACTAAGAATCACCAAATGCCTAACAGACAGTCTGGGGTGTCTTGAACCTTTGGCATGGCACACTTGTCTGCTTTTGTTCAAAGTCTATGATTATGCTGTTGATCAGTTCTTTGAGATGGTGTGATAGTAATGGCAATTAAAGATTACCCTGTATTGGCTTGGTTTTCAAACTGATTGTGTTAAAACCCAGAGCTTGTTAATCCCACCTGTGGGATGGACTTGTTGATGTGAAAAGAGAGTCCTGAACTGGGAGGAGCTGGTGATGTAGATTTGGAGAGACAAGAGAGAGGCAGAAGAATTTTTTGGAAGCAGCACCTCGTGGAGGCAGAGAGAGAGACTGAGAGAATTGCTGGGGGCCACTTTGAATTGCCCTGGACTTTTGAGACCTGCCCCCTGAGCTGCCAAGGACTGAGGAGACATGGCTGTTTTGCTGGTACTTTGTCTGTTTTGATGTTGTTTTGCCAGATTTGTCCACTGGTGAAAGACAGTCCTGTTGTTGAAGAAGTTCTGGAACCTGGCTGTTGGCTAAGAGCTCCTGAGACTGTCCTGCAGACAGAGAGTGAATACTGTCCACTGGTGAAGGACAGTGCTGTTGTTGCAGGGGTCTGGGAACCTTTCTGTTGGCTCAGAAGCCCTGAAGAAGGATTTTCTTGTTGTATGTTTACAGAAATCCTGGGAGAGGGTTTTGCTAATGTTTTCAGGGGTTCTAGGACTGTTCTACAGACAGAGGATGAATTAATGAAGGGACTGGCAATGTATCTTGTGGCCTTGCTAAGCCTTGTCTCCCCAGGAACTAAGATTGCTGAGAACTTGCCTCTTGTCAAGATGAAGAAAAGACCTCCATTTGGGTATTAAGTGCTGTGCTTAAACTTGATGTAACTCTGGGGTAGATTCAATTGTGATCCAGGGGTGGGGAACTTTTGACCTTTTCGTGCTCTGTGATTGAACAAATGAATGTACTTTACTTATGTTTGGAAACTAATCTCCATTTGAGAAGAGGGGTTTTGTGGTGGACTAAATGAAGGTACAGCCTAGGGGTGGAGTAGTATTTAGAACCGGGACTTTGTAATTGATTGAATGATTTGGAAGGTCCTGGGGTGGGGTAGTACTTGGAGATTATTTAATCACACTTAGTAAATGCTGTATTTGGAATGATGTCATGTTTTGACCTTCTCTGTTCTTGCTAGGTCACTGAATAAAATGGAGACCACCTATGCTGGTATTTTGAACCTTGGGAAGTTGCCTTTCCTTGGCATTATATTACAGATGGTCTTTGAGATCTTCCATCACAGATAAAGGGCTCTTCCTAAATTGTTACTCACATATTACAAGATAGTTACTTCAACCTGGGAAAGGTTAATCTTCAAGTATATCCCACATCCTACTCCTGCAATGAAAACACACCTATTCTTTTGCTGAACTTCCAACTCAGCAAATCTTTCCATTCATCAAATTCTGGGGCATCACCAAAGTCAAAATCCTTAGGATCCATTTCTGAGTTGATGTTCACCCTTAACATATCCCTTTCCTCCTACAGGCTACTGCACAAGCTGTATGGATAGTCAAAGTGTGCATGTTTTTGGTCCCAGTTTGCTACTGCATTATTGTTTTTAATCCTGATATTAATTTAAATAGACAAATTGGTTTCAATTAATGCTGAAACTTTGTGATAGTTGGCAGATCTGAACTGCATGAAACCTTTCCTAATCCTCCCAACTTCTAGTGTCCTCCAACCCATTGAGTATGTATGTATTTATTAACTTTATATTTGTTTTATGTACATATGTGTGTTTGCACATACTTATCATTTCTTTCATTAGAACCTAGGCTTATTGCAGTAAGGATTAATTAGTTCTTTGTACTTCTATACATAGTACCTAGCACAGTACTTGACACATAATAGGTGCTTATAAAAATAAATAGGTATTTGATTGATTGTATATACAAGAGCTATAGTATCTACCTTCATGTTGACTGCAACGATTTCTTTAGGAAACTTAAAACTTATTTGATGTATCCCAAGTATGAGTAGTCTTTGTTAGACTACTAACGCATGAAAGTTAGCTAGGTGATATAGTTGATAAGAGTGCTGGGCCTGAAGTCAGGAAGATCTGAGTTACAGTTCAGCCTGAGACACTTACTAGCCTCATGACTTTGGGTAAGTCATTTAACCTCTGTTTGCTTTGGTTTCCTCAACTGTAAAATGGGGATATCAATAGCACCTGCCTCTCAGGGTTGTTGTGAGGATTCAATGAGATAATATTTGTAAAATGTTAGAATAGTGCCTAGACTATAGTAGACACTATCATTATTATTATTTAATCCCAGGCTTTTCATAGGCTATAAAAACATTTTTCTAAATGGCTGTCATAGAATGATTAGATTGTAATGATAACTTAAGATTCATTATTCAGAGTAGCATTGCATTCCCCATTCTCAATCTTTATAATCCTCACTGTTCAAGGTCTTATAAGTCTACATGAAATCAATCCCATCAGGAATAAATAATGATATAATTCTTATCATTTTGGGGAGTCTGGAATGACCTTCTTCCTTGATTTTATCTCCTTTTCTTAACACAGGTTCTATAGACCTTAGCTTCTATATCACCAAGACAGCATTCTTCTTACAATGGCATACCTTAGCAATATACTTTCTAGGTATATACACAGATGATGAAGTTGACACACACACATTTCCAGAGGGTGCTCCAAAAGAAAGTGTGAGAGAAAAGGCATTAGAATGCCCACCAAATTGAAGGTCTATAGAGCCATTGTTGAAGAAGTTACCCATAAAGAAGGTTAGGGTTGCTCTGGAGACCCCAAAATACCAACAGGCTGGGTCCTGCTGAATTAATTTGACTCGTCTTCTCAGCCAAAGAAAAGTAAAGTTTATTAAAAGTTTGCTTGTATTAGACAGAGTTAAGTCTGTATTAGGTCATTCTATGGCGCTCTCACAAACATGGAGGGAAGATGGGGTCTTATATACAGAAGGTTGTGGGAGGAAACTAGGAATGGTCTAGAGAAGGAGTTTGGGGAGGGTTTTCAGAAGGAGTTAATGAAGTCAATGAGTGATTAAGGGTGGGAGGCCACCTGGAGACCACAAACAATTCCCAGGCCTTCCTGGTCCTTCTCTGTTGCCTCCCAGTCACCCCAAACTGCCTGGCCACTCCTAGATCCTTCCTACAGTCTTTCTGTATATAAGACCCCATCCTGTCTTCTTGTTTGTGAGAGCGCCATAGAATGACCTAGCACAGACTTACTCTGTGTCTAATGCAAGCGTACTTTTAATAAACTTTACTTTTCTTTGAGAGAAGACTTGAGGCGAGTTGACCCAGTGTGTTGGTATTTGGGGTCTCCAGAGCAACCCTAACCCTCTTAGTGGGTAACCTCTTCAAGTCAGAAAAAACAATACAAGGACACTCTCAAGGTGTCATTTAAAAAGTCTGGAAATAATTGGGAGGTATGGGAGACACTGGCACCGGACCACCCAGCATGGCATGCCCTTATCAAAAAAGGCACTCTATGAGCAAAGCAGAATTGCAGTAGCTCAAAAGAAACAGAAAATGCACAAATTTAGAGACATAGTCATTTCAAATGTTCATTTGCTCTATTTGTGCCCGTGCTGTGGTAGAACCTTCTGAGCTTGTATTAGTCAGATTGATGTGTTATAGGCTCTGGGAATTCCTTGAACCCTTTGAATCTTCCTACTTGATCTGGCATTCCCCAGAGGCCAAAAGTCTTCCATTATTAATATGAGTGAATCTCTGTTACCCAGAAGCTTGCCTAGCCCTCCATCATCTGTTATCTCCAGGTAGCTTTCAACTACCTCCCACCCTAGATCCTATCAAAATATCTATGACCAAATCTATTATTTTTTTTTTTTTTGCTTTTTGGAGGGCAATTGGGGTTAAGTGACTTGCCCAAAGTCACACAGCTAGTAAGTGTGCCAAGTGTCTGAGGCTGGATTTGAACTCAGGTTCTCCTGACTC
This sequence comes from Petaurus breviceps papuanus, assembly GCF_028583685.1. Taxonomy (NCBI): domain Eukaryota; kingdom Metazoa; phylum Chordata; class Mammalia; order Diprotodontia; family Petauridae; genus Petaurus; species Petaurus breviceps. Next base: position 3,240,563 of record NW_027187291.1, read on the forward strand.
CAGGGTCGGTGCTCTATTTATTGCGCCACTTAGGTGCCCCCAAATCTGTAACCCTTAATCTAGCCCAGGCCTCCATTGTCCCTTACCTCAAGCTGTTTCCCACCCTTGATCCCATCACAATCCCATTCTCTCGGTTCCAAGAGTCTGATGTCAGTCACATCAAGACCCTCTTTAGACTCCTCCTCAAGACCCTCCCCAAACCCCTCTCTAGACCACCCCTAGATCCTTCCCACAATCTTTCTATATGTAAGATCCATCTTGCCTCCACGAAGCCGCTGAGATTCAATCTAGCTCAGACTCAGTCTGTGTCAGATTGTTCTGGCCAGCTTTTAATACAAGCATCACAAATACCTAGGCTCCTTAAGAGTCTACCCATTATGAAGAGTAGTTCTTCATTTCTGTTGTATCCTGCTGGTGGTATTCTTCTTCTATCAGCCTGTTGTGGTGTCCATTTCCTTGGTCTTTCCTTCCCAGTAATGTGATTTTGAGCATGGTCCTATGTCTCAAAAGGCTTTCTGTCCACCTCCAAATCTGCATTTTCAGCATAGCTTCTGTGCTTTGTTCCCATGGTCCATAAACTAGATAATGTTCCAGAGGCCAGCTGAAGTTGAGCCTTCCCAGGGCAAGTCCTTCTTACCAGCCTTTTGTCCATCCTCCAGCCTGGCCAGGAATTTCTCACAATCTGTCAGATGTTGTCAAAGGTCAATAGCAAATAGGCATAATTTAATTTCTGGGCTGTATAGCCTGCTTCCATGCACTCACTCCAGTTGAGTGAAACATTTCTTTCCTCAGTTTTATTCCTCCTTTATTTCTCCTTCTCCAAAGTGAGGCATTCACATAAATTGCAAAATTAGGTAGCTATTTCCCTTTGTATTTAAGGGTAAAGAGGGCAAATGTATTATATACTTGCTGTGGTGGCTTGCCACCACCTTATTGCTTCCCTAGTTTATGCATAAATTCCTTATGAGTCCAGGCTGGTCAGTTTACATGCCCTTAAGGCTTTCCATTGATCTTCCCCTCTTTTCTAACTCAAATGCCTGACACAATTCTATCATATTGTTGATCCCCACCCTTGGTTGTTCTCCTTGTGTGGGTACAAGGTTTCTTTCCCAAATATGTCCCTAATTTAGGCCTATTATATCCCTCTGCTTCAGCCATACTCACACATGAGGTTCCTTTCTATGATAGAATATCTAGCTTTGGCCCTAACTATAGGTGGGTTTCAGTTCCCTCGATAAATAATCCTCTCAGTCTCTCTCTGGTCAATCCCTCTTGTTCACCAAATATTCTATTCTCCTGATGAACTCTTGTGGAGAGGGGGAAGGAGACCTGTAGATTAATTTACAGCGTCTCCTATCGTCACCATATTAGTTATTTCTGAATGAGCAAACTGAATCTGATACCTCACAAAGTATTGCCTTAGTGATCTCAGGCTTAACCTTGCCTGTGAATTACTCTGTGATCCCTCAGTTTTTTCACATTTATTGTCAATGCTTTTATAACATTCTTTTTTTTTTTTAACTCTCTAGGTCCACTCAATATTAGAAGGCTTCCTATGGATCTCCATACCTATCACACCATTTCAACCAAGTCAGCCCCATTTTTTTCAATCAATCACTCCATTATTATATTATTCAGCAAACCAGTAATAGTACCTTAAGTACTAGGAATGCAGTATAATACCACATTAATACAATGATGCAATATTATAATTATTGCACCACAAATAAACAATATGTAAACTAGTGGACCTGTGAAGGCATAAATATGCCAACAATTAGTATATGACTATGAACTCAATGAAGTCCAGTTGCACATATCTTCTGATATATACTTTTATATATATACTTATATATAAAAGTGTATATACATACTGAATATAATAATTAGCAACATTGAATAAAGAACTTTTCACTTATAATTATTCTATGAATTCAAGCAGATTGATCCTGAGAGATGGACAACCTACTTGGAAAAACTAAGAATAAACAAAATAAAAATAGAAAAATAGAAAACAAGGATTCCTTTAAAAAAAATTCTGGACTGGAAAAAATTCCCTGAAAAGACAAGAAAATATTTTTGAAATATAACCATCTGAAAAATTAAAAATAAAGAGAAAAATATCTTCCAAAAATATATCAAGAAATGCTGGACTAAAATTCTGTTCAAACTGATTTCTTTTTTTATGCAGTTTGGGTAGTTAGAGAGTTCTAGTGCCTGTAGTGATTCTGTGTGGCCTGCTTAAAGCAAATCACTAGGGAAACTCCTGAGCATGTGCAAAGGTTCTTCCTATATAAGAAGCTCCCAGATGAGGAAAGTTCTACCAATCCATGTAATCTTGTCTCTACAATTTATAGGTTCAGAGGATTGCCTAGAGCAGTGGAGTCAAAATCAAATAGGAAATGCACCATATTCACTTAGAAAGTCATAAATTAACATTGTTTTTGTTATATTGTGTGTTTATTTTGTCAAACATTTCCCAATTACACTTTAATCTGGTCACACATGGGAGTTTTCCTGCAGCTGGTGGTGTTGATGTCTACAGATTCAGGGTACTATTGTTTCAAAAATAGGAGCAGGCCAAGTTCTTTAGGAATCTGAGCAATTCAATGAGAAGTAATGAAGAGGTTACCCATAAAGAGGGTTAGGGTTGCTCTGGAGACCCCAAAATACCAACACCCCAGGGTCCTGCCAAATGAAATCGCCTCAAGTCTTCTCTCAGACAAAGAAAAGTAAAGTTTATTAAAAGTACGCTTGCATTAGACACAGAGTAAGTCTATGCTAGGTCATTCTATGGCACTCTCACAAACAAGAAGACAGGATGGGGTCTTATATACAGAAAGACTGTAGGAAGGATCTAGGAGTGGCCAAGTAGTTTGGGGTGTCTGGGAGGCAACAGAGAAGGACCAGGAAGGCCTGGGCATTCCAGGGGTATACCAGGGACCTGGGCCACATGGGAAAGCCCAGGGACTTTTTTTCCCCTTTTTGGGGTCCATATCCCAAAGACTTTTCCTTTTGGGGGTTCAGATCCCATCCCCATCAAAGGACCAGAATTTGACCCCTCTGGCCTAAAGCCCTGGAAGGTTAAATGATTTGTACAAGATATACAACCAATATATGTCAGAGATGTGCTATAAACCTAAGTCTTTCTGTGTCCAAAACCAGCCCTTAATGATGAGGTACAGGCTCTGGGAACCCCCTTGAACTCTGATTAAATCATCCCATTTTGATGAGGCATTTGCATGAGGCCATAAGCCTTACATTGTGGCTAGGCCCAGACCTCTGTTACTAGCCTAGGTCTCCATTATCCATCTGCTTCCAACCCTTGAGCCTATCAAAATATTAATCCACCCTTGAACTGGCTTAGCCCACCATTGTCTGTAGTCCCCAGGTAGCTTCTAGCAACTTTCCACCCTTAATCACTTTGACCTCATTGATTTCTCCTGAAGACCCGTCCCAAACTCCTCCTCTAGACCATTCCTAGATTCTTCCCACAACCTTTCTGGATATAAGATCCCATCTTTCCTCCATGTATGTAAGAGCGCCGTAGAATGACCTAGCACAGACTTACTCTATGTCCAAATACAAGCGAACTTTTAATAAACTTTTCTTTGGCTAAGAAGACTTTGAGTCAAATTCATTTGGCAGGACCCAGCATGTTGGTATTTTGGGGTCTCCAGAGCAACTCTAACCCTCTTTATGGTAACCTCTTCATTAAGATCTAATTTTATTTAACAAATCAATCAATAGACATGATTCCATTTTAAAATTTTCTAAATAAGATTGTCTACACCCTGGGATCCTGCTATCAGGTGCAAACTCCTCTTTAATTGGGTGAAGAATTGAATAGCGGACTAAATGCAACCCTCGAGTTTGGGATTGGTCTGTTAGCCAAGGTGAGGCCTAAAAGTCACAAACATCCTAGATTGCCTTGAGTAATCATGGTGGTGATCAATGGGAGGTGGTGGATTAAAAGGAGAAGAGATGGCAGCACTGCCACCAGTGCAGCTGGCCCTGCAGCCTCTGCAACTGCCTACGGCCGGCATCTCAGGCCCCAGATCGACTGGCACCTCAGTTTCAGGGCCTCAGCAGGCTCAGGTGCGGCCACAGCAGCATTCCTCAGCACACCTAGTAGTGGCCTCCCAAATCCAGGCAGTACAGAGCAGCCCCCCACAGCAGAAGGAACAGGACTTTGACCCTGTGCAGCGGTACAAGCTTCTGATTCCTCAGTTCAAAGAGCCTACAGAACCTGATGAAGGTGGCAGCTTCATCAACCTGGTGCAGAATACCAACATCTACAATGACCACAAGAGCGGTGAGGGAGCCCTGCAGAGCTTCGACAAGTTCTGTGTTCTCTGAGACCAGCTCGAGCTATGCCTGTGCCTGGCCTATGAGTGTCTGTCCCAAAGGTACGACAGCAGCAAGCACTTCCCGACCCTAGTGCCCACGGCCACCAAGCAGGACTCGATGCAGGCCCAGAGCCTGCCCTACCCGCAGTACCTGAGCATGATTAAGGCCCAGATCGGCTGTGCCAAGGACATCCACAAAGTCCTCCCGGAGGGCTCCAACAAGATCACTGGAAAGCTGTCTCCCCAGACCAGCTCTGACCTAGCAGCAACCCTGGCCTGGTAAATTCTGGGAGCCTGGGCCTCTAGGGGCAAGGGACATAAAGGACTGGGCTTGGCTTTTTGAATTAAAGGTTCCTAAGTTAAAAAAAAAAAAAGAATTGAATAGCATAATTGTCTAACCAAACAAGCCAACCATGCTTCTGGGGTGTTAAATAATAGGAGAAATTCCAGTGGCTGGCTAGTTAAGTGAGAAACCGATACTTTGGTGAAGGACTATAAATTCAGGAGCTCAGGATTCCAGTTTTTTAAGATGAAATCATTTTTGATGGGGGTCAGAAGGGACAGTCTCTTTCCCCCACCTATTCTTTTCCTTCCCCCACCTATCCATACAGAGAGACCAGACCAGTAGAACACAATATACCTATCAAGGCACAGAGAGAGATGAGCTGAGATCAAATATAGCTGCAAAAAGACAATCCTCATCTTAGGAAAAATAACTTCAAGAAGAATGACTTCCTAATAGCAGAGAGAAATATCTGCTCTGGCCTCAACAGAGGCATGGACCTTCAAGGTTCAGCTGGGCTACCTGCCTAGCAGGTACACCTTTCACCAAAGGTGAAACCATTATGAAGATTCTATAGAGTGAGAAATTGATTTCCAGTAACCAGTTACCCCCTTTGCCCCATATGTGTTCTTTACACATGTGCCTTACTACTTTCGTACTTTATGTCTGAACCTAGTCTTCTCAGTCATCTTATATGTCCAAGAGAAGACTACACCCCTAGTTTCCAGGGAATGTTTTTATAGCTACTATTCTCGTTCTGCCTTCTCAGTTAAGGATAACTGACTGATTCTCAATGGGAAGAACAATGATGGGGTCTCATAAGCAATAGTATTAGAAATCTAGGCTGTCAGGGTAACTCATAGAACCCCAATGAGAAGAGCAGTAAATACATATGGGAGACCCCAACCTGTGAGTGCAAGTGTAAGGAAAGTGGCATGAAAGGGGTTCCCCCTATATATACACATATATGTCTATGTGTATACACACATACATACATGCATATTTATATACTGTGTGCATATTTCTTATGCAGAATTAAGAGAAATAAGTTGTCCCATAGAGACAACCCTTCTCCTTTTCAGCCTCCTTAACCCCTAGGGAGATATTATAGCTTTTTGACCTATCCTTCTTTCACAAAAGCAAACCAAGGCCAAGAAAGGCAGAACAACCAACTTGAGGGTCACAGAAGGAGGCTACAAAGGGCTACTTTGGGAATAGCCCCTAGGGGCCTTGTTTCCTAAGCCTGTGAAGCTGTTACTAGGAGATGGTGCTCCCTGGTCTCCTGCCATGTTCATTCTGGCGCCTGGGTAGTAGCCAGGAGTTAGGTGGCTGGCAGAGGTTTAGCTCTGCTCAAAAGTCTGAGAGTATACTTGCAAAGCCACAGGGGTTTAGAAGATTATCAGCAATGCCAAGCCCTTGATTTCAAATTCCACTGTAGATAGTCAGACCCCCAAAATTATGATTTTAAGAAATCCCGGGGAACATGATGACACTATAAACATTTCTATTTCAATTATCAAGCATTTATTTTCTCTCCCACTCCCACTTACTCCTTTTTTAAGAAAAAAGAAAAACACAACTCTTGTAACAAATATACAGTCATGCAAAATAGGTTCCCACATTGGCTATGTCCAAAAGTCCCAAATTGTACATCTCATTTTGCATCATGGATCCATGTCTCTGTCAGGATGTGGGATAGTAAGGATATCAGTCTTTTTGAATCATGGCTCATTATTGCATTAAGCAGAAATATTAAGTCTTTCAAAGTTGTTTGACTTTGCTGTTATTGTATATATTGTTGTTGTTGTTATTGTGTACATTGTTCTCCTGGTGCTGCTCACTTCACACTACATCAATTCATACAAGTCTTTCCAGGTTTCTCTGGATCCACCTTCTTTATTCTTATAGCACTATAGTATTCTATTACATTCATATATCATAATTTGTTCCACCATTCACCAATTGATGGACACCCCCTTAATTTCCAGTTCTTCACCACTACAAAAAAAGCTATCAATTTTTTTAGAGGTTCTTTTCCTCTTTCCTTGAAGTATAGGTCTAAGAGTGGTATTACTGGATCAAGAATATGAACAATTTTGTAGTTTTCTGGGCATAGTTGTAAATTAATTTTCTGAATGGCTAGACCAATTCACAGGTCCAGCAACAGTGCATTAGGATGCCTATTTGACTACAGTCCTTCTACCATTTATTATTTTCTTTTTTTATCATTTTTGCCAATCTTATGGATAAGAGATAGAATCTCAAAGTTGCTTTAATTTACATTAATTTTTTTTTCATTATTTGAAGCATTTTTTAATATTTATGTTTATAGTTTAGACTTTTTCCTTTGAGAACTGCCTGTTCATATCCTTTGGTCATTTATCAGTTGTGGAATGGCTTAGTCTTAAAATTTGAATCGATTCCTCATATAACTTGGAAAAGTACTAACTTTCCCAGAGCCTACACAATCCATAAACCCAGCCAAAATCATGAAGATAAGAGGTTTCAAATTCTGTTGAGAGGATGGCATCATATCCAAGCAATAAATGGCAAGAATTTTAATTCAGATCAACCATATTTATTAAGAGCCTATTATAGGGGCAGCTAGGTGGTGCAGTGAATAGATCACTGGCCCTGGGATCAGGAAGACCTAAGTTCAAATCCAGCCTCAGACACTTGACACACTTACCAGCCATGTGACTTTGGGTAAGTCACTTAACCCCATTTGCCCTCCAAAAAGCAAAACAAGAAACAAAAGCCTATTATATGTACTCTTGTGCTATAAGAAATGAGGAACAGACAGACTTGATATTTACCTGGAGAGACTTATACAGAGATGTTGAGTGAGAAGAGCAGAACCAGGAGAAATTTGTACACAATTACAGACACAACATATGTGTGATGACCAGCTTTGATAGACTGGGCTCTTCTCAGCAATGCAAGGTTATAAGACAACTTGAAAAGACTCATGATGGAAACAGATGTCTACATTCAGAGAAAGAACCACAGAGTTTGAATGCAGATTGAATTAAACTACCTACTCTCTTTTTCTTGTTTGGTTTTGTTTTCTCTTTCCCATTGTTCATTCCATCAGTTATAATTCTTTACAACCTAATGTCTAATGTGAAAATATTTGCATATCATATACTTGATTGCATGCCACTTTGGGGGGAAGGAGTGGGAGGGGGAGAAAACCTGAAACTCAAAGGATTGTGGAACTGAATCTTGTAAACTAAAAGTAAACAAACAAATTAATAAAGACCAAAAAAAAAAGAGCCTATTATATGAAATACTTCTTGTGGCAGCAAAATTCTGGAAACAGGAGGTACTCATCAATTAGAGAATGATGGAAATATGGCATAGGAAGTTAGTAGAATATTATTGTGCCATGAAAAATGATGACTGAGATAGAGAACCATGGGAACACCTGTAAGAACATATGTGATGTGAAGAAAGAGATCAGTTATTGCATTTAATCTGAATTCTGATATCTTTTAGCATCATTTTTCATTTACATTATTGTAATCATTGTTTATTTGGTTTTCTTGGCTCTGCTTTATTCTTTCTACGTTAGTAGATTAAAGACAATGTCTAAAAGACCTGGGTTTGATACCTGTGTTTACCATCTTGTTATGTGACTTGGGACAAATCATTTAAATGTTCTCAGCCTCAATTTCCTCATCCGAAAATGTGAATAATAAAACACCTGCTCCACAGGATTCAATTCAACAAGAATTTATTAAGTGCCTGGTATCATGCTAAATACTAGTGATATAAAACTACATTGGTTTTGACAATGCAAAAAAATTAATAAATAAATAACTGCCCTCAAGGAGCTTACATTTTTTCTAGAAGGAAACAACATATATGTTCCCAAGTTGATGTTTGTCCTTCATTTTTGAAGAGGACCAATGACATCACAGCATGATATTGTGACTTGTGCATAAATTGAATTTAAGTGAGGCACTGTTGCACAAGTCAACAGCCTTGCTCTCTCTTCCAGAGTCTTTAAACTCCAGTGGTGAGACAAAAGTCAAGCCAACTGGTGATGGCCAGGGATGCAGTGAATAATCTTGGCGTTTTCAATATCTGACCAAGCTCTAAGCATACCACAGCTCCTGCTCCAGCTGTTTTCATGGCTATTGGAACAAATTGTTCTCATCTGCCCATTCTGCCAGTGAAAGTCTTCACATGCTTGGGGTAGACACCCCCCCCCCCAACTCACTTATGGGTTTGTGGCTGCATCAGTTATCCTCAACCTGGTTTAGTTGGTCTACAAAGATGGCTTACTGGGATGTAGTTCCTGTGCACCTCCAGCTTTTTGGAGCCACAGGTGAAAGTTGAGTTCCAGGAAGATGCCAAAGGCAGATGAGCATCCTTGAAAAAGGCTTGGCAAGTCCTTAGCAAGAGGTGCTATTCCTACCTGTCACCCATAGCCTGGAATCTACACAGGACTCAGTTTACGTAGACACCAAGTCCAATCCTGGAGACCTGACCACAGAGAGTCAATTGCTCTCTTTGATGTGTTGTCCCCAATCTCTAAAAATAAATAAAATAAAATGTCAGTTATAGTTTGTGTCTGGTTTCCCCAAACATGGAAAACTGATTCCCCAACTCCCATTTAGACGTTAAAGTATGGGACAAGTAAACCAGCCAAGCTGTAATTACAGGTTAGTACCCTGAGGGAGAGACAAGAGGCAGCATATGCTAGGCAAGTCAAACCACTACCACTACCTCAACTCACCTTGCCCCACTCTGAAAAAATGGCCAGACTTAATGCCCTGAAACAGATAGATGGCACAGACTGCTGGATCTGGAAGACCTGAGTTCAAATCTGGCCCAGACTCTTAATTTCTGTGCTTCATTTGGCCTCACTGCTCTGGTTAAAGCAAAGATCTGTGTTGGAGAATTTCCAGGAACTTGACTCAGAAAACTGATACAAAGAAGAGCTTTATTATTACTTGGTGCAGTAAGCAGGCAAACAAAAGATAAACTACACACACACACACAGTGATAATATAAACAGAGGTTTGTCTCCATGGATGCAAGAAACTTACCCAGGGAGAGGGTGAAAGTTGGGGAAGAAACATGTTCCAAGTTGCAGTTCAAGTGGTGAAATTATACACCCTTAGAACAGGCTGAGTTATGAACAGATAATCAGTGCCAAATGCTGGAGGGGCATTAAAAATCAGACCTAGATGTGATAGGAAAGTTCTTGGGTCACTTACTGATACTAGGCTTGGGTGAAGCCCAGGTAGGCAGAGTTTATTTATAGATCTAGTTAGCTATCTAAGGCAGCAGAAGAATGTCTCAGGACCCTTAGAGCAGGTAAAGTATTTCATCCAATTAAAAACTGCTAGCACTATCTGCCTGACACAGAATTAACATGGATACATGGATCAGAACAGTGGAAAGGCACAAACGGTCTGTCTTTGTCTATAAGCTTTTATGGGCATTAGAACCACTTAGTACATGTATGTGCTTGCTCACATGCACCCCAAGGAAGTAAACACACTTTTGAGGAGCTGTTGAATGAGTAACGAATTCCCTCTTACACTGGACCTGCACTGTCCAACCACCACAAGTCAATAAAGGGCAAGTTTTGTAAGGTCCAGATATCTGGTCCTCAGTCCCCATGAGGTGACTCCAGTCCTCTAGATGCTGAGGTCATTTAGTGATCCTCTTCCATGTTGAGGAAGGGATACTTTAAGGCACAGAGGCAAGAGAGGGAATGTCCCAAGAATATTAAGTAGACCTGTTTGGCTGGGATATCAAGTTCATCAAGAGTAGCAAAGCAAAATCAGCCAAGAAAGATAGGTCAGAGCCAGATTGAGGAGGGCTTTTAATGCCAGATGGAGGAATATGTATTTTAGAGAATCACTGGAGCTTTTTGAGCCAAGGGTGACAAGGCCACCTGTGCTTATGGGACTCTGATGAAATAACATATTTAAAGCACAACAGATAGGCCAATAATTATTAGGTTGTCAGATGCAATGATTTGTTCAATTGGTTTATCAATTATCAAACATTAATTACGTGGCCACTATGTGCCTGGAAGTTAGACAGCATAGTGGATAGAGTGCCAGGTCCTTAAGTGGGGAAGACCTGAGTTCAAATCCTGTTTCAGAGACTAGCTGTATAACCCTGGGCAAGTCACTTAATCCTGTTTGCCTCAGTTTCCTCATCTGCAAAGTGAATTGGAGAAGGAAATGGCAAACCACTCTAGCAGATTTACCAAGAAAATCCCAAATGAGGTCACAAAGACACAACAGAACAACATGTACTAAGTACTGTTCCAGTGACACAAACACAAAAGTCTGACAATTCCTGCTCTCAAACTGCTGACATTTTATTAAGGGAATATAAGATGGATACAGATGGATGACTACAGGTTATAGACAAAGTAAATACAAATTTATATTGTTTGGGGTAAGGTAGACCTGAATACTGAGAGAATTAGGAAAGCACCTGTAAGAAAGAGAACTTCCTAGGGGCTCCCGCTCCCACCTCCTCCAATTCATGTAAAACAAACTTTGGAGCTACAGAACCCATAAAATGACAGATTTTTTATTTTAAGCTCCCGATGAAGACATTCTGGCAAGCTGACAGGAATTGGCCAGTGCAGCATGTTGGTAGCCAAGTCCAGCCCTGAGGGAGCCCGAGGAGATTGCCAGCAGCTGTGGTGGTTTCCAGAATTATCAACCCATAGATGCTAAGGACACAGTGAGAGGTCATTGCAGTGTGGACTTTGGGGCCTGGGAGTTCGGGAATGTGATAGAGCCTTGCCCCCTGGAGGGAGAAGTGGTTGAGGCACCTCAGCCATCCAGCCACTGCCACATGGCTGCTTCAGAGCTCCAGGTCTGCAGATTGCAGATTGTAGGGGGGGAACCTAGTGTCCAGTCTGAGGGGTAATCACTCTTACTTTAACCTGCTTGGATCTGGATCACTGGGTTGGAGGTTCTGGAGTGCTTGACCAGTGTGCCAGAGCATGTGGAGGCTTCAGAGAGGGCAACCAACTAATAGCTCCAGCATCTGAGAAAACCCCAGCTATTTGGGACAAAACTCCCCCCTCTGGTAGCAGAGTTCTACTGTGGCAAAAAGCACAAAAGTCAAGTAATTGAGTGGCAACATGAGCAATCAAAGGAAGCAAGGCAAGCACAGCAGTCCAACTTTGTATTCCTTTTTTGGGGACAAAAAGGATCAAAGCATGGAACAGGAGGAAGACACTGAAGTCAGAACTCCTGCACCAAAAGCTTCAAAGAAAAATATGAGCTAGTTACAGGCCATAGAGGAGCTTAAGAAGAATTTTGAAAACCAAATAAGAGTAGTGGAAGAAAAATTGGGAAGAGAAATGAGAATGATGCAAGAAAATTATGAAATGAGAGTCAACAACCTGACTGAAGAAAATAACATCTTAAAAAATAGACTAACTCACATGGCAAAAGAGGCTCAAAAAGCCAATGAGGAGAAGAATGCCTTAAAAAGCCAAATTTGCCAGATGGAAAAAGAATCTCAAAAGCTCACTGAAGAGAATCATTTCTTCAGAATTAGATTAGAGCAAATGGAAGCTAGTGACTTTATGAGAAATCAAGATACTATTAAACAGATCCAAACAAATGAAAAATTACAAGGCAATGTGAAATATCTCATGGGAAAAACCACTGACCTGGAATATAGCCCCAGGAGAGATAATTTAAAAATTATTGGACTACCTGAAAGCCATGATCAAAAAAAGAATCTAGAAATCATCCTTCAAGAAATTCTCAAGGAAAACTTCCCTGATGTTTTAGAACCAGAGGGCAAAATAGAGGTTGAAAGAGTCCACTGATCACCTCCTGAAAAAGATCCCAAAAAGAAAACTCCTAGGAATATTATAGCCAGGTTCCAGAGTTCCCAGATCAAGGAGAAAATATTACAAACACCAGGAAGAAACAATTTCAGTATTATGGAAACACAATCAGGATAACTTAGGACCTAGAAACTTCTACACTGAGGAACTGAAAGGCTTGGAATATATTCTGGAGGTCAAAGGAGCTGGCATTAAAACCAAGAATCACTTTCCCAGCAAAACTGAGTATCATGTTCCAGGGGAAAATATGGTCATTCAGTGGAATAGAGGACTTTCAAGCATTCTTGATGAAAAAACCAGAGTTGAATAGAAAATTTGACATTCAGATACAAGAAGCAAGAGAAGCATGAGAAGGTAAAGGGAAAAGAAATCATAAGGAACTTATCAAAGTTGAACTACTTACATTCCTACATGGAAAAATGATAATTGTAACTTATAAAACTTTTCTCAGCATGAGAATAGTTGAAGGGAATAGAAATGTGTATATATGTGTGTGTGTGTGTATACATACATATATGTCTATATAGGAGGGTATATGGGTGTATGAATACATATGTGAGTGTGTGTATATATGTGTACAGGTATACATAGACAGAGGGCACAGGACCAATTGAATAGGAAGGGATGATACTTAAAAGGTGAAATTAAAAGGTGAGAGAGGAATATAATGAGAGGAGATGGGGAGAGATAGAATGGGGTAAATTATCTCATACAGAAGAGGCAAGGGAAAACTGTTACAATGGAGGGGAAGAAAAAGAAGGTAAAAGGGAATGAGTCAACCTTATTCTTATTGAACTGGGCTTAAGGAGGGAATGACATACACACTAAATAGGGTATCTCACCCTACAGGAGAGTAGAGGGGAAGGGCATGGGAGGGGGGATGATGGAATGGAGGGCAGGCTGGGGGGGGAGGAAAGTTGGAAGCACCCACTTTTGAAAAGGGACAGGATCAAAGTAGAGAATAGAACTAGTGGGGGGTGGGATAGGATGGAGGGAAATACAGCCAGTCTTTCACAATATATCCACTATGGGAAATGTTTTGCATAGCTGCACATGTATAGCCTATATTGAATTGCTTATCTCTCCAGTAAGGGTGGGTGATGAGGGAGGTAGGGAAAGAATCTGGAATTCAAATGTTTAAAATATATGTATATTATTATTATTTTACATGAGATATACAGGCACTAGGGCATAGAGATCCACCGTGCCCTACTGGAAAATCGAAGGGTGAATGGGAGAAGATATGGGAGAGAGCAGATTACAGGAGGGGATATTCAGTGGGATAGCTGTTTTAGGGGTAGGGGAAAAATGGGGAGAAAATTTGTAACTCAAAATCTTGTGGAAATGAATGATGTAAACTAAAAAATAATTTTTAAAAAATGGATTTAACTCGTTTAAAAATAAAAAAGGTAGCACCTGAGCTTTGTTTTTGAAGGAAGCTAGAGACCTTACCATAAAAAAGCAATCCTTTTCCTCTTCCCTGATTGCTTCTCTATCTTACTCCTCACAGAGACTATTCAAAACCTTATCTTCTCTCTTCAACTCTTCCAAGCATACATCCTCCTTTCACCCTTTCAATAAAGGACCTGACCTCATAGTTCACTGAGAAAATGGAGTAGGTTTGCCTTGAGCTTCCTCTTCTTACTCTATCTACATCAGAGATGTCAAAGACTCACATTCCCTAGTACAGAAACCAGATAAAAATATAATTGGGGAAATATTTAACAAAATAAATGAAAGAACATTAGATAACATTAAAAATGCATAGATAACAGTATATTTCAAGACTAAGTCAATATGCCCTATGGATTAGTTCCACCCTCTCATCTCACTTTCTATTTGAGTTAGATATTACTGTTCTACATCATAAAACCTATTGCTATCATTCCTCTATACACACACCTCTTCCTGCTCAGTCTCTGTTCCTTTATTCTATGCTCTGAGAAAGAGGCAGACCATTGCCTTGCTAAGGTCAACCCCTCTACTTGTAGCCTTGATCCCATCTCTTCTCCTTTTTTCCCACAGAGAGCTGCCCATAGTCATCCCCTCTCTCTAATATTCAATTGCTCCCATTCTACTGGCGCCTCTCATATTGTCCTGGTGTCCCCCTCGTCTTTAAAAAAAAACCTCACTTGGACCTGGTGCTCCCTCAAGCTATTGTCCTAAATCTCTCCTCTCTTTCATAACCAAACTCCTGTGGGTGGGGAACTGTCTACATTAATTGCTTTCACTTCCTCTCTTCTCATTTACTTCTTAAGCCCTTTGCAATATGGCTTCTGAACTCCTTACAAGTGAAACTACTCCCTCCAGAAGTTACCAGTGATCTCTTAACTGTCAAATCCAATGGCTTCTTCTCAGTCTTCATCCTTCTTAAGCTCTCTGTAGCTTCTGACACTGTTAACTACCCTCTCTGCCTGGCTTCTCTCTCCTCTATGGATTTTCATGATGTTGTATTCTGTGTTCTTCTATCATCTGAACACTTCTTCCAAGTCTCCTTTTCAGGACCTTCATTCATACCATACCCCTTAACTATGAGTGAACCCCACTGTTGTTTCCTCAGTGCACTCTCACCTTTTTCCTTTCTTCCTCTCCCCCTAGAACTCCTATTTTTTTTTTAGTTATTATCACTATGCAGATAATTTTCAGGCCTTTATGCCCAGTCCTGAGTTCTTATCCCCTATCATTAGCTACTTTTTAGATACATCAACTGTATGTCCTGTAGATACCGAAGACCTAAGATGTCCAAAACGAAACTCATTATCTTATCCCTAAACAGATTCCTCTTCCTAACTTACCTATATATCTGTCAAAGGTTACTACCACTCTTCTGGTCACCTAGACGCATAACCTCAATCATTCTTGACTCCTCACTGCCCCTGACTCCACATATCCAATCAATTGCCATGTCTCATCAGTTGGACCTCCACAAAACCCATACCTGTCCTTTTTCTCCCCTTTCACAAGACTAACACCTTAGTTTAGGTCCTCATCTTGTCCTCATTTAGGTCCTCACCTCTCACCTGGACCATTGCATTAACTCCTAATTGCCTTCCTTGCCTCATGTTTCCCCCCCACTCCAATCTATTCTTCACATAGCTACCACCAAAGAGATGTTCCTAAAGCATAAGTCTGACCATGGACTTAAGAAGTTCTAGTGACTTTCTATTATCTCTATGATCAAATACATACAACCAAATACAAATTTCTCTATCTGATATTTAAAGCCCTTCACAGCCTGGCTCCAAACTACCCTTCCAAATTTGTTACATATTACTTTCCTTCACATATTCCATGGTCCAAAAACTGGCTTTCTTATTGTTTCTCCCTGTCCCATCTCTATGTCACCACACAGGCCCTACCCTCAGTGTCTGGAAAGATGCTCCTCTCCCTTCATCCACACCTCTTCAAATCCCTAGCTTCCTTTAAAGCTCAGTACCAAGTACTACCTCCTAGAAGAAGCCTTGCCAGCTGTTATGTCCTGCCAGAATTACCTAGTATGTTTTTTTTTATACATTTCCATTTGTACATGTTGTCCTTGAGGGCAGGAACTGTCTCATTTTTGTATCTGTGTCCCCAGTGCCAATCATGGTGCCTGGCACATAGACTGAAATTAATAAACAGCTCTTGATTGAGGTAAGAGAGGAGAGCATTTTAGGCATCTTTAAATTCCTTGTAAAGTAAACAACAAAGAGGCTAGTTTGGCTGGAGAACAGCATGAGAAGTGAAATAAAGTATGTAATTAGTTTGGAAAGATAGGCTGAAGCTAGATTGTTGAAGGGCTTTAAACACCAAACAGGGGAGCTTGTATTTGATCCTAGAGAAAATAGGGAGTCATAAAAGTTTCTTGAGCAGGTGAGTGACATGATCAGACCTATACTTTAGGGATATTTGGCAGCCTCATAACCTAGCTCAGGGGCAGGGAACCTGTGACTTCAAGGCCACATTGGCCCTCTAGGTCTTCAAGTGTGGCCCTTTGACTGAATCCAAACTTCACAGAAAAAATTTCACTAATAAACGATTTGTTTTGTAAAACTTGGGATCAGTCAAAAGGCTGTACCCAAGTACCTAGAGGGCCACGTGTGGACTCAAAGCCACAGCTTCCCTACCCCTGACCTACCTTCTTCCAACCTTTTCAGTCTGTAAGAAGATTAATTAATCCCCTCCACGTACTGGGAGTACCCCAGTGAGACTGGCCTTTTTGTTCCATCCCATGATTGAAATTTTACAGCAAGAGTCTTGAATAAAAGCTTAATTTCTCAAATATATAGATAACTGATTCAAACTTATAAAGATAGGGGCAATCCCCCCAGTTGATAAATGGTCAAAGGATATGAACAGGCAGTTTTCAGAGGAAGAAATCAAAACTAACCATAGTCACATGAAAAAATACTCCAAATAACTAATAATTAGAGAGACTCATATTAAAAACAACCCTGACGTACCACCACATATGCATCAGATTGGTTAAGATGGTAGAAAAGGAAAGTAACAAATGCTGGAAGGGATGTGGGCAAGTATGCACTAATGCAATGTTGACAGAGCTGTGAACTAATTCAGCCATTCTGGACAACACTTTGGAGCTATGCCCAAAAGGCTATAAAAGTATATATATCCTTTGACCCAGCAATATTGATACTAGGTCTATACCCCAAGGAGATTAAAGGAAAAGGAAAAGTACCCATATGTACAAAAATATTTGTAGAAGCTCTTTTTATGGTGGCAAAGAATTAGAAATTGAGGGGATGCCCACCAATTTGGGAATGACTAAACAAGTTGCGGTCTGTGACTGTGATGGAGTGTTACATTGTATTGTAAGAAATTTTGTATTTTTTCAGAAAAACCTGGGAAGACTCTTTATGAGCTGATACAAAGTAAAGTGAGAAGAACCAGAAGGATAATGTACATAGTAACAGCAATACTGTAGTGATAATCAACTATGAAAGGCTTAGTAATCATTACAATGACAGTTCTAAAGGACTCATGAAATAAAATGCCTCTGGAAAGAGAACTGATGGACTCTGAGTGCCAACTGAAGAATTTTTTTCCCTTTCTCTATTTTTTCTTGTTTTTTTTTTTTTTTTCTGGAACATGGCTAATGCAGAAATATATTTTGCACGACTGTATAATGAATTTTGAATTTCTTTCCTTCTTAATGGGTGAGGAGGTGGTAGAGGAAGGGAGAGAATTTGGAATTTAAAATAAAATTAAAATTAAAGCCTCAAAGCCTAGATTTGAACTTAGTTCCAATGCTCTTTGAATTGCAACAGAAAAAATGAGAGGGAAGGAATGAAATGTAAAGGTGATTAGGCCACTTTTTCTAGGAGCTTGGTTATGAATGGAGAAAGAGATGTAAGACAGTACTTAGAGGGATAATAGATTCAAATAAAGTCTTTTTTTAAAGGATGAGAAAATTTGGACATATTTATAAGCAATTGGAAAGGAGCCACTGGCTTCTGGTTGAAAATTAGGGAGAGAGAAGGAATAATTGAAGGGGGAAAACTAAAGGAGACCAGAAGAAATGAGAACAAAGGCACTAGTAGAAGGGTGGTTATAGGCAAGGAAGAGGAATTGCCTCCTGCTTTCTGTTTTACCTGTTTCATCTCTCATATGCCTTAAACCCAATCACTGGCTCTCACTGATTGACTAATAATAGGTCCCAATCCAAGCCCCTGGTCATTGTTTGGGCCCCCATGTTCAGAGTGAATGTAAATAGCAGCTGTTTCTCTTTTTGACCAGAAACCCTAAGGGTCTTCCCCTCCCAGATTGCTTTGGGTTGTTGTTTTTTTTTAACTAGATAAAAGAGGCCATTCTCTGCCTCTTTTCTTACCTAGCCTTAATCACTGAATGGATCTTGGCCTCAGTTAAACTGAGACCTGTTAAAGACCTTTGCTTAAAAAAGCTAAGGTCTCCCATGGCATCCAAGGCCATCTCTAGTCATCCTGATCTGTATCTTGCTACTGGACCCAAATGGCTCTGGAAGAGAAAGGGAGGCTGGTGACTTTGCACAGCCCTCCCTCACTTAAATCCAGTCCACTTGCAAGTCATGGCATCACCTTCCTGAGAAGAAAGACAAACAACAAAAATAACAATGGGTCCTCTTCACTCACACAGTTACCACCCTTGTTCAGGTTTTCATCATGTCTAACTTGGACTATTGCAATAGCGTCTGTTTCATTTTTCTCCATTCAGTCTTTTTCTTTCTTTCTTTTTTTTTTTTTTAAAGCAATTGGGGTTAAGTAACTTGCTCAAGGTTACACGGCCAGGTGTTTCTGGGTGGGTGCTAAGTGTCTGAGCCCAGATTCCATCCCAGGTCATCCCGACTCTGGGGCTGGTGCTCTTACTTGCTGGGCTACCTGGCCGCCCCCCATTCAGTCTTTTTCATTCAGCTACCAAAATGATTTCCCATAAGCATAGGTTTGACCATGTCACTCCTCTACTTAAGAAACTACCCTATTATGGTAATGGCTCCCTATTATGTGTAAGGTAAAAAGTCCTTTGTTTTGGCATTTATCAATAACTTAATAAATATTCCCACCATCCCTCCCCCCTCCCCCATATTTCCATCCTGCACAGAGATTTTCCTACTGTGTAGGTCTCACTATGTCACCTCCCTACTCAAAAAACTCCAATGACTCCCTGTTACCTCCTGGATCAAATATAAAGTCTTTTGTTTGGCTTTTCCCACCAAATAAATATGTATTGATACCATTTATTTTTACATCGCTTCTATTTACCCCTATATTTCCCTTTCTTTCCTAGACAGCCCTTACCATATAACAAATTATTTTTTAAAAGAAAAAGATAAAATTGGCAAAATTAATTAATACATCAAAAAATCTTAAACTATATGCAATATTCTGCACATTGGACCTCCTACCTCTGCAGAATAATGGAGGGAGGTGTCTTATATCTCTTCTTTAGGACCACACTTGTTCTTTGTAATTTTGTGACATTAATTTTTGATTATTTTGTGGTGGTTCTTTCCCTTTACATTACTGTAGTTATTGTGTCATCAATTTCCTGGTGGCTCTGCTTACTTCAGTCTTCCCATGCTTTTCTATATTCATCATATTTGTCATTTCTTGCAGCGCAGTAGTAATACCCCATACCATTCACATAAAATAATTTATTTAACCATTCATTGGCTGATGGGCTTCTACTTGGTTTCCAGTTCTTTGCTCACACTCACACACACACACACACAAACACCTCTGCTATAAGTATTTTGTTGTATGTGGGAATTTTTTAATCAACAACTTCCTTGGGGAAGTGGAATCTTTGGGTCAAAGGGTGTGGGACGTTCTAAGAGCAGAGACTGTTTTTGCTTTTCTTTGGGTCTCCAAAGTCTAGCACAAGCCTAGTGCAAAGTGTTTAATGCTTATTAATTGATTGCCAGATCATTTTTTTTTTGGTTATAAGAGAGGCTTCTATAATATTCTGAACCAATAATGGTGTTAAAAAACATCAATAAAACTATATCAAGTATGCTCTAGTTCTCCAAGCAAACTATATCTCCTCAGGCTTCTCTGGGATCTGAGGGATTAGGATGCCTCTACTGCTATTGATTCAAGCCCACTCAGGCTATGTCCTGAGTGGATCCAATGATTAGCACCTCAATTCCCTTTAACCACTTAACATCAATTGGATTTACAAAGGAATATTTATTTCAAAGATGTGGCAAAGGCAAAAACACATATTCTCCCAGTACCTTTGGGGCATCCTCTCCCTATACTACTTTAGTGTCTGGGAGGAGTAGGTTTAACATTTAGCTCAGTTCCTATATAGCTCTGGTTCCACCAAGTTCACATCCAAAGGTGGCATCGAAGAGCTTTTTATCTCAGTCATTTCTAGGCTAGGTTCCAAAGGTCATTCATTCCTGTAGGATGCTCCTAGTTCCTCAGGACATCAATGCAGGGCTGACTGCAAAACTCAGTCAACTCCAATAGCTCACTCTTCCAATCTTTTGAAAATCAATGCAGGGGACTCTAAACAAAAAAGGACAAAGGGAATGACCAAAGACTGAGGCCTATTTTGGGAGGCCAACTGATTTCAGAAGGGGAAAGACTCTAGGGCTTTTCTCCACACATTAGAGTCCCTGGACCACAGGAATTAAGGAATTCCAAAGATCCCTCAGAAGAGAATGATGAGGTAAAAGAGAAAGTAGCTAATGCCTATGAGTCTGTTGGAAAGTCCCCAAAGCCAAAACTCTCCCTTTAACCTTGTGGTTAGCTGGCTTATATTTGACTATCATGCTCCATGGTTTCTCTTTATATATATATTTAAGATTCTCCCAGAAGGAATGTTCATTGCTTCCTCCACTAGAAAAGGTTGCATCAGGGGTGGTTAGGTGGTGCAGTGAATAGAGAGAGCACTGGCCCTGGAGTCAGGAGGTCCTGAGTTCAAATCTGGAATCAGACACAACACAAAAATAGCCCTGTGACCTTGGGCAATTCACTTAACCCCAATTGCCCTGCTTTCCCCCCTTCAAAAAAAAAAAAAAAGCAAAAAGTTTGCATAAGTCAAGCAAGCTAAGGGCGGCCCAGGTAGCACAGCAAGTAAGAGCACCTGCTCCAGTGTTGAGAAGACCTGGAGATCGAATCCCGGGCTCAGACACTTAGCACCCACCCAGAAACACCTGGCCGTGTAACCTTGAGCAAGTTACTTAACCCCGATTGCTTAAGGGCGGCCAGGTGGGCTCAGCGAGTAAGAGTACCGGCTCCAGTGTTGGGACGACCTGGAGATCAAATCCTGGGCTCGGACACTCAGCACCACACCCAGAAGTAATAACTGGCCGTGTAACCTTGAGTAAGTTACTTAACCCTGATTGCTTTAAAAAAAAATAATAATAAGTCAAGCAAGCTAATGGGGTCTGTTTATAATTAGGACCAGATTCTTATTACAAAACGTTTTGTAAAAAGACAATCACATATTGATTAGAGTTAGAGATATAAAAACAAATTCAACTCCATAAGGCCATATTATTCCTGTTTTACTAAAAGTGAAGACACAAAAATAAAATGTGAAGCAGTCCCTTTGCTTTGAAGTCTACATTCTACTTGGGGGACAAAGAATATTCTCCATAAAGTAAAAATAAGACTGTAAGTAAAAGTGACAAAGGAAAGCTCAGAAAAGATACTCTAGGAATATTTGAGAGAACCCTGACACCTGAAGTAGGAAAGAAGAAGAAGAAGGTACTTGAGTTAAGTCTGGAGGGAAGAGGATTTTGAAAAGCCAAAGTGAGGAGGGAGGGCATTCCTAGGACTAGGCTGGCACCAGTGAATACAAACAGAGGATTGGGATGGGGGTGGGGATGTGATGTGTCAAGTTTTCTGGGAACAGCCAACTTGCCTCCAAGGTAGGAGTGGGGAGTGATTCAGAATAACCTTGGAAAGGTAGATTGGAGCCAAACTGCAGAAGCCTGAATAACAAACTTACTCATCTCACAAAATAAAACAAAACCCACTACATTTATGGCTTCATTTGCCAAAGTAATCAACAAATATTTATTCCCTTGACTGAAGCACACACAAGAGCTATGTCCCTCACTAAAATTCAAATATCCTTGGGAGTTCACAGTTCCTTTAATACCAATCATTTGTACCTATTCTGTGACTAAGGATTGGAGCCAACCAGGCTTAATGGAAAGAGTGTCTGGCTTGGCCTCTGGAAACCCTAGAGTCAAATTCCCCTTCTCCCTTCCACACTTAGCTTTGTAACCTTGAGCAAGTCATGTACCCTAGGACTCACCTACTCCTAGGACTTATCTACTCCGTAGGTCTTACCTACTAATGTTTTCTTTTGCTCCTGTGATGGTAGATCTTCACTCTTTGAAGCTACATAAATGAGTTTATCAGACCCTTTCCTTAGAGTAGATTTTGACAGAAAGGAAAGCAGAGAGAATTCAAATTTATTATGGGCTTTAAAGTTTACTATCAGTGAGGGTATCCCAGTGCCTAGTAGAGCTTATAATAATTATTAAATGACTGCTTTGAATTTGCTAAGTTCTTAATTTCATTACCCCTCTTTAATAAAATGATAGCTAGCAGTTATATAGTACTTTAAGGTTTACAGAGTGCTTTAGAAATATCTTATTTGATCCTCACAGCAACAACTCTGGGAGGTAAGTACTATCTGAAGAGGGTACCCACTAAGAGGGTTAGGGTTGCTCTGGAGACCCCAAAATACCAACACACCTGGTCCTGCAGAATGAATTTGACTCGAGTGTTCTCAGCCAAAGAAAAGCAAAATTTATTAAAAGTTCGCTTGCATTAGACACAGAGTAAGCCTGTACTAGGTCATTCTATGGCACTCTCACAAACATGAAGACAGGAGGGGTCTTATATACAGAAGGTTATGGGAGGAATCTAGGGTTGGTCTAGAGGAGGAGTTTGGGGAGTTGTTAATGAGGTCAAAGAGTGATTAAGGGTGGGAGGCCATCTGGAGTTTACAGACAAAGGTAGGCTAGGTCAGTTCAAGGGTGGATTGATATTTTGATAGGCTACAGTGGGAAGTAGATGAACAATGGAGGGCTAGGCTAGAGTTAGTAGTTAGTAACTAGGCTAGAGGTTTATCAAAGGTTGAGCCTTTGATAGGCTCAAAGGTGGGGAGTCTAGTAACTGAGGGTGGGAAGTCTAGTAACAGAGGCTTGGGCTCAGCCACAATGTAAGGCTTATTACCTCATCAAATGGGATGATTTAATCAAGAGTCCAAGGGAGGTTCCTAGAGCCTGTACCTCAAGCACTCAAGGAAAGCTTGAGGGGGCTCCCAGAGCCCATACCTCATCACTATTTTCATTTAACAAATGAAGAAACTGAGATTAAGTAACTTGTTCAAGTGATATACAGTAAGCAAGTGTCTGAGGCTGGATTTGAACTGAGATATTCCTCACTCCACATTTAACACTGTCTGCTTCACCTCTTTACCCTAATAACAACCTTGTAAGGAAAGTCTAGTTAGAATCAATCAAAATAAACATTTATTAAGCAGCTACTATATGCCAGACACTGTGCTAAACACTGGGAATATAAAGAGGTAAAAACAGAACCTGACCTCAAGACACTTACAATCTGACAAGTGAAACAACATGGGAGACAACATGCAAACAAATGTATACAAAGTAAGTTATATACAGGATATATTAAGAAATAACTAATAGGAGGAAGTAACTAGAATTAAGGAATTATAGTTGGGAAAACCTTCCTGTAAAAGATGGGATTTTAGTTGGGTCTTAAAGGAAGTCAGGGAAGTCAGTAGGCAGAGCAGAGGAGGAAGAGCCTTCCAGGCAAGGGAGTTGTTGTTGGTCCTTCATTCGTGAAGACCATGACATTGAGTAGGTGATGCCATGACATAAAAGTGAATTAGATTTAAATGAGGCAGGGCTGTGCAAAATTGCCAGCCTCACCCTCTGCTCCAGAGCAATCTGGGTTCAGTGGTAAGATATACATCAGGATGACTGGAGATGGCCCTGGATGCAGTGGGAGACCCTGGTCTTTTAAAAATTATTATAATTTTTTTGCTTTTTTTTTTTTGAGGAGGGAGGGCAGAGAAATTGGGGTTAAGTGACTTGCCCAAAAACCTTGGGTCTTTTTAAGTTAAAGTCTTTAACAGGTATCAGTTTGACCTGAAACAAGGACCATTCATCGATTAAAGCTAGGTAAGAAATGAGTCAGAGAATGGCCTCTTTTAAATAGTCCAAAAACAAACGAACAAACAAACCCCACTTCAATCTGGGAGAGGAAGACTCTCAGGGTTTCTGGCAAAAAAAAAAAAAAGAAAAAAAGGAAACAGTTGCTATTTACATTCATTCTGAGTCAACCATGACCCAAACAATGACCCCAGTGGGGCTTGCCTTGAGGCCTATTGTTGGCCAATCAATGAGAGTCAGAGTGATTTGGGTTTATGTCTTGGTCCTTAAGAAAAAAATATCTAGCCTATAAACCCCAAGATATCTTGTGAGGTTTCAGTAATTAAAATTTACATTCCTTTGGGCTGAGCACCCAAAGGGTATGATACCTTATGTGGACAGAGGAAAGGTAAAGGAAGGAAGGAAGGAAGGAAGTGTTGGGGGGGGGGGGGAACGGGATCCCGATAGGTTCAACAGGGCATCTGGAAAGAATTCAGCTCAGCCTTTCTTGGAGTTAGAGTTGAGAAAGTTTATTAATACTCCATTACAGCGGGCAAGAGTCCTTTAGGGGACCTGCTGAGTGAGAGGGGTACATGCTTTTACTTTTAAAGGGTAAGGCTGCCATTGTCTGGGCTGACCGGAGGGAAGGGACCTCAATGCATAGATAGTTTAGATAAGATTTGGGCCAAGCCGGAGGAGACATGAGGGATTAAGTAAGAACAAAGGATTCCCAAGGTGTTGCCTAGGCCTAGTGGGGATAGGGGGAAGGGGCAGAGTCGGAGGTTGGGAAAGGAATTTTACAGATAACAATTTTACAATACAAATTGCAGTTACAATTTCACAGACTGGTTTCACAAGTTGGTTTCACAAATTGACCTAGACCCCAGGTACCCCATCAGAAGGAAGGAAGGAAGGAAGGAAGGAAGGAAGGAAGAGAGGGAGGGAGGAAGAGAGGAAAGAGGGAGGGAAGGAGCTATGTTGCCCAACTGACCAGTTCCAGTAGGGTCCCCAGTGGGGCAGCTCCCACTACTACTCACAGAAGTTGTTCGTTCTTTGTTTTCGAAGAGGATCATGAAATCAGGGAAGTAATGCCATGATAATGCAAGTGAAACTGATGTGGTCTAGGGGTGCTAGGAACCTTGAAATGCTAGGGGGAGGGGTTGCATAGAAAGAATTCAACCAACCACTCAAGCCTTCTTTCAGTCAAGAGACAAGGTTTATTGTGTCGCCAATAGAAGCAAACCAGATTCTAAGAATCTGAGCAATTTAATGGGAGTAAGATTGATATTTTTATACAGAAAGACTATGGGAAAATCTGGATCACCTCTAGGAGTGGCAAGTAGCCTGGGGTGGACAGAGTGAAGACAGTTGATGGAGTTATGTGGTAGGACCACAATGAAAGGATTGTTGAAAGGATTATTTGACTGGGATGGGCTGGATGCCTCAGGTGCCAGGGACTGGGTTTCTGAAATTTGTGGGGAAAGTTCAGGGCTCTTAGGGGCCCGGGGCCCATCCCCCATCAAAACCAGCCATGGGGGGAAAACCAGATAGAATGTCAGGAGACTAGAGATGGATGGTCTTATTTATGGAACAAACAGGAGATTAATATCAACTCTATTGGAGAGTATATGGCAGGAGTAAAATGTAAGAAGACTAGGAAGCATTTAGAAGCAAATCTTACTAGCTGTGTGATCTTGAGTAAATCACCTAGCCTTTTCAACTGCAGTTTTCTGACAAGACCATAAAAGAGGTATTAATCTCCTATTAGTATTTCAGAGAGCTAGTTAGTAGGAGAACTAATACTTAAATTGAGGCTCATAGACAGGGAAAAGAATGAAAAAAGAATAGGTCAGAGGCCTCTAACTTTCCCCTATTTACAAGTAGTCAGGGTAGTTTAGTTTAAATAATCCCAGTTTAGCTAGCCTTTGCTAGTGATGGCTTTGGGGACCCAGAAGTCCAATGCAGAGGGGATTGGAAGAGTTCAATGGAACCTGCTGGAGCTGAGCCAAAATGCTGGCAGAGCTCCCAAGAGAATGTAGGAAGGCTGGCCCTGTGGGTAGAGTCTCTCCTGCACTAGACCTGGGGACCTCTCCACCTGGCTGGGGGTGTGATTCTGCTCCCCTCTTGTCTAAAGGACTTCCATTCGTTATGGACTGATTAAACAGTTGCTGATGTCCTTGGATGCTCAGTATGGAAGAATTTTAAACAGCTGCTCCTTTTTAATATGCACTTCCTCTTTGGTTTTAATTATTTTGTTCCTACATTTTCCCTTTCAATTTACTAAAATCTAGAAATGTAATTAGAGCGAGAGGCCAGGCTCAGAGAAAGCTGCCAGGATTTCTACAGCATGATTAAATATACCAGGCATCCCTTCAGTGTGGGACTGAAAAACAAGATTCTCATTATTATCTCTCCCTTATCCAAGGAAGAATCTGCACTATGCACAGATACGAATTATTGAAAATGCAGCACTAATTAAAAACACAACCAGCCTTTTGATGAAGGGTCGGGGAGAGCACACCACAAAATGGAGTTATTTTATTATTTCATCCTCTGGCTGTAGAAAAATTTTTTTTTTGTTTTGTTACTGCAACAACAAACAAAAAAATTACAAAATCTAGGAAGCCTACAGGATCCACAAGACGGACTTAATAAACCCTTTATCCATGCAACAGTCAAACGCACAAAGGCAGGCAGTTTACTGGTGGGAAACAAACAGTACAACTCATTTTCCTTTTCCCAAGGAAAGGCTTCAAAGAGCTTATCCATGAATCACTCAGCCTGATTTCCCATCAGTCCCAGATGGCCTTGCTAGTATCTAATAGCTCTTATATTAATGGAGGTCAGTCCCATTTAATTGATGAGGTGAGGGAAACTTCATTTTACCCCAAACTGTAGGTAAGGTGGAAGTAAGAAGGCTCATTGGTTGGCCAGCAATTTAAATTGACCTGGTAGAGTTTGCCTCTGCCATTGATTTACCAGGTAACATAGGACAATTAACTTCTGCTTCCTGACCTCAGTGCAGAGTAGTAACTAGGCCAGGGTGTCTGGGGCTTTTCCCAGGGTCCTGTAATGTGCAGGTTGCTGGCATCGCTGTCTCAAGAAGTTTTCTCCTATCCCTGGAAGAGGAAAGGTGTCATCATCTTGGGTCAGCACTTCAGGGAGGATATCACCTCTTCCAGGACATACTTCTTCCTTCAGACAGCCACTTCCTCCCCATAACTCTTTGCTTGCCTCATTTGAACAAATTTGTAATGATTCAATTTCACATTTGTTACATCTCTACAATATGCTCTCTTCTACAGGTTCTCATCATATCAAGACCTTGATTATCGTAATAGCCTACTGGTGGGTCTGCCTGCCTCAAGTCTCTCTCTACTCTAATCCATTCCCTATTCAGCTACTAAAGTGATTTTCTAAAATGCATGTCTCATCATTTCACACCCCCCCCCCCAATAAATTCTAGTAGCTTCCTATAGCCTCAGAGAACAAATACAAAATGCTTCATTTGGCATTCAAAACCACTCATAATCTAGCCCCCCTTCCCTTTCCAGTTTTCTTACACCTTATTTCTCAACAGGTACTTTTCAACTTTTCATTCCAGTGACGCTGGTCCCCAGGTGTTCCAAGAATGACACTCCATCTCTTGGTTACTGGCATTCTTTCTGGCTCCCCCTTTCCTTCCCACCCCCCATTCCTGGAATGTTCTCTCTCTGTTCAGATTACTGACTTCCTTGACTTCCTTTAAATCCCAGCTAAAATATCAGATTCTACAGGAAGCCTTCCAAACCTCTCTTAATTTTAGTACCTTCCCTCAGAAAATTATTTATTTCTTATTTATCCTGTATATAGTTTACTTTGTATGTAGTTTTTTCCATGTTGTCTCCTTTATTAGATTGTAAGCTCCTTGAGGGCAGAGGCTACCTTTTGCCTTTTTTTGTATCCCCAGTGCTTAGCATAGTGCCTGGAACATAGTAGGCACTTAGTAAATGTTTATTGATTGATTATGGCCCATTGGTGTGTTGGAATCAGCTCTTATAGGCCCTTAAGGGAAGATTGCTAAATTTTTTTTTTTATGTTAGGCTGATGGGGTACCTGGGGTCTAGGTCAATTTGTGAAACCAACTTGTGAAACCAGTCTGTGAAATTGTAACTGCAATTTGTATTGTAAAATTGTTATCTGTAAAATTCCTTTCCCAACCTCTGACTCTGCCCCTTCCCCCTATCCCCACTAGGCCTAGGCAACACCTTGGGACTCCTTTGTTTTTTTTCTTTTTTAAGCAATCGGGGTTAAGTAACTTGCTCAAGGTTACAGGCCAGTTATTTCTGGGTGTGCTGCTGAGTATCCAGGCCGGGATTTGATCCAGGTCATCCCGACACTGGAGCCGGTGCTCTTACTCGCTGAGCCACCTCACCTGGCCGCCCCTAAGCAATTGGGGTTAAGTAACTTGCTCAAGGTTACACGGCCAGGTGTTTCTGGGTGGGTGCTAAGGGTCTGAGCCCGGGATTCGATCTCCAGGTCTTCTCAACACTGGAGCCGGTGCTCTTACCTGCTGTGCTACCTAGCCGCCCCAACTCCTTTGTTCTTACTTGATCCCTCACGTCTCCTCTGGCTTGGCCCAAATCTTATCTAAACTATCTATGCATTGAGGTCCCTTCCCTCGGTCAGCCCAGACAATGGCAGCCCTATCCTTTAAAGGTAAAAGCATGTACCCCTCTCACTCGCAGGACCCCTAAAGGACTCTTGCCTGCTGTAATGGCGTATTAATAAACTTTCTCAACTCTAACTCCAAGCAAGGCTGAGCTGAATTCTTTCCAGATGCCCTTGCAGGTTTCCTGGTCTTGGATGAGATCAGGGTCCCTGCTGAACCTATCGGGATCCCTTTCACCCCATCAAGGCCACCCAGACTAAATAATTTTATATGACTTCCCGCCCTACCGCAGTTCTAAAACAGTTCCATGCTTCAGTAATATGACAGGTAACATACAGAAGATGAATTCCTCAGTCTCTCCCAATTCAGGTGGCATTATTGAGTAGTCAATCAACCCACTTAGGGAGGGGAGAAAGAGAAAGAGGGTGGTGTGTCTTGATTGGTGAGAGTGGGGAGGAGAAGACATCTCCCAATATCGCAAAAGAAATATGGTCCCTTCCTCTCGGAGGTGCTAGTTAAATGGAAAATAAAAATGTTTTACATATCTAGGACATAGTTTTTTAGAATTCCTACATAAGGAAGGGCAGCACATGTGTACAATGATGAGAGGGTGTGGTGTTGTCCTGAAATGCCCATGGCCTCATATACTAAGCCCCTGTGTGTAACAAGTTTGGAAAATTACTGAAATCCTCCTGAACTCCAACGTGCCTAGCCAGGGGCCCCTCTCTTATGTCAGAATGACCCAGGGCAGGACACAGACGTCTGGGACCCCTGATAAGTCAGGGTAGGGCTATACAACTGTCCAGATCAAGGCCTGGCTATGATGGACCTGTTTATCTACCATTGTCAAACTAACTTTACTCCCCACACCCGTTTTGTGGTTTTTTACTTTATTCCCCCTTTCCTGATGGTCAGGGCAGCTCTCAGTGACTTGCTCCTGGATTGCCTCCAGTGGTGGTCTTGGTCTCTGATTACTCGTGGTGTCCAGTTCAGTCCTGGAAAGAACACTGGAAAAAGTCAGGAAACTTGGGTCCAAATACTGGCTTTGCTGTTTGCTCACTACTTGTGTGACCTTGGGCACCTGGTATCATCACTCTGAGTCATGTTTATCTCAAGAACTGGAAAAAGTGGGATAAAGTAGAAAGAACATTGGCTTTGAAACCAGAGGATGGGTTGTGATTGTTTCAGGTGATAGTGCAATGGCTAGATAGCAAAACCTGGCACCAGGAAAACCTGAGTTCAAATCTAACCTCAGAAACTTACTGTCTGACCCTGGGCAAGTCACTTAATCCTGTTTGCCTCAGTTTCCTCATCTTAAGATGAGCTAGAGAAGAAAATGGCAAAGCACTACAGATCTTTGCCAAGAAAACCCAACATCTACATTGTTATTATCTCAAGTAAGTCAGGTTCTTAAGGCCTCAGTTTCCTTATCTATAGAATGGGAGTAGGTGATCTCTCAGTTCTATTTAACCTTCAAATCTATCTTTTTTCAAATAAAATCCTGGGATTCAAGGATGCAGAAAGTGTCTTCCAGTTCTGCTTAAGGCAGTCCAAGGGTAGAGCCACAGTAAACAAACACAAGCAAACCAATTATATTAGTGTTGGTAAGAGTAGAGAAGAAGGTTGAACACATAATGAGATCAATGTTAGAGTGAGGGGTAATAAATACCCTTGTCTTTACTGCCACAGTCTTCAGACCATCATCTCTTGCCTGGACCATTAAAATAATGATCCTAACTGGTCCCCTTGTCTACAATCTCCCCATCTCCAACTTATCCCCTGTAATAGCTACCAAATTGATAAGATAATCATAGGAATAGGGACTTGACCTGTTTTGTTTTGTTTTTTTGAGGAGGCAAAGGCAAGGCAATTGGGTTTACGTGCCTTGCCCACACAGCTAGTAAATGTCAAGAGTCTGAGGCCAAATTTGAGCTCAGGTCCTCCCTGACTCCAGGGCTGATGCTGTATTCACTGTGTCACTTAGCTGGCCTGGACCTATTATTTTAATGAAATAGGAAACTCTAACAATGCAGGTCTGCACCTTCTAGGACTCAAGAGGTTAAATGATTGACAGAGGGTCATACTGACAGTATTTGTTAGGGGCAGGACTTGAACCCAGGTTTCATGACTTCCAAGACCAGCTCTCTATTTACCATGCCAGGCTACCTCTTATGGATTTTCTCTAAAATAATACACATTTGACTCTGTAACTGTCCTGTCCCCAGTTCCCTGCATCTCCTCAAAAATCTTCAAAGGTCAGCTAATGCTTTTAGAATACAATGCAAACTCTTGAGCCTGACATTTAAAGTCTGTTTTCATAATTTGCACCTACATTCCCAATCTGATTCATAGCACTCCCCTATAAACCAGGGATTCTTAACCTTTTTTTGTATCATGTATCCCTTTGGTAGTCTGGTGAAGCCTATGAAACTTTCTTCAGAAGAATGTTTTAAATGCATAAAATAAAATACATAGAATTACAAAAGAAGCCAGTTATATTAAAATAAAGATATGGATTTATTTCCCATCCAAATTGTAGACCACAATTAAGAATTCTAGTCTTGGGACCGCTGGGTGTCACAGTGAATAGAGCACCGACCCTGGAGTCAGGAGGACCTGAGTTCAAATCTGACCTCAGATGATTGACACTTACTAGCCATGTGACCTTGGGCAAGTCATTTAACCCCAGTTGCACTGCCTTCTCCCCTCCAAAAAAAAAAAATAAATTCTTATAAGAATGCTAGTAAAACAAAACAAATCTCTGTCTCTTTCCTTCCCCCACCCTCCACCTCTCTCCTTGAACTAAAAAGGCTTCCTTCCATGAACTTTGGAGGCTATCTGTAGGATTTCCCATTTCTCTCCTAGCAGTGATCAACTGACAATAGTCTACAAAGCCCAAATGGACTCCTGGATTTGGACTTTTTTCTTGGTGTCCCAGCAGCATCTCTGGAACATCTGACAGCAGTGCCTGTCTACATGAGGAGCCAAGGACAGATTGGATCTTATAAGGAAAGCAGATTATAGGCTCTACAAAGAAGAGCCCAACAGAAAAACTAATACCATGTGACAGAAGGGGAACATTTTGAGTCTACCAACAGGACTTCCAGGAACTCTAAGTTAACCCTTTGCCACACATGCTTTCTGAACTTGAGCCCACTTCCTCCTAGACTCTGTATGTATCGTGAGGACAATATGTCATGGACTTTTGGGGGATGTTTAATACCAACTCTATCAACTATAATACCACTTTTGGAAATACCCATAACTAAAATGGAATTAGATATGGCCAGTTAATTGTTAGTCAAATAATAATAGTGGAAATGAATAATAAAATTTATTGGAAAAGACAATCCTTCAGTCCTTCAGGGCTACCCTTAGAGTCCTGAGGGGACCTAATAGTTGCTCAGTCAGTGCAGGTGGGATTTAGAAGAATATGTTCAGAATATATACTATTTAAGTAAGCAATATAGCCCTTGCCCTCAAGGAACTTACATTCTAATGGGGAAGACAACACAAAACTGAGCTAGAATGTGGAGGATGAAGAGGATTATGGCTTGGTGGCACCATAGTGTGAATATGACTAGGAAATGGTGTGGAGGTCTATTTCTGGGCAAGAAAAGGTAAAAAAGCTCACCTGTCAGAGCCTGACACCCCCTCCCCAGATGAAATCTAAGGTTCCAGTGCTTGTGTACATGGGGGATAGGAGAGGGAAAGAATGAGGATGATGGCTAGGGTGCAGGCAGCATGTTGTGTAGATGATCAGGATCTGGCATTGAAGCCTTGATCATGGGATAAAGAGACAGAAGGGACCTTGGAAATAATTTTATTCCTACCCTCTCATTTTATAGATGAAGATCCTGTGGCCCAAAATAATTTGCTTGTAATTGAAGAAGTAGTAAATAGCAAAGTCAAGATCTAAGTCCAGGTCACTCTGGATTAGACAATGTATTAGGCATTCCACAATTGATGGATATTCCCGTTAAGTGTCTAATTTTTGGCTACCATGAAAAGAACTGTTATAAATATGTATGTACATGTAGATCTTTTTCATCTTTCTTTGAATGCTTTGGAATATAGGCTTAGTAATGGTAAAACTAGGTCTAAGGATATGCATAAATTGGTAACTTTTTGGTCATGGTTTCAAGTTGCTTTCCAGAATAGCTGGGCCAATTCACAGCTCCATCAACAGTGTATTACTGTGTCTATTTTCCCACAGCCCCTCCAACTTTTGAATCTTTGCAATTATGATAAATGTGAGATGGAAAGTTGCTTTAAATTGCATTTCTCAGTTACTTTAATTTAGAGCATTTTTCACATAATTATTGATATCTCAGTTTTCTTTTTTTTTTTAAACCACCTTTTAATATCCTTTAACCATTCATCTATTGGATAATGACTTTTAGTTATGTGAATTTGAATCACTTCCTTATATAATTTGGAAATGAGATCTTTATCAGAGAAATTTGTTGCAGATTTTCCCCCTCCCCACCAGTTACCTGTTTCTCAACTAATTTTTTTTGTGCAAAGTCTTTTAAATTTCATATAATCAAAATTTGTATATTTTCTTTTGTGTGATCTTTTTTATCATTTGTTTAGTCATGAATTTGCCCTTATCCACACATCCAAAATGTGATTTCTTCCTTATTATTCTAATTTGTGATGTGACCTTTTATACCTAAGTCATATGCCCGTTTGGAGCTCATCTTAGTATATGGTAGGAGGTGTCAGTCTAAACCTAATTTCTGCCAGACTGCAGTTCAGTTTTCATAGCAGTTTTTGTAAAATGGTGAGTTCTTACTCTAGTAACTGGTGGGAGAAGAGTGTCCTTTTCTACTGAGAATTTTCATGAGCTATTTGAAATAAAACATACTTTGTGAACAATATAAAACTGAGATACTTAATAATATGTAAAATGATGTAATAAAGATTATACAAATCTAGTTGGTCATAGGTCCTTATCTAGTGAGCTATCCCCTGACTGTAGTTTTAGGTGATATTTACAGCAAAAATCTACAGGGCAAGGAGATAGCCATTCTAGGCCCCAGGATTCCCAACTCTGGGGCATTCATTGGGTTTTGATCTAACCAGAAGATTATTTAGAACAATAATCCAGTTAAGTGATATATTCCTTCTCACTCCCAACTGTGGCCCAGGGTTGTATGAAAAAGAAACTTTTTATCTTCTCTATAGTGTGACCACTTCTTGATTTAATCTTGCATGGATATTTTCCATAAAGGAAGCTGGAACTCAGGACATGAAGCCCTTGACTGCCACATTCATTACTATGGAGTCAGTTCTGAAACAAATACTCCAGAGTCAATGCTGTCCTCCACTTTCTGGGCTTCTTCATGACCTGGCTCCTTACAAAGTATGCTGGGGGGAGGAGAAGGGAAAGGAAGCGGCAAAAGGACATCTGCTATTGACTTTGGGGGTTTTTTTTTGTTTGTTTTTTGGAGGGCAATTGGGGTTAAGTGACTTGCCCAAAGTCACTTAAGTATGTCAAGTGTCTGAGGCCAGATTTGAACTCAGGTCTTCCTTACTCCAGGGCTGGTGTTCTATTCATTATACCACCTAGCTACCCCAGCTATTGACTTTGGAGCCACTGAACTTCATCTCTAACCTCGGGGCATTTTCTCTGACTCCCCATGCCTAGGATTCTCTCCCTCCTCATCTCTACTTCCTGACTTCCTTGGCTTCCTTCAAGTGCCAATTAAAATCCCAACTTCTACAGGAGGCCTTTCCAAATCTCCCTTAATTCTAGTGTCTTCCCTCTGAAAGTTATTTCCTATTTATCTTTAATATAGTTTGTTCGTACATAGTCATTTGCTTTTTGTCTCCCTGATTTGATTGTGAGCTCCTCAAGTTCGGGGATTACTTTTCCCCCTTCTTTGCATCCTCAACACTTGTGTTCAGTCATTTTTCAATCATGTCTGACTCTTTGTGACCCCATTTGAGGTTTTCTTGGCAAAGATGCTGGAGTGGTTTGCCATTCCCTTCTCCAGTCCATTTTGAAATGATGAAAAACTGAGACAGAGTTGTGACTTGTCCAAAGTAACATAGCCAGTAAGTATCTGAGGCCAAATTTGAACTCAGGAAGATGAGTCTTCTTGATTCCAGACCCAGCACTCTGTCCACTGTACCAACTAGCTACCCTCATGTTGTTTGACTGACTGACCATATATAACAATAGAGAAAAAGGAAAAAAAGCAAAGATTCTCCAGCTTCCCCACCACAAACAGATTTCTATGAAGATAGTGGTATGTAATCTTCCTCTGTCCCCAGGCACCCACTGCAACCTGACATTATCATTTTGACCATTTAAACAATATTCCTCTATGTCTCAACCAACAATTTATACCACTTATAGCCCAAGTGGGGTCAGGTCAAGAAGGTGATGTAATACTCTAGTCAACAAATAGAATAAACTACCAGTTCTCATCCCTTTCAATGATTCACTACCTTATCAAGTGTCATCATCCCAGATTCTTAAATATACAAGTGAAATGCTCTAATATGTCCTTAAAAATTAATAAAAATGTATAATTTCATTTGTCAATCAGATTAGTTCTGAGCCCCTACATAAATTTATAAAACAAATTGGAGAATCTTCTTTTCCACAAGCTTTCTTTCTCCTCTATCTTTCTCAAACACCCTAGTTTCAGAGGCTATACATTTTTTTTTTGTTAACAGTGTGAGGAGATTGGTGTGGGACCCTTTTACCCAGTGGCTTCAACTCTACCCCTATCCATGCAAATTCTCACAAGTAGGTGCTAGAAAGTGAAGTCTGCCAGATTAGATTGTCTCAGGACACCTTTCCTGGATACCCTAACCTGCCTACTCGGATCTTACCAGAGTCTCACCTTTCCAAAAGTTGTGTGTCTGCACCTCTCCAGACCCTTGGATATGAGGTAGATAGGACTGTTCATATCCATTGCTATCCACCCTACCTCTGCACCCTGTGAATCTTGCTATCTACTTTATAGCTGAACCCTAAGGACCACTAAGTTTTTCCACCTGCTTTGCAGATGAACACTCCTTTAAAGCTCTTGTCCCCAGATTAGAGTATGAGTTCTTTGAGAGTACCTGAATTCCCAGTTTGTGTTCACAATGCTTAATGCACAATAAGCACTTAATGAGAGCTTTTCCAAAATATATTTAAATATATCTAAGATATATCTTTGTAATTAAAATCATAGCCAGAGTTACCTCTGATCATCAGCTGTAACTTTTGACTTCTCTTAAACTCTAGGAACACAGTCCCACCATTCAGATCTCTCAAAATGACTGTCAAAAATCTCTCAAGAATTCTCTTCATATCCTTTTATGACACAAATATGGTGCTGATATCTGAACTAGGAAGAACCAAACAGAGAAAGAAATTTATAGACCAATTTCCCTAATGAATATTGATGCAAAAATTTTAAATAAAATATTACCAAAGAGGTTACAGCAATTTATCACCATGATAATATACTATGATCAAGTGGTATTTGTACCAAGAATGTAGGGCTAGTCCCATATGAGGAAAACTATCAGCATAATTGACTATATCAATAACAAAACTAACAAATAATGATCATCTCAATAGGTGCAGAACAAGCTTTTGACAAAATATAGCATCCACTCCTATTAAAAACACTAGAGAGCATAGGAATAAATGGAATTTTCCTTAAAATGATAGGCAGTATCTATCTAAAACCACCAGCAAGTATTTTATGTAATGAGGATAATCTAGAAGCACTTCCAATAAAATAAGGTGAAACAAGGACCCCCATTATCACCACTATGATTCAATATTGTACTAGAAATGTTAGCTTTAGTAATAAAAGAAGAAAAAGAAATGGAAGGAATTAGAATAGATGATGAGGAAACAAAACTATCACTCTTTGCAGATGATATGATGGTATACTTAGAGAAAACTAGAGAATCAACTAAAAAAACTACTTGAAACAATTAACTTCATCAAAGTTGCAGGATATAAAATAAAACCACATAAATCATCGGTATTTCTACATATTACCAACAAAACCCAGCAGCAAGAGATAAAAAGATATTTCATTTAAAATAACTGTAGACAATATAAAATATTTGGGAATCTACCTGCTAAGACAAACCCAGGAACTATATGAACATAATTACAAAACACTTTTCACACAAATAAAGTCAGGCCTAAATAATTGGAAAAATAGCAATTACTCATGCGTAGGCCAAGCTAATATAATAAAAATTACAATTCTACCTAAATTGATTTATTTATTCAGCATTATGCCAATCAAACTACCAAAAATTATTCTATAGAGCTAGAAAAAAGAACAACAAAATTCATCTGAAAGAATAAAAAGCTAAGAATATCAAATTAATTAATGAAAAAATGCAAAAGAAGGTGGTCTAACTGTACCAGCTCTAAAACTATGTTATAAAGTGGCAAGCACCAAAACATGTGATACTGGCTAAGAAATAGAATCCATTGAATAGGTTAAGTACACAAGACAGTAGTAATTGACTATAGTAATCTATTGTTTGATAAATCCAAAGATTCTGGCTTCTGGGATAAGAACTCATTATTTGGCAAAACTTTCTAGGAAAACCAGAAAATAAAATGACAGAAACTTGTCACAGACCAACATCTCACACCCTATACAAAGATAAGGTCAAAATAGGTTTATGATTTAGACATTAAAGGTGATATCATAAGCAAATTAGGAAAGCAAGGAATAGTTTACCTGTTAGTTATATGGAGAAGGGAAGAATTTATGACCAAATAAGAGATAGAGAATATTATGAAATGCAAAATGGATAATTTTGATTACATTAAATTAAAAAGTTTTGGCACAAACAAAGCCAATGCAACCAAGGGTAGAAGGAAAGCAGAAAGCTGCAAAACAATTTTTACATTCAGTGTTTCTGATAAAGGCTTAATTTCTTAAATACATAGAGAACTGAGTCAAACTTATAAAAATACAAGTCATTCACCAATTGATAAATGGTCAAAGGATATGAAAGGCAATTTTAAGATAAAGAAATTAAAGTTATCTCTAGTC
This sequence comes from Petaurus breviceps papuanus, assembly GCF_028583685.1. Taxonomy (NCBI): domain Eukaryota; kingdom Metazoa; phylum Chordata; class Mammalia; order Diprotodontia; family Petauridae; genus Petaurus; species Petaurus breviceps. The sequence continues at coordinate 3,278,359 of NW_027187291.1, forward strand.
ATATGAAAAAATCCTCTAAATCATTATTAATTAGAGAAATGCAAATTAAAACAATTCTGAGGTACCACCTCACACCTATCAGATTGGCTAATGTGACAGAAAAAGAAAAATGATAAATGTTGAAGAAGATGTAGGGAAATTGAAACATTGTTGGTGGAGTTATGAAATGATCCAATCATTCTGCAGGGCAATTTGGAACTATGCCCAAAGGGCTAGAAAACTGTGCATACCCTCTGATCCAGCAATACCACTACTAGGTCTGTATCTTTAAGAGATCATAAAAAGGGGGAAAGGACCATATAAATAAAAAACATTTATAACAACTTTTTTTGTGGTGGCCAAGAATTGGAAATTAAACAGATACCCATCAATTGGAGAAAAGCTAAGCAAGTTGTGGTATATGAATGTAATAGAATACTATTGTGCTATAAGAGATGATGAACAGGCAGAGTTCAGAAAACCTGGAAAGACTTACATGAACTGATGCTGAGTGAAATGAGCAGAACCAAGAGAACATTGTGCAATGATCAACTGGGGTAGACTTAGCACTTTTTAGCAAATACAATGATCCAAGACAATTCCAAAAGACTCATCATGAAAAATATTATCCACATCCAGAGAAAGAACTGTGGAGTTTGAGTGTAGATCGAAGCATACTATTCTCACTTTTTTGTTTTTTCTTTCCTGTAGTTTTTCCCTTTTGTTCTAATTCCTCCTTCACTACATGATTAATGTGGAAATATGTTTAATATGATTGTACATGTATAGCCTATATTAGATTGCTTGCTAACTTGGGGAGGAGGAAAGGAAGGGAGGAAAGGAGAAAAATTTGGAACTCAAAATCTTACAAAAATGAATGTTGAAAACTATCTTTACATATAACTGAAAAAAAATAAAATACTATTAAGTATAAAAAAATTTGATGTTTATTTTAAACTGGGAAAAAAAGAATTCTCTTCATAATGTTTCTTTATAAGATAAGCATTAAACCAGACTTATCAGGAAAAACCTCTTTAGTCTTTCTCAAAAAATAATTTTCTCAAGAAAAAAGTTCTCTAAAAAAAAAGTTATTTTCTTCCTTTCTCTGTAGCTCAGTCTCCTCCATCCAAGACAGTTAACGGTCACTTCAAGATGACAGTTAAACTGTAACTTTCTCTAAGATTGTGTTCCCTCTCAATGACACAATAACAGCATCCAAGTATTCCAAGTGAGAAGAGATGTTGAAGTTGGGTTATATTTGTAAAACATTACAAATGTGTCTATTGGAGTCTCTAATATTATTGGAGCAGAGTGCCAACATACAGGGTTCCTAACCAGTTAAGAGGACTTGGCCTTCTTGAACTCTGTGATGGACCGAGACAACAGGCAGAAACAAAAGGCATGTTTCACATATGCACTCCCAGTGCCTGGGGAGGATAGGCCCTGCCATTTGTGTTTCAGAGCATGATAGAGCACATTTACCCAAGTGCTCTATGTGTTCTGTTGTTATTTTCTACTCATGTTTCACTCTGTGACCCCATTTGGGGTTTTCTTGGCAGAGATAATGGAGTGGTTTATCATTTCCTTCTCCAGCTCATTTGACAGATGAGGAAACTGAGGGAAACAGGGTGATGTGACTTGCCCAGGGTCACACAGCTAGAAGTGTCTGGGGCCAGATTTGAACTCAGGAAGATGAGTTTTCCTGACTCCACACCCAGCGCTCTATCTGCTGAGCTGCCCATAATACTGGACATAAAAATATAAAAGTGGGAAAATCTCTGCCTTTGAAGAGCTTGTATTCTGATGGAGGAGGTGGTATATACATAATTAGGAATATATAGATATGATGCATACAAAACTGGCCCAATGGATAGAGCATTGGTCCTAGAGTCATGAAGACCTGAATTCAAATCTGGTCTCAGACATTTACTAGCTGTGTGACTCTAGGAAAGTAACTTAACCTCTGCCTCAGTTTCCCCATCTGTAAAATGGGGATCATAATAGCACCTATCTCCCAGGGTTGTTGTGGGGATTAAATGAGAAAATAATTGTAAAGCTCTTTATACAGTGCCTGACACATAATAAATGCTATATAAATGTTAGCTATAATTATTATTACAAAGTAATTTGGAGAAGGAACATATGCCTAGACTATTTCAACAGACTCCTAATTGGTGTCCCTCCCCAAGTTTTTCCCCTTTCTAAGACACCCTACCCAAAGCAGAAAGTGATAGTCTAAAGCACAGGTCTGACTTTGTCACTCCCTTGTTTAATAAACTCCAGTGGCTCTTTATTACTTCCCTATTACCTATAATCACCCTTAGGCTCTCCATTTGTCTTCCTTAACTCCATCTGAAAAGATACTTGCCTGTCCTCCTCCTATTAGAATGTAATGACTTTATCATGATGTAGTCCAGGAGTCAACAAAATCAGAGTATAACCCAAATCCCTTGTTGCCTAGTTTTCTATGAACTATGAATTAAGAATGGTTTTTCTATCTTTAAGTATTTAATAATTCTTAACTCACTGGCTATGCAAAAATAGGCAGTGAGCAAGCCCATTATATGTATTTTGTCTGCTCTTAATTTAACCTTTTCCATATGTTCAAAAATATATTAATCTTTTTAGATTTCTGTTATATCCCGTGCTTACATTTCAAAGTACCTTCTCACCTCTGGTATTTTAATCAGGAAGCTTGAACATTCTCTGTCCCATTAAAAATCTGTTTTCTCCCCTGTAGGATGAGATTCAGTGCTTGATGGTAGGTTATTCTTATTTATAAGCCTTTACCTTTTGCCTTTGTGATTTTTTTCTCCTTTAAACAATAACTAACAAGTCTTGTGTGATCCTGACTGTAGTTCTTTAGTACTTGAACTTAAAGTACTGCATATAGTATTTTTCCTTTGACCTGGATGCTCTAGCTTTTGGCTATGACATCTTGTCTTGGGAGTTTTTATTTTGGCATTTCTTCCAGGAAAAAGAAACTAAGGGATCCTTTTTTAACCTTGCCCTCTGGTTCCAATAGATATAGGCAGCTTTCATTTATGATTTCTTGGAGTATATTATACAGGTTTGTCTGTTTTCTTAAATGAGTCATGGTTTTTTAGCCATGATTCTTAAATTCTCTCTCCATGAGCTGTTTTTTTTTAAATTTTAGTTATTTTTATAGTAGGTATCTTACATTTCCTTCTACTTAGGGTTTTAAAAAAAATTTTTGTTCTAATATTTCTTATAGTTTGATTTCTTATAAACTTCTTATAGTTTCATTGGGTTCTATTTGTTCCATTCTATTTTTTAGAGTTCTTGAGCAAAGTTTTCATCCTCTTTTCTTAGCCATTTATTCTCCTTTTAATTTCTTCTTTCGTTTCTCTTATTTAATTTATATTTTCATTTTTTTCTCTTGCTTCACTTCTTTCCGGTACTCTTATAGCCCTTATGACTTGTAATGGAAATGCAAATTTAAAGATCTTCCCTGCCCCTAGGCTAAAGTGCACCTGGAGCCTGGGGTGGGAGGCTTGATTTTTCAGTAGATACTTCTTGATTGGCCAGTGGGTCAATAAGGTTGTTACATTCTCTGAGCCAAGAAAAGGCTATATAAGCCCTGATGTGTAGCTTTGTTTTGGGGCTCACTTTGAGAAGTGTTCTGTGATTTGATATGGATTCTGGGAAGCCGTTGTCCTGAGCCCCCCGGCTTAAAAAAAAACCCAGATGTTGAAACCCAGATGTTGACTGGGTATGGATGTAATGGTTGGACAGTTTGGAAAGCTGTCTACTTGATCTGTTAATGTCTTGATAATTCTGTCTGTATATTTTGAAGTTCGGGGTGCTGACCTTTTTCCCCTGAACTAGGTAAAGGATACATATTTGACTGATTAAAGTAAGCTTGTTAACCCATTTTGAGTTGCTTTCCTTTAACAAAGCAGGTCCAAGAACCTGTGGTGGCAGCAAACCCTGAGGACCCTTGGGGTGCTTGCTGCTACATGACTATAGCATTTTCCCCTTTAGTTTCTGTTTAAAGTTGTAGAGCTATTCTCTCCTTCTGGCTATATCTCTTGGGCATCTCTTGACTCAAAATATTCCCTCACCATGTTTGGGGTCTTGTGTTTTCTCTTATCTCTAGCCTCACTTCCTGACTTAGGATTTTGTGCCAGAGCCAGGATCTGTTAGTTTCCAAACTCTTGACTGGGAAAGTTAGACACTTTTTATTTCTGACTCCAATTACCTGAGTTCCTGCCACTGACTTCATCTCCCTTGGTATGTCTGCACTCAGAATGCTGGCAGGTTTCAGGTCCCTTGGATCATCCATGTTTAGAGTGCTGTGGTTTTCATGGTCCTCTGTAGTGTCTCAGGTCACATTATTGTGGACCTCCAGTCCCCCTGGAAGCATTGCAGTCAGAGGATAATTGTGGTCCTGTTTCTGTCTGCACTCACAGTCAAAGTGCTGCAAAGTTCCTAGCACTCTGGAGTGTCTTTGCTCACTCTGAGAGTTTCCTGCCCACTAGGCACAGAGGGCTGAAGGCCTCAGGTATCCTGTAACATCTCTGGCCTGAGTGATGTTAGACTTCAAGCTGTTTACTTACATCACACTAGCTTTCCTATTGGAAGGATCCTTCAGCCTTCTGGCTGTCATTTTGTGCAGTCCCTGGGCTGGATGAAACCATTTATAGTAGTTTCTCTTTGGATTTCTTAATCATTATTTGGTCTGGTGCTATTTTGGGATCTTTGATGGAGTAATGTGGGATGGTTGGGCTCCTCTGTGACCTTTCATGATGCCATCTTAACTGGAAGTCTGTTTGGCATTTTTATCAAGGACTTACATAAAAGCATAGATGGCATGCTCAACAAATTTGCAAATGGTGCAAATCTGGGAAGGAGAGCTAATACACTGCATTACAGTCAGGATCCAAAGAAGATCTTGACAAGCAAAAGCACTGGAGTGAATCTAATAATCCAAATAAGGAGAAATATAAAATCTTATGTTTGGATACAATAAAAAATGAACTTCACAAGTACAAGATGGGGAAAGTATGACTAGGGGATAGTTGGTCTGAAAATGACTTGGGGTTTTTAATGCGCTTGAAGGTAAATGTTAGTGAGTAGTGAGATGGGACAGCCAAAAAAAGTCAATTCAACCTTAGGCTGCGTCGGCCAGGCAGTGCTTTCAGAAGTCAGGTGGAGATAGACCCCCTGGACTCCGCTCTTATCAGATCTCATCCAGAGTATTGTGGTCAGCTCTGAGTGCCACAGTTTAAGAAGTATATTGATAAGCTGGAGAAATTATCCAGAATAAGGTAAACAAGATGAAATGTCTTAAGTCTATGCCATCTGGGGATCACTTGAAGCAACTGAGGGTGTTCATTTGAGTAAAGAGAAGATTCAGAGCAAAGGGGTGGGGTGGAACAGACAAGTGATGATCTGCCCAACAGTACTATCATCCAATCCATATTTCTCCATATTATTCACAAGGATATCATGAGATATGTTTTCAAGCTCCTGGACAAAATCCAATTGTCTTATATGGCAATAGCTTACATCCTTTTTGGATGTGAGAATAAACTTTTTGAGTATGAAGATGTCTTTTTAACATCATAAATTTCATAGATCTCTGCATGATAATATTTGCATTCATGCTACATATTTTGTTGGTCTCAATAATGGTCAAAATAACCTTACTTGGTAAGAATATTTATTCAAGAATACCTGGTCTTTCAGAAAAGGAAATGAATTTAGTCTGGCATGACTGTTTTCAGTGAATTCATGCTGGTTCATTATGACGATTATTTCCCTAAGTGTTTATAAACTGTTCCTTTAATTATGAATTCTAGAATTTCAAAATCAAAGTCAAGTTCATGGATCAAGATAGTTTGAGTAATCCAGTTTTTTTTCTCTTTTTGAATATTAGAACCTTTACTTATATGCCAAAGCATCTCTTCTATTCTTAAAGATTTATTTTATAATGAACAGTGATTTAACAATTACATTAAATTCAACAAGTTCTTTCAGTACCCTAAGATGTAATTCATCTGGGCCTGGTAACTTAAACACATTGAGGACATCTACATGTTCTCTCACATCTTGTTTATCCTTGGTTTTGATTCTTTGTTATTTATCTTCATTCTCTGTGTGTTTTTAAAAAATTTAAGTTGCTCTTTACTTCTTTATTTAAATCAAATTAAATTTTTGCTACATTTTAAGTTCCCACCCATCTCCCTCTGTCCCTCCTGCCCCACCACAGTCTGGAGAAGGCCATCATTTGACATAGATATATAAACATATATGAAACCAAATTATGCATACTTCTATTTATCAGTTCTTTCTCTGAGGGTGGATAGTATCTTCCTTTATAGGTCCTTTGTAGTTGATTTGAGTATCTATAATGCTTATAATAACTTGGTTGTTCACAATTGTTCTTCAAACTATGACTTTTACCATATACAGTGTTGTCTTGGTTCTGCTCATTTCACTCTTCATTATTTCATGCAAGTCTTTCCATGTTTTTCTAAAATCAACTTACCTCATCATTTCTTACAGCTCAGTAGTATCAGTAGATGGGCATCACCTCAATTTCCAGTTCTTTTCCATCACAAAGAGAGCTGCTATAAACATTTTAGAGCATATGGGTTCTTTTTCTTTTTCCTTGACCACCTTGGGCATCTTTATTCTGTTCTTCCCAATTTTAATACTACATTATTTGATAGAGAAAACAGAAATAAAGTGAGAATTGAGTAGGATTTCTTACTCTCTATCATATAGAATCAAAATGGACAAAGCAGTGGTCTCAACATAGTTATAAAAGGTTTTTTATTTTGAATCTATAGCATTTATTGCAGAATTCAGCTCTCTTTGAACTGTTGAGTTTCTGATATTATTCTTATAAGATCATGCTAATTTTTTGTATCCATTCTGTTACTTCTTGTTTGCTTTCATCTTCTACACATCTTTTGAAAATCTGTTGTCTAGTGAGTTCCCTGTATAGTCATTCACATTGTTCTCTTTACATCATTCTCTACTTTTAACTCAATGGAACCCTTTGTGTTTGAGTTGTTGAAAAAAATTTTTTTGAGGTTTTCTTATCCCTCTTGATCTGATCTGTCTTGTAGAATTTTGAACCATAGAATCCTAATTATCCTTTCTCCAACCTCTTTGAAGTAGACTATCCCAAAATGTAGAGGAGTAGAAAAGGTCTGGAATAGCCAATATGAGGAACATGCCAGGGAGTCTGACACAAAATAAATCTTCTCTTTCTGAAAATGAAATTATATGTAATTTTCACTAGATTGGTAACGTGGCAGTTCAGATGAGCTGCCCATTACATGCCTCTTTGACCTGTGAAAGATCCTTCTGAGGGTTTATTTCATGACTCCCCAGTGAACTCCTAGAATTGCTTCTTTCTTTCGCCTATGTCTGAATCTAATCTAGATAAGACACCCAACCAAAGACAATTGATATTTTACATAATGACTATCCTACCTTACATGTGTTTTATCTGCTGACTGGCATGCCAGTAATATGAATCCAAGATCATGTTGAGAATGGATTATTCCACAATGTTGTTGATGACTTTTTCCCCACCTCATAAAAGAGTCATGATCACTATTTTTTTTTTTTTTTGCCTTTTGGAGGGCAATTGGGGTTAAGTAACTTGCCCAAGGTTATATGGCTAGTTTTTTTGTGTAGGTGTTAAGTGTCTGGGGCCAGAACCGAACTCAGGTCCTCCTGACTCCGAGGCCAGCGCTTTACTCACTGTGCCACCTAGCTGCCCCAATCACTAATTTTTTATATTGAATTTGATAATTTTGTTAATCTTACTTACAAATACTATATGTTAAAGGAAGAACACCAACTACAACACTTGGTGGCAAAATAGAAGTCAAAGAAAATGAATGATAATTCCTTCTTTGACCTGATCTTGTGTTGCCTTTTTAAAAACAGAAATAAGTGAATGAATTAAAAAGCATTTATTAAATGCATATTTAATAAATATGTCAGATACTGTTCTAAGTGCTGGAGAAATAAACACAAGCAATCAAGACAGTCTCCTGCCCTCAAGGAGCCTATATTCTAATGGGGGAGAGAACAAACACTAACTGTGTGACCCTGGACAAATCCCTTAATCTCTCTGGTTCTCATTGTCTTGAACTGTAAAATAAGGCGTTAGACTCATTGGTTTCTAAGATCCTTTCTAGCTGTACATAGATTACACTGAGTGGTAACTGGGATTATGGTGGTGCTATCAACAATAATAGGCCACTTTGGAAGAGGAGAGTACATTTTGGGAAAGAAAATGAATGGGGGGGGGGACAGAGTCAAGATGGCGAAGTAGAAACAAGACTTCCTAGGGGCTCCAGCTTCCACCTCCCCCAATTCATGTAAAAGGTAACTCTGAAGAAATTTTGGAGCTACAGAACCCACAAAATGACACAGAGAAGCTAACCTCCTGCTGAGGGCAGCCAGGCAGGCCAGCAGCAAGTGGCCAGTGCAGAGCTCTATGAGCCCACCCCAGTCCCATACGATCTTCAGGTTTTAGTCCCAGGGCAGGCCTGACCAACCACCAGCTGGAGGGACTTCAGATCACCAGCAGCTGTGCTGGTTTCCAGAATTATCAACACATAGATGCTAAGGACAAAGTGAGAGGTCAGTGCAGTGTGGACTTTGGGATCCAATAGTTGGGAATGCCTTGGCTTTTGCCCCCTGGACAAGAAGCTGCTGGCCGTGAAGCCAGCCACATGGAAGCTTCAGCTCATGGCCTGCAGATTGTAGGGGGACCAAGTGTCCAGTTTGAGGGGTAATCGCTCTTGCTTTAACCTGCTTGGATCTGGATTTGCAGTCTAGGGTGGAGGTCCTGGGGTGCTTGACCAGCTTGCCAGAGTGGGTGGAGGCTTCAGAGAGGCCACCCAACTAATACCTTCAGCAGCTGAGAAAACCCCAGCAATTTGGGATAAAGCTCCCCTGTCTGGTAGCAGAATCCTATTGTTGCAAAAAGCTCAAAAGTCAAGTAATTGAGTGGCAACATGAGCAGGCAAAGGAAGCAAAGTAAACAGAGCAACCCAACTTTACACTCCTATTTTGGGGACAAAAAGGATCAAAGCATGGAATAGGAGGAAGACAGTGAAGTCAGAACTCCTGCACCAAAAGCTTCAAAGAAAAATACCAGTTGGTTATAGGTCATAGAGGACCTTAAGAAGTATTTTGAAAATCAAATAAGAGAAGTGGAGGAAAAATTGGGAAGAGAAATGAGAATGATGCAAGAAAATTATGAAATGAGAGTCAACAACCTGACTGAAGAAAACAACACCTTAAAAAATAGACTAACTCACATGGCAAAAGAGGCTCAAAAAGCCAATGAGAAGAATGCCTTTAAAAAGCCAAATTTTCCAGATGGAAAAAGAATCTCAAAAGCTCACTGAAGAGAATCATTCCTTCAGAATTAGATTAGAGCAAATGGAAGCTAATGACTTTATGAGAAATCAAGATACTATTAAACAGATCCAAACAAATGAAAAAATACAAGGCAATGTGAAATATCTCATTGGAAAAAAAACCACTGACCTGGAAAATAGATCCAGGAGAGATAATTTAAAAATTATTGGACTACCTGAAAGTCATGATCAAAAAAAGAATCTAGAAATCATCCTTCAAGAAATTCTCAAGGAAAATTGCCCTGATGTTTTAGAACCAGAAGGCCAAATCGATGTTGAAAGAGTCCACTGATCACCTCCTGAAAAAGATCCCAAAAAGAAAACTCCTAGGAATATTATAGCCAGGTTTCAGAGTTCCCAGATCAAGGAAAGAATATTACAAGCAGCCAGGAAGAAACAATTTGAATATTGTGGAAATACAATCAGGATAACCCAGGATCTGGCAGCTTCTACACTGAGGGATTGAAGGGCTTGGAATATGATATTCCAGAGATCAAAGGAGCTGGGATTAAAACCAAGAATCACCTACCCAGCAAAACTGAGTATCATGTTCCAGGGGAAAATATGGTCATTCAGCGGAATAGAGGACTTTAAAGCATTCTTCATGAAAAAAAACAGAGTTGAATAGAAAATTTGACATTCAGAAACAAGAAGCAAGAGAAGCATGAGAAGGTAAACAGGGAAAAGAAACTATAAGGAACTTATCAAAGTTGAACTATTTACATTCCTACATGGAAAAATGATCATTGTAACTGATGAAACTTTTCTCAGTATGAAAATAGTTGAAGGGAATAGAAATATTTATATATGTCTATATAGGAGGGTATATGGGTTTATGAATACATATGTGAATGTGTGTATATATATGTTTACAGCTATACATAGAGGACACAGGACCAATTTAATAGGAAGGGATGATACTTAAAAGGTGAAATTAAGAAGTGAGAGAGGAATATAATGAAAGGAGATGGGGAGAGACAGAATGGGGTAAATTATTTCATATAGAAGAGGCAAGGGAAAATGACTATGATGGAGGGAAAGAACAGGAAGGCAAAAGGGAATGGGTCAACCTTACTCTCATTGAATTTGGCTTAGGGAGGGAATGACATACACACTAAATAGGGTATCTCACCCTACAGGAGAGTAGAGGGGAAGGGGATGAGTGGGGGGATGATGGAAGGGAGGGCAGGCTGGGGGAGAGTGAAGTTGTAGGCACCCACTTTTGAAAAGTGACAGGATCAAGTAGAGAATAGAACAAATGGGAGGTGGGACAGGAGGGAGGGAAATATAGTCAGTTTTTTACAATATATCCACTATGGAAATGTTTTACATAGCTACACATGTACAACCTATACTGAATTTCTTATCTTCCCAGTAAGGGTGGGTGACAAGGGAGAAAGGGAATGAATCTGGAATTCAAAGTTTTAAAATCAAATGTTTAAATATATATATATATACATATATATGCTATTATTAATATTATTTTACATATAACTGGGAAATAAGATATACAGGCACTGGGGCATAGAGATCCACCATGCCCTACTGGAAAGTCGAAGGGGGTATGGGAGAGAGCAGATAGGAGGAGGGGACATCCAGTGGGATCGCTATTTTGGGGCAGTGGGTAGGGGAAAAACAGGGAGAAAATTTGTAACTCAAAATCTGGCAGAAATGATGCAAACCAGAAGTTAATAAAGCATTTGATTTGAGGAAAAAAAGAAAGATAATTAATTCTTTTTTTGGAGATATTGAGAATAAGATATTTATAAGATATCCAGTTTGAAATGAAATGTCCACTAGGCAATTGGTAATGTGGGATTGGAACTCAGGAGAGAGACTAGAACTGGATATATAGATCTGGGATCATTTGCATGAAGATGATAATTAAACACATGGGAGCCGATGAGACCCCCCCCCAGAAAAGAGACTTATGGGAACACTCATAGCTAGTGGGTGTGGTAAGGTTAAGATCTAGCAAAGGAAACTAAGATGGAACAAAGAAATATATAGGAGAACTGAAAGTAATGTCATGAAAACCTAGAGAGGATAGAATCTCTACGAGAAGGTGTCAATAGTGTCAAGAGGTACAGAGAAGTTAAGAAGGATGAACAATGAACAAAAGGCCATTAGATTTGGCATATGAGATCATTAATAACTTTGGGGACTACAGTTTCAGTTGAATGGTGAGCTAGATTGCAGAGGGTTTATAAGAGTGAGAGTAGAATTGGAGACACTAAGTATCAATTGCTTTTCCAAGGAGTTTAGCTAAGAAGAGGTATATGGGTATTAAAGGTGGACTAGCACCTCTGGTGTGAGGGCTTACGGTATGCTTTTCAGAGCTACTCATCCACCTTTGGTGTCCACTTTTACCCAATTACCATCTGTAGCTCCAAGAAGCTGTATCATGTGCAGCAGCCACACCCCAGTAAACCATCTCAGCAGATGGCTAAACCAGATTGAGGGTGACCAACAGGCTTCAAACCCATTGGTAACCTACAGGGGTGTCTGCCACAAGCAGATGTGTACTTCCCTCAGCAGAATGGGCAGATAAGAACAATTTATTCCAATGGCGATGAAGATAGCTGAAGCAAGTGCTGCAAAGCATTTAGGGCATGGTCAGACGTGGAAGACACCAAGGCATCCTGGGCCATTTCCAGTCATCTTGATTTTGGTCTCACCACTGGACTTCAATGGCTGGAAGAGAGAGTGAGGTTGACAACTTTGTGCAACTCTGCCTCACTTAAATCCAATCTATGCACAAGTCAACATATGTCATTGGTCCTCTTCAAAAATGCAAGATGAACAACAGCTGAAAAGAAAGGGAGAGATATAGGATCATAGCAAGTGGAGATGGTAGGATCTGGTGAGGGTTTTTTAAGGATAGGAACGTCTTGGGCATGTTTAGAGATCCCAGGGAATAAGTGAAGAGAGAATGGAGATTAGAGAGTAGGGATGATAGAAGAGTTAATCTGCTGGAGAAGATTGTAGAAGGATTAGTCGTGGCAAAAAAAGGGTCATCTCTCTATCAGAGATTGGAATGAAGGAGATAGTTGGGGGTGATGTCAGAGGGATGTGAGATGAGAAGAAGGAGGTTTTAGCAAATGGATTCAATTCTTTCAGTGAAATATAAGGGATGATTGAGGACTGAAGAAGGGATGAAACAACTGTTGAGGTGAAGGGAATAGAAAATTGATTAGAGAGGAGTAGAAGGATTACCTTGCCATATTGAGTTGAGGCCTAGTTGAGATTAAATAATATAAATTTGTGACAGACCCAATCATCATGGTTTTGTGGCTTCTTCCTATTCTGTTCAGATGCATGTGATTTGGAAAAAAAAGGAGGTTATTAGTGGAAGCAATTTAAGGTTAGGGTTTGGAAATGTGTGAGCGGTGATAGTTCAAAGGAGTAAAGTATTTGAAAAAAGAAGAAACTAGGATCAAACTGGTTCACTTAAGTCTTGCATATACCTAGAATATGGTAGACAGCCTGGCAATGTATTGAGGAGTAGAGGGATAAGAGGTAATGGTGAAGGAGAAGAATAAGTTTAAGAGTAGTAATGTGTAAGGAGAGATGGAATGTGAAAAAAATATGATCAGATAAAAGAATTGCAGAATTCTTGAGCATGAAGTGAAATATTTATATAACCAGATCAAGGTTATAACCATCTCTGGAATGGAAGAGCAGGGCATGAGAGTTGAATAGACTGAAGAAATGGGAAGTTAAAATATTTGAAGGAAGATCAATATATATGTTAAATACCCTCATTATGAGGGCAGGAATAAGGATAGAGAGGGATGCTTCGAGCCAGGTGCAGAACTGATTGGGAAAAAAAAGGGTGAATGTCCTTGGGTTTAGTAGAGAAAAGTCAATCCAAGATCTGGATTTGGTAACAAATTAGGATAGAGTGAAACTCAAAGGAAGAGTGATTTGAGTGATGGTAATAATATAGGGATTGAAGGGATTAGGAGTATTCCAAATTCTCCAGTGGGAGGAAGGAGTCAGTGAACATGTAAAGTATAACAAAGGTTGGAAAGGGTGGTCAGGGATGTATTGTTCAGAGAGATCCAGGTCTCACTGAATTCCAGAAGATGGAAAAAGTAAGAGAAGAGTTTTAAATGAAAGGAAGTTAATTATGGAGTGGGCTGTCCAGAAAGTAAAGTAGAAGGGGTACAAAGATCTAATGTGGGACACTGGAGGGTGGAGAGGAAAAGGTAGATTGAAGTGAATGGAAATGACAGGTTGTGAAAAGAAGTTTCTTCTTTGTCAGAATGGGGTTCAGAATTGAAGAGATGGGGGAATATGCTAACTGCTGAGGAAAAAGTCAAGGCAGATCATGGGCAGAGGTCTATTGAAGAAGGCAGGTGATTAAAAGGCTCAAGGTCTCTCGAAGGCCTAGGCCCTCAAGATCTTGCCACTGCCTAGATTTAAGGTACCTTATCTTTAAGTAAGGTATCTCAAAGGGTGTCCAGAAGTAAGTTGGGGTGTCCTGGAGCTAGGTCAGGAGAAAAAAGGTGCTATCTCTCAGAGCTTCCAATCATTCTACCTCCACAATACCTCTCACCTCCATTCCCTTCTCTCCACTCACAATTGGCACCATAGTTCAGGCCTTATCACCTGTACTATTGCAATATCCTTGTAATGGGTTGCCCTGCCTCAAGTCTTTCTCCCTTCTCCAATCCATTGTCCAAACAAGCACCAAATGTGTATTCCTAAAGCATAGCTATGATCCTATCACTATCCTCCTCAAGAAGCTCCAGTGACTCCCTATTGCCTCTAGGATCAAATACAAATTCTTCTGTTTGGCATTTAAAGTCTTTCATATTATTTTTTTTTATTTTATTTTTTGCGGGGGAGAGGGCAGGGCAATTGGGGTTAAGTGACTTGCCCAAGGTCACAAGGCTAGTAAGTGTTAAATGCCTGAGGCTGTATTTGAACTCTGGTTTTCCTGACTTCAGGGCCAGTGCTCTATTCACTGTGCCATCTAGCCGCCCCAGTCCTTCATATTCTTGATCCTGCTGACCTGTCTAGACTTACTACACATTATTCCACTTTGTGCACTTTATGGTCCAGCCAAACTGGTCTACTTGTTGTCATTCACAAATGCCATCCCATCCCCTGGCTCCATGTATTTGCACAACCTATACTCCCATGACTGGAATGCATTCCTTCCTCACCTCCCCTAGGAGAGATCCTGCCTCTCCAGAGAGTTCCTACTTTCTTTCAGGATTCAGCTAAAGGGTTACCTTCTAATCCCTCTCTGGGCAGTTAGGTGGCACAGTGGATAGAGTGCCAGGACTGGAGTCAAGAAGACTCATCTTCCTGGGTTCAAATCTGATCTCAGACACTTATTAGCTGTGTGACCCTGTGTGATAGTAATGGCAATTAAAGATTCCCCTGTATTGGCTTGGTTTTCAAATTGATTGTGTTAAAACCCAGAGCTTGTTAATCCCACCTGTGAGATGGACTTTTTGATGTGAAAAGAAAGTCCTGAACTGGGAGGAGCTGGTGACTTAGATTTGGAGAGACAAGAGAGAGGCGGAAGATCTTTTTGGAAGCAGCACCTCGTGGAGACAGAGAGAGACTAAGAGAATTGCTGGTGGCTGCTTTGAATTGCCCTGGACTTTTGAGACCTGCCCCCTGAGCTGCCAAGGACTGAGGAGACATGGCTGTTTTGCTGGTACTTTGTCTGTCTGTTTTGATGTTATTTTGCCAGATTTGTCCACTGGTGAAAGACAGTCCTTTTGTTGAAGAAGTCCTGGAACCTGGCTGTTCACTAAGAAGCCCTGAGACTGTCCTGCAGACAGAGAGTGAATACTGTCCACTGGTGAAGGACAGTGCTGTTGTTGCAGGGGTCTGGGAGCCTTTCTGTTGGTTCAGAAGCCCTGAAGAAGGATTTTCTTGTTGTATGTTTACAGAAATCCTGGGAGAGGGCTTTGCTAATGTGTTCAGGGGTTCTAGGACTGTTCTACAGACAGAGGATAAATTCATGAAGGGATTGGCAATGTATCTTATGGCCTTGCTAAGCCTTGTCTCCCCAGGAACTAAGATTGCTGAGAACTTGCCTCATGTCAAGATGAAGAAAAGACCTCCATTTGGGTATTAAGTGCTGTGTTTAAACTTGATGTAACTCTGGGGTAGATTCAATTGTGATCCAGGGGTGGGGAACTTTTGACCTTATGTTTGGAAACTAATCTCCATTTGAGAAGAGGGGCTTTGTGGTGGACTTAATTAAGGTATAGCCTAGGGGTGGAGAAGTATTTAGAACAGAGACTTTGTAATTGATTGAATGATTGGAAGGTCCTGGGGTGGGGTAGTCCTTGGACATTATTTAATCACATTTAGTAAATGCTGTATTTGGAATGATGTCATGTTTTGATCTTCTCTGTTCTTGGTTTGTCACTGAATAAAATGGAGAGCACCTATGCTGGTATTCTGAACCTTGGGAAGTTGCCTTTCCTTGGCATTATATTACACCCTGGGCAAGTCACTTAACCCTATTTGCTTCAGTTTCCTTATCTGTAAAATGAGTTGGAGAAGGCAATGACAAACCACTTCAGGATCTTTGCCAAGAAAACCTCAAATGGGGTCATGAAGAGGCAGACATGACTGAAAAGCACTGAACAACAACAATCCCTCTTTATTCCCTCTAGCCTCTACCAGGTCCTTTCTGATCCTCAGATGCTAGTGCCTTTTCCATAGTCTCAAAAACCCCGTCTTTACTTTATGTGTATTTCTGTCTACTTTTATGCGAATTTCCTCACAATAGAATGAAAACTCCTTGAAGGCAGGGGCTGTTTTATCCTAGTCTTGCTATTTCTAGGGTTCAGCTCAGTGTCTAGCAACTGGTAGGTTAAGTCCGTTCAAATTAACAAACATTAGATACAGCACTATACCTGGCTTCCTGGCCTTTTTACTCATAGTTTTGTGACTTCATTGTTGGAATTATTTTTTTTTTTGGTGGGGGAAAGATAGGGCAATTGGGGTTAAGTGACTTGCCCAAGGTCACACAGCTAGTAAGTGTTAAGTGTCTGAGGCTGAATTTGAACTCAGTTCCTCCTGACTCCATGGCTGGTGTCACCCCATTCACTGTGTCACCTAGGCGCCCCCATTGTTGTAATTCTTAAACACTACCTGATAACTTAGGGGTAGGGTTGGAGAAAATAGGCAGTGGCAAAGAAATGCATATTGGGAGTCAGGGGACCCGAGTGTGAATCCCTGCTCTGACACTGACTCTCCTTGAAACCCTAGACAATTTTTTTCCCTCTCTGGGTCTCACCTTCCTTCCATCTATAAAAAAAGGGGCAGGGGTGGAGATGAGGTTGATGACCACTAAACTTTCTACCAGCATTATGTCTATAATCCTATGCCTAAGAATTTCTTTTTTTTTCTTTCCTTTTTTTTTTTTTTTTTGCTTTTTGGAAGGGAGAAGGTAGGGCAATTGGAGTTAAGTGACTTGCCCAAGGTCACATGGCTAGTTTTTATGTTAAGTATCTGAGGCTGGACTTGAACTCAGGTCTTCCTGACTCCAGGGCCGGCACTCTATTCACTGAGCTCCCTAGCCACTCCCTGCCTAAGAATTTCTAAACCAGAGTCACAGGGGGGGCAAAGGAAAATAGAACAGTATTTTCCATTTTATTGAAATGACTGACCATGGAATCCAGGCTTGGTAAAGAGATAAGCCAAAATGAAGGTAATACCTGGGGAGGATAGGGAAGGTTGAGGGAGTGGTGGCTGTGATATGTAGACAAAAGAATAAATTTAGCAGCTTGAGAAGGGAGTTTGAAAAGTGGGGCAGGAGGTTGTGGTCATAGAGAAATATCTTTTGTATTATTCACTGTTTTGGATTATTGGTGCCATGGTTTATCTTTATCACAGTGGATAATTATGTTTACTTTTGTCTGCCACAATGTGCAAAGCCCTGTGGAAATAACCATGGGAGGAATCAAGAGAAGTAGAAAACATTCCTGCTACCCTCAGAGAATTTTTGATCTGAAATTAGAGCTAAAAAAGACATGATCATATAATAACATTTACATAGGGCCTGAAGGTTTGCAAAATGCTTTACAAATATTATTTCATTTGAACCTATTTATTTATTTATTATAAATATTATTTATTTGACCCAAGGGGGGAAGTGCTATTATTATCCTCATTATACAGATGGGGAAACTGACTCAGAGAGCAATTAAGTGACTTACCTAGGGTCACACATTTAGGATGTGTCTAAGGCTAGCCTCCTACAATATAATCTGGTTTCTAGAAGCTGCCCCCTCATTTTACAAATTTAAAAAAAAAGTCCTCAAGAGGAAATGATTTTTGTTGGGTCACAGAGTTCCAAAGTGTCATGCTAGAATTAGAACCCAGGTCTCCCTACTCCTAGTCCCAGTCTTTTCATTATATTATTCGACTTCTTCTGGATGAGGAGGCAAGACAATTCACACACGAAACAAATTATACATGCTTTCTTATATATTCTGATCCATGTAAAATAGAAAGATAGGCAGAGATGGGTAGATAGATGTGGTAGACAGATAGATATAGGTAAAATAAAGATTTTATGAAGTATTTACTATGTGCTGTAATAGTGTAATAGTGTTTTCACTGTAATAGTGAAAAGTCTGAGATCTGTATCCAGAAGACATGAATTCAACTCCTGATTCTTCCACTGATTAATAATGGAGCAAATTACTTAACTTTTCTGAATCTTTAATTTCCTTATTTGTAAAATGAAGATACTAATACTTTCATTATCTACTTCCCAGTGTTTTGGGGAGATAATAATAATAATGATACAAGGCATAGTAATGACAATAATACAAATAACATTTACACATTCCCTTCTTTTTGTGTTTTTTGATTTCTTTCTTTTTAAAAATCAGTATTTCAAAACTAGCCATGTGACCCTGGGCAAGTCACTTAACCCCAAATGCCCTACCTTTCCCCCTCCCCCCCAATCAATATTTCATTTCTCCCAATTACATTTAAACAATTTTAACACTTTTTTTCAATTTTGAGTTCCAAATTCTCTCCCTCCCTCCCCTCCCCCCACACTGAGAAGATAAACAATGTGACTTAGGTTATACCACATTCTCTTCTTTGAAGCCCAATTTATGTACATTATCTCATTTGATATAATAACCCTGGAAGGTATTCTGAGGGTGTGCTGAAACCAGGTCCAATTGCAAATGCCACAAAACAGGGTCTGATTTAGTTTTGTTGATTGTTAAGATTTAAGAAAAGGCTGGAGAAAATATTAATAATGCAGTTTAGACTCAAAAGTGAATATAGGGTAATTTTTTTCTTTTTTCCTTTTTTTAGGATACTGTCTTTTTATTTTTTCTCATTTTTATTTTTATTTATTTATTTTTAGTTTTCAACATTCATTTCCACAAGATTTTGAGTTACAAATTTTTCTCCCCATCTTTCCCTTACCCCCTACCCCCAAATAGCTATCCTACTGGATGCCCCTTTCCCCAATCTGTTCTCTCTTATATCCTCCCCTAGCTTCCTTCCCCCTCCCCCACTTTCTAGTAAGGCAAGATAGATTTTTATACCCCGGTGCCTGTATATCTTATTTCCCAGTTGCATGTAAAAAAACCAAACAATTTTTTTATACATATTTGTTTTTAAAACTTTGCGTTCCAGATTTTTTCCCTTCTTCTCTCCTCACCCACCTCCACTGGGAAGATAAGCAATTCAATATAGGTTGAATATGTGGTTACGAAAAACATTTCCATAGTAGGTATATTGTGAAAGACTAAGTATATTTCCCTCCATCCTATCCCGCCCCTCACTTATTCTATTTTCTCCTTTGACCCTGTCCCTTTTCAAAAGTGTTTGCTTCTAACTACCCTCTCCCACAATCTGCCCTCCCTTCTATCATCCCCCCTCTTATCCCCTTCCCCCCTATTTTCCTGTCGGGTAAGATACCCGATTGAGTGTGTATGTTATTCCCTCCTTAAGCCAAATTCAGTGAGAGTAAGGTTGTCCCATTCGGTAATTTTTTTCTCCAAAGAGCCAGTCGTTAAACTTTTACTAGCCTGCCCCTCCGTTCTCTCATCTTCATTTTACAAAATAAGGAATATTCAGAGAGATTAAGTGTTTTGCCCAAGGTTCTTGAAGCAAGCAAATATTTGATAGGGTTTGAGCCTAGGGCTTCGGACTCCAACACTATTGCCCAAATGCCACAATGGATGTAAGATACCTTGTAAAGCACCATAAAAACGTCAGCTGTCATTATTACAGCCAAAAGCAGAGAGCCATGGAGGAGTGAGGATAGGGTTAATCGGTGAATCTTGAGAGAGGTCAACGTAACTTAAGGGTTAGAAAGAAAAGAGGGGAAAAGTCAGTGAAATTCAGCAGGCAAAATAGTCTTAATTGGAGGCGGCGGGGTAAGATTAAAACAAAAACAAACCACCCCGTCTCGGTTAGGAACTCGGCCTCGGAGCACCAGCCTGCCCCCAGACTCCAGCTGTCCTTTTGGTTCCGGACAGTGGAAGGCTCTGCTCTCAGTACCCTTTCTGCCCTTCAGCTACTCTCAGGGCCCTCAGCGGGGAGCCAGCCCTCCCTGAAAAGACCTCAAAGCTAGAAATTACTAGTAGCTATGTTTATGTATTCTATTTTTACCCCCACTGGCACAACAGCAAAGTTAATTTCTAAGCCAGACATTATCCTCAGGAGCGTGGACAAGCGAGGAAGTGGGTTTGTGATGCCTTTGACTCACAGCTTTGTTTTCCCTGGAAATGCCTCGATGCTCCCTCCAGAGTCACCGGACACTTGTTTTTAAGGGCTGGTTTACTCTAAGATGCTTTTGATCCCATATTCATTAAAACCTGAGCCTGCTGTTTCCTCCCAGCCCTAATGGTCGGAGAAATGATTTCCCCTTTCCTAAGATTCTCTTAACTCTGCTGGGGCTCACTGAGCAAGAGAGCTCACCGAGTTGCCAATGTCCTCTGGCTTATTTAAGTTGGCTCTTCTTCCACAAATAGAAAATCCTTTGCTTTACCATCGCCATCAGTATAGGGGAAGGAAGCAAGGATGGACGGATTCTGGGAGTGGGGAATGGGGGAGGGGAAGGGATCACTGGGACCTGTGTTAGCAGTAACAGAGGGATAATTGACCAGAGGGTACAAAGCTGGTTCTGCAAGGCTGGCAAGAAAGCTGGAAACCCAATGCCAAGGAAAGGACTTAAAACCAGAAGGGAAACTGTGGGGAGGAGGAGAGAGAAAGGAATCAGAAATGGGTGGAGAAGGAAGGTTGGGAGACGGGGAGAAGAGGGAGAGAGAGAGAGAGAGAGAGAGAGAGAGAGAGAGAGAGAGAGAGAGAACAATAGCTGACATTTACATAGTACTTTTAAGGTTTGAACATCCCTTGTCAAATGTTATTTCATCCAATCCTCACAACTACCCCGTGGTTAGGTGTTATAATCACTCCCATTTTACAGATAAGGAAACTGA
Organism: Petaurus breviceps papuanus; assembly: GCF_028583685.1. NCBI lineage: Eukaryota > Metazoa > Chordata > Mammalia > Diprotodontia > Petauridae > Petaurus > Petaurus breviceps. The sequence continues at coordinate 3,299,213 of NW_027187291.1, forward strand.
AACTGAGAGAGATCAAGTGACTTGCCCAGGGTCAACAGTTAATAAGTGTTCTAAACTAGATTGGAGTTCAGGCTTCTGGATTTCAAATCTAGAACTCTGTGCCACCTAACTATCTGATTAGATTAAATTGAAATATATGTACTTACTTCAGGGGAAAGCCAGAACTGCAAGCAGGAATTTTTTTCTCCTAGGGAGAATATCCCAAGCTGCTCCCAGGGCAAATGGCAAAATCCCTCTGCTGAGGTAGGGTAGAGGTCAGGGTGAGGCAAGCTAGATGGGAAAGGAGCTTAGTTCAGCTCACTTTCTGATGGTTTCATTTTTTAATGTGTTACTATAGCTAATGGGATTAAGTTCTGTTGGTTCTCCTTTGCTGAAGGACTACAAGTACTTTCAGTGCCCTCAGAATTCAAAAAACACCTTGAGTAACACCCCCAGTTGTTCAGTCTTAATCATAGCCCTGGGAAGTGGGGAAGGGGGGTGGGGGAGGAGAGGTTGCTATTTTCCTTTTATTTTCCTTAAATGTAGTTAACTTGGGCAAAAATAAAGCTGGAGACTCAAGTGGACATCCCAGATATACTTCCATGGCTGTCTGGAAATGAGAGCCAGGGAAGAAATAAGGGGCTGATTTTCACAGTTAAATTGAAAGCACTTACTTTACTGGAATATTATACTTGTATTACCGTGTTTCCCCGATAATAAGACCTATCCTGAAAATAAGCCCTCCCCTTACTGTGTAAGATTCCTCTAAAATAAGCCTTCCCCCGAAAATAAGCCCTATTGAGATTGCTACTGTAGTGAAGGTGATCCCCTGTGCTACACGCTACATTACAGTACCCTCTGTATGCACCGTTCCCCCCCCAACGCACACCTCGCTCCGAGCATCCAATCAGAGCTGCAGCAGTGAGCGCGTCATCCTGTTCTTCCCCAGTGATTTGCTTATTGAATAAAGGTACATTTTTTTGTTCACATTTACCTGTTTATTAAAATTTCTGTCGATGTTCATTAAAATAAGCCCTCCCCTGAAAATAAGCCCTCTGGTGTTTTTCTGTCCAAAAAATTAATAAGACAGTGATTATCGGGGAAACACGGTATTTCATTTGATGAATTTATCAGCTCTCATAGATTCAATTATCATCTTGATCTGATAATTCCCATATTTACTTATCCAGCCCTAACCTATTTCCCAGCCTCCAATTTCACATCTCTATTGAACACCTCAAACTGGATGTCCTGAACACACCCTTTCACAACCTTCATGTTATCCTCAACTCCCCACTCTTTCTCACCTACCATATCCAATCTATTGCCAAGTCCTTTCCATTCTACCTCCATAGTATCTCTCATATATGCCCCCCTTCTCTCCTCTGACACTGACACCATCTTGGTGCAGATCCCTCATTACCTCAGACCTAGACTACTACAGTAGCCTTCTGGGTGCTCTCCCTACCCCAAGTCTCTCCCCATTGTAGTCCATCCTCCCTCCACTCAGCTGACAAAGTGATTTTTCATTCTGCACCACCACCACCTTCACTCAATAAACTCCATGGGCTCCCTATTGATGGCATAGGAGACCTGAACCCCTCAAAAAGATGCCTGCACTTTCCCACACATTTAAGCAGCCCATATCTTTGGTGTTCACCAGAGGCATCTGGCCCATCCTATTATAATCCTTTTAACTGCCCTTTCATTGTGGCCTTCATTGTCTGTACCTGGCCCACTGGCCAAGCCCAGGCTATTTGACTCTCCTTAATCCCATCCAGATCTTCCCACAGTCTTTCTGTATACAAATATCTGTCCCATCCTCATCAAATGCTCAGATTCCTTAAGATCCTGGCCCTCTTGTATTGGCATCACAAATACAGCAGACTTACTAGGAATATCATCCAAGTAACTGGTATCTTATTAAACTCCCTACTTGTACTGAAATAAGGTTTAAATGGTCAAATTCTTTCTAGGCAGACCCCTGTCCTGTACACTTGCATTTTGGGGTTCCTAGCACTCCTAGACCACAACACTATCACCTCCAGGACCAAATATAAAATCTTCTGTTTAGCATTCATAGCCCATTGCAAACTGGGCCCTCCTATCTTCCCAATCTTCTTACCCTGAACTCTCCTTACCCCATAATCCAGTGACTGGTCTCCCTGCTATTCCTTAAAAAAAAAAAGTCTCTGGACTCTGGGCATACTCATTGGCTGTCTCCACCCCTAGAATTCTCACCCTCCTCATCTCTGTCTCATGACTTCCCTAGCTTCCTTCAAGTCCCAGCTAAAATCTCACCTTCTATAAGAAACTTTTCCTGGTCTTCCTTAATAATAGTGCTTGCCTTCTGAGATGATCCCTGGTTTATCCTGTATATATCTTGTTGGTACAGAGTTGTTTGTATGTTGTCTTCCCTATTAGACTATGAGTTCCTTGAGATCAGGGACAACACTTGACCTTTTTTTTGTGTGTGTCCCAATGCTTAGCACAATGCCTAGTATATATTAGGCATTTAATAAGTGGATTGACTGATTTTTGGTCTCTAGAGTGGTGTCTGGCACAATAATAGGTGCTTAATAAAAGCTTACTGACTCACTGACACTTATAAAAGAGAATTAAAATTTGGGGAAAAATTTTGGGTGATGCTGGCTTCTGGCCATCTTGCTCTTAATAAAGCGACAACAGATTAGGTTACATGGAATACATGCCCCATTGCTCCTGGGAAAGCTCCCCTTCCCTAGTCTATTTACTTCCACCCCAGTAAGGGCTTTGTTTAACACTGTCCCTAAAAGATCACACAAGGTGGCACCAGGATGACATTGGAAACCACTCTGAGTCATAGATGGAGAGCTGGAAGGGAATTTAGAGAGTATTTAGTCTAAGGTCCTCATTTCAAAGAGGAGAAAACTGAGTCCCAGAGACTGCACATGTATATATGGTGGCAGAGCTGGTTTTGAATCCGGGTTTTCCAACTCAATATCTTGTGCTCAAATACAGGGAGTTTGTAAGGGTAAGATTTATCATTATTTATTGACTCGTTCTTTACTGCTTTTAAGCATGCTCAGATTTCCCTCAAACTTTAAAAACCTTCTGCTGACTTGGCTCATACCCTCAAGATCCTAGATCTTTCCTCCCTTTATAACCAGCATCCTACAAAAACAAAGCAAAATAATGCAATATAATCCAAAGAAAAATAAAACCAAACCTCTATCCTTGTTTACACTTTTATCTCCACTTTCTCACCTCCCACTCCCCAAACCCTTACACTCTGGCTTCTAATTCTACCACTCCATAGAAATTGCTTTTTCCAAGGTTGCCAATGAGCTCTTTATTGCCAGTACAATGGCCTTTTCTCAGTTCTTATTCTTCCTTCCTTCCTCCCTTCCTTCTTCCTTTCCTCCCTTCCTTCCTTTCTTCCTCTCTTTATTTTCTCTCTCTCTCTTTCCCCCTTCCTCTCTCTCTCTCCTCTTCCCTCCCTCTTTCCCTCTCTGAAGCTTTTTGACACTGCTAATCAATTCTCTCCTAGATATTTCCTCTTCTCTTTCATGACATCACTCTCTCCCGATTCTCCTTTTATGAATCAGATCCCTCTTAATCTTTGTCAGGGTCAAAATTCATCCCCTGCCCCTGCTGTGGGTGTGTGTCCCATTTTCCTCCTCTTTCTGAAATCTTTCTCAGTGATCTCATTAGTACCTATAAATTCAACTATGATCTCTATGCAGATGATTCTAAATTAAGACATCAGTGGTAGGGTTAGATGGAAACTTTGGCTGCACAGAGAAGGTGACCTTGATGGGGGCGGGGAGGAGGGTGGAGTTAGAGCCAGAGCAAGCTCTCACTGGAGGAGGCTCTGGGTTTCCTTGAAATTGCTGGTAGGAGGTATCAGATTACCATTGTTCCTAGCTCTGACCCTCAACCGAAGGATCTGGGGAAGTTGAAGTCAACCTTCCCTTGGTAACCTTTTCTACAACATTCTGAGATCTGACAAAGAACAACTTGGTTTGCGGCTTTTTCTGATGTCCTTATTTGTTCGTTTCCTCTACATGCTCCAGTTACATTGTATTTCCTCGCGTCTAAATATACCCTATAAAAAGGTAGCCTCCTTGAGGGAAGTTTTTTAACCCTTTGATTCTTGTAGCCCCACTGACTAGAATGTGTTGCACACAACAGACACTCAATAAATGCCCATCATAACTATCCCAGGGGCTCTGCCTCGCTCCCCATTGACTGAAGTCACCTTTCCTGGCTTGTCTCACGTCTGAAAATTCCGACTTCTGGTTCTGCAGACTCGTTCTGACTCATCTCATCAGACTCTCCTCTAATTAGGTCAAGGGAATGATAAATTTGGAGTCAAGGAGTTCAAATTCTGTCTCAGATACTGACTGTGCACTCCTAGACAAGTCATTTACCCTCTGCCTGTCTCAGTTTCCTCAACTGTAAAATAGGGACAATGATATTGTCCACCTCCCAGTGTTGTTATGAGTATCAAACGAGATAATAATTGTAAAGCTCTTTGCAAATCTTAAAGGCCTGTATAAAATTCTAGGTATCATCAGTAGTGTTGTTATTATTATTTATTTTAAAATCTTTCTATAGGCTAGTCTAAAATAAGGTACTTTAGTCTTCTAACACCACCTACTCTAGTTTCAGGAAGTGGCATCCATACCCTGGGCTGGCTTTTCCAATTAGAACCAAGTAACAGGTTAGAATCATGGACAGATTACTTTGAGAGGCAGTATATATATATATATAGTGGAAAGAGTGTTGGACCTGACCTCAAGAGGACTTGGGTTTGTCAAGATACCATTATGAGACACCCTGTTTTTCAGAGCTAATGTCCAGCAAGCAGATTTGGCATAACAACAATCCTTTATACTTACTATGTGCCAGGCCATCAAAACACTCAGAGTGAGTGTAAATAGCAATTGTTTCTGTTCTGGCCAGAGACTCTGAGAATGATTCTTTTGTGAAGGCCAACTAAACCATCTTTTGCCTCAATTCTTACCTAGCCTTTAACTACTGAATGGGTGTTGCTCACACTGAGGCCTGGAAAAGACGTTAGCTGAAGAAGGCCAGGGTCTCCCACTTCATCCAAGGCCATCAGTCATCCTGAACTGTCTTGCCACTGAACTCCCTTGACTCTGGAGGAGAGAGTGAGGCTGATGACTTTACGAAGCTCTGCCTCACTTAAATCCAATCCACTTTCAAGTGAAGGCATCACCCTCCTGATATCATTGGTTCTCTTTAAGAACAAAGGATTGATAACAGCAATGTGCCAGGCACTCTAAGTGCTTTACAGACATTATCTCATTTGAACCTCATAACAACCCTGGGAGGTAGGTGCTACTATTATGCCCATTTTACAGTGGAAAAAAACTGAGGCAGAAAGAGGTTAAGTGACTTGCCCAGGATCACACAGCTAGGAAGTATATGAGACCAGATTTGAACTAAAGTTTTCTTGACTTTGCCCTACACTCTATCTGCTGTGCCACATCATATACAATGTAGGATTTGGTCAATGTTCTGGTTGATTTTTCAGAAATGGGTTTTTTTCTCTTCTTTTTTATTCTTTGTTATAAGCCATTGCTTTCTAGGAGAAGGAGCATGGAGGGTTATATACTAGGAAATGAAGGTGACTTTAAATCAAAAGTTATCAATAATCATGTTATTATAGTATAATTATTATAGAATAATATTGTTAATAATTAATAAATATTATTATAACTATTATGTTAACCATATACTCACAGTCCTCATCCTACAGGGGGAGTAAATGCTTGAACTGCTATATAAATCAAGCAAGCCAGCAACAAGTATTTCCTAAGGCTCTGGGCCCTGGGCTATGCTAGGGTTCCAAAAAATCAAAATGAAATACCCCCCACTCTCAAAGAGTTATTTTCTATGTTAGAGACAACCTGTGCATGTGTATAGAATAAATAGAAAAATAAATCCTGGGTAATTAAATTTAGAGGACTAATTTTAGGGCATTAGTTGTGAGGACATCAGGAGAGGATTCCTATAGAAGATGGAACTTCAGTCCTGTCTTGAAGGAAGCCAGGGATTCTATGAGGTAGAGGAGAAGAAAGAAAGAGTGGTTTCCAAGCAGGGTGACCAGTGTGAAGTCAAGGAAATAGGAGGGACCTGGAATACTGCCTTTGAGGAACAGAGAGAAGGGGCCAGTTTGTATCTATTATAGAGTTCAGAAAAGGGAGTGATGGATAATGAGGTTGGAAATATAGGCTGAGACTAGGCTACAAAAGGCTTTAAAAGGCAAACAAGAGAGTTTTTATTTTTTACTAATGGCAAGAGGGAAGCATTAGAGTTTATTGAACAGAGGAGACCCGGTCAAATCTGCACTTAAAGAAAATCACTTTTGTCAATTGTGAGGATGTATGGTTTAGAGTCTTGAGTCAGGAGAGAAATGAGAGAGGCCACTGAAATAGTCTAAGTGAAAGTTCATGTGGACCCAAATTAGGATGATGGCTGTATGGGATAGGTGAGAGTGAAGAGGTGAGGATAATGCTGAGGAAACAAGGAAACTGGAATAATGATAGCGCCTTCAACAAAAATCAGGAAGTTCGGAAGAAGGGGAAGTATAACTTTTGTTTTGGACATATTGGACAAAATATCTGAGACACATGGTTTGAGTTGTCACTAGGTACCTGGTAATGTGGGACAGCTACTGGTACAGTAGATAGAATGGTGGGTCTAGACCCATCATCCTTAGTTCAAATCTAGCCTCAGACACTTTTTAGTTGTGTGACCCCAGCCAAGTCACTTTCAGTTTCTTCATCTGTAAAATGAACTAGAGAAGCAAATGGCAAACCCCTAGCTAGTGTGACCCTGGGCAAGTCACTTACTCCTGTTTGCTTCAGTTTCTTCATCTGTAAAATGAGCTGGAGAAGGAAATGGCAAACCATTCCAGTATCTGCCAAGAAACTCTAAATTGGGTCACAAAGAATAGGAATGACAACAACAAATGTGGGATCAAAGCTCAAGAGAGGGACCAGAGCTGAATATCTGGGAGTCATCTGCATAGAGATGATAATTAAATCCACAGTAACTGATTAGATCAGAAAGAGAGATTGTAGACAGAGAAGAGAAGAAAGCACAGGACAAAGCCCTGAGAAATAGTCATAGTTAAGGGATGTGCTATAAATGATCAACCAGTGAAGGAAAGTGAGAAGGACCATCCATGCAGGTGGAAGGAGCCATGTCGTTAAAACCCAGAAGGAAGGGAATATCCAGGAGGAGAGGATGGTCAACATTAGCAAGAGATGTAGAGAGATTAAGAAGGACCCATCATATTTGGTAATTAAGAGATTTTTTTGGTAGTTTTTGAGAGAGTAGTTTCAATATAGCAATGAGATCTAAAACTATATTGTAAAGGGTTAAGGAGTGAATGAAAATAGAAGCAATGAGCATATATATCTGTTTTGAAGAGTCTGGCTAAGAAAAAGAGAAGTGGAGGGGACAATATCTCAAAGGGATATTGAGGTCTAGAGAAGGTTTTTTTTTTTTAAGTCAAATATAGAGACAGTGCTCATTTGGAGATCATGAGAGCTGGTACCCTCCACTACTGTATGTCCTGTGTCCAAAATATTTTGGTTTGCCTTGAGTTCAGTCAGGGGAAACCTGACCTCTAATTAGGGGCAGTAGGTTTCCTGTACTCCTTGGTTCATTAATAAACCCAGACTACAGGGGAGATGTTAATTATAGCAATGGTTCATGTCTAGGTTTCCCCTAAAAGGAAACCCAATTGGCAATGTTAGGATGTTAGGATACTTATTCTTATTATGATAAAGGTAGAAGAATTGTAGCACATATTAACAGAATAATTTAAATAGTATTCAGTGACTTATAACTGCAATTACAGTCTTCTGGGAAGCTGACAGCTAAGCTTCATTAAAACATAAAACAGCTTTAAGGGCTGATCCTTCGCTGATTCACTTTTCATCTAGGCTTGCTTGGGTCCTTGTACAATCCAGCTGGCAAAAGACCAGTCTGGCTTGTCTTCTTTCTAGTAGCCTTGCTCCTAAGCAGACACTTCCTCTGCCTTCAGCCACTGGAGTTCCAATGAACACTATCGCAGCTGCCATACAAAGAGACAATTCTACTGCTGCAACCAAAATCTCCTAGAACTTTCCAAGTCACAACTTTCCAGCTCAAAGTTTGAAGGCAGTAGGGAAGGAACATCTACTAAAATGTGGAGAGATTAAAGATGGTGGGAAGGGCAGGGCAGGGCAGGATAAAGGGACAATCTGACAGAGAAGGGAGGGGGTGGTTTCGAAGGATTGACCTTGACTAGAGAAAGGCCACTTCTTTATCAGAGATTGGAAGAAAAGAGGAGATAGAAGGGGTTAAAGTTAAAGGGCTTTGAGATGAAGAGGAGAGAAGTGAGAACTCAAGGAGAATGGATTCTATTACCAATTTTCTTAGTAAAAAAAAGAAAAGAAGGGAAATAAGCATTTATTAAGCACCTACCACATACCAAATACTTGGTTAAATGCTTTACAAATATTCCATTTCATTCTCAAAATGATAATGATATTAATAATTAGAGTTTTATAATACCTACTACATGCCAGGCACTGTGCTAAGCACTTTACAAGCATTATCTCAATTGATCCTCAAAACAACCCTGGAAAGTAGGTGCTATCATTACCCCTATTTTATGGATGAAGAAATTGAAGCAAACAGAATTTAAGTGACTTGTTCAGGGTCATGCAGCTAGGGTCTGAGGCCATAATAACCCTGAAAGATAGGTGTTATTATTATCTGAATTTTACAGTTGAGGAAACTGAAGCAGACAGAAGTTAAGTGGCCTAACTTGAGTTCAAATCTGGCCTTAGACACTAACTAGTTGTTGACCTTGTGGTCAGATAGCTAGCAAATGTCTGAAGTTGTATTTGAACTTAGGTCTTCCTGACTCCAGGTCTGGCCTTCTAAACACTGTGCCACCTAGCTGCTTCTGAGTAAAGTAAGAAATGAGGTTTTTATTGAGAGGGTAAGGAGAAAGATGGAAGGTTTGAGGAAAGAAGGGAAGTTTTGGAATAGCTTCTGTGAGAGTGAGATAGAGAATCAATTAGGGAGAAAAAAATATTGCCTTGACTCAGTGAAGGACTATTTGAAGTTAGATAATAACAATTTGTAATATAATAAATTGTCATGGTTGTATGACTTCCTCCAAGTCCATTCAGTAGCCTCTGAGTGGACATGAGAAGGTAAATGGTGGGAATGACAGCTGGGGTTTGTCAATCATAACTATAGATCTTACTTCTGTGTGAGGAGATTGGGGATGTCATCTCCCTCTCAGGGCCCTCAGGCCCTGGATTTAGGCACTCTGGGTTCAGTTCTGGGGAAGCCTGTATCTTTTAGAGCCTTAGAGCACCACCCCAGGGAAAGTCAGCTTAGGCCTGGCTCATGGCTAGGGCATCCCCAAGAGAGAATAGAACTACACTCAATCTACAATATAGCTAATTAATTCCTACACACACACACACACACACAGAAATGATAAAAACAGAATACTTAAAAGAGCACATTGACAAAGTATTAAGCACAATACAGTAACCTAAAACTCCTATTTGACTCTCTTGAGAAGCTGATCCTTAAAATATTAAAACATGGGATATTCAGTGGGACTGCTGAATGTCACCTTCATTCACTCTATGCTCTTTAAATAATTCCCTTAAGGTTGATGTCTTCTGGCAAGCCAGGCCAGGGCTTGGGCTCCTCCTGCTATTACTGATCATCTTTTCCTTTGAAAAGTATTGTAATAGCCATAGGGAGCATTTCCCATAGCTCATCCAGTGCCAACTAAGAGATCCAGGAGCTCTCAACCACTGGAATTCATGAGGTCATCTCACAAAATGGAAATATCCATCTAAAAATCTCTCTTTAGTCGTCAGGGAAAGAAATATGAAAAAGCAGAGGCAGCCGGGGGGGGGGAATAAAGCTCTGGCTCATCTAATCAGCCTGTATGTTCTCTCTCTCTCTGTCACTTTTTCTTTCTTTCTTCCTCCCTTTCTCTCTCTCTCTCTGTCTCTGTCTCCGTCTCTGTCTCTCTGTCTCTCTCATTGCCATGTGCTAGGGAGTGTGGGGTGGTAGAAGGAAGCCACCCTCCTGACCCATGGAGAATCCCATAGAGAGAGTTCCATGCTTTAAATTCCAGAGAAAAGAAGCGAAAGCAAGAGTGGAAGTCATCTCTTACATCTATTGAGTAGATGATCCTCTCTGGCTCAGTGGACAATTCACTTTGACAGGGCAACTAGGTGGCATCCTGGAGTCAGGAGAACCTGAGTTCAAATTCGGCCTCAGACACTTAACAAAAAACTAGCTGTGTGACCTTGGGCAAGTCACTTAATCCCAATTGCACTACCTTCCCTGCTCCAAAAGGCCAAAAAAAAAAAACCACCCAAAAAAACAAACAAGAAAACAAAACCCAATTCACTTTGACACAGCCCATCCTTCCTGTCTCACCCCCCCCCCCCCCCAAGCTGTTATCATAGGATCTAGGAAAGGTTGTATCATCCCAAAGCTCCAGGTCCTTTAGCACTGAGCTCTGCATGTGACCCACTGACGGTGGTCTAGGATGCCACAGACCAGGGTGTTCAACTGATAGGCCCTTTACATTCTTCCCCTAGTTAAATATTTGTTACCTACCAATCAATTGGGATATATTTGTCACATTTTTCTGTATTCTCAATTCTGGAAAGCATTCTGGGGGCCTTAAGAGATTCAAGCATTGCCCTTCCCACTACCTTCCCTCAGTGCATCACACTAAGAATTTCAAGATCCACAAGGTACGGTTTTTAATGGCCTCTTCAATGCTAGGTAGAGGCCCAAGCAGCCCATTCAGAACAATTATGCCTATATAATTATACCATGGCTGGTAGGCAGGAAGATTACAATAAACCCTCGCATACAAAATTAAGTAAATTCAACAAACAAACAACATTTTTCAAAGTTTTCATAGGTTACTGGCTTCTAGGTGGGAAAAAAATGAAAAAAAAATACAAAATGAGTTTTCCCTCTCAGAGGGAAACTCTGGCACCAAATAAGTTCTAAAAATACCCAGAGTTCTTCCAACAGGAATTTAGAGACAACTTGCTTACTTTTGGGTAAGAAATCAAACTATTCAGAGTGAAAATTCCTTCACAGGCCCACATAGCGAATAGGGAAGCTCATATATTTCCCTCTGGGTTTCCCCTGCCAAGGAATAGAGCAATCCAAATAATAGTCTAGAGAAAATTTCTCCCGTATCCCTGCCACAAGAGTAGCTAGGTGGCACAGTGGATAGAGCACCAGCCCTGGAGTCAGGAAGATTTATCTTTGTTTTTTTTGTTTGTTTTTGTTTTTTTTTACATTGCTCCAGAACTGTTTCATAAGTTGCCATATGTCTCTATAATATATTTTTCATTCAATTTTCTTTTTTTACATATGAAATCATGAAAAACATATTTCCACATTAGCTATTTCACAAAAACAGCAAGAAAAATAAAGTGAGAAAATTATACTTCAATTTGCACTCAGACTTCATCAGTTCTCTCTTTGTTGGTGGATAGCATTTTTTCATCATGGGTCCTTTGGAATTATCTTGGACCATCGTATTGATCAATTTCCAAGACTTTCAGTTGGTTATCATTACAACATTGCTGTTACTGTGTAAACTGATCTGAAGACTCATTGTTGTGAATTAAAATCTGGCCTCAGACACTTTCTAGCTGTGTGACCATGGACAAGTCACTTAATCCTATTTGCCTCAGTTTCCTTATCTGTTAAATGAGCTGGAGAATGAAATAGCAAACCATTCCATTACCTTTGTCAAGAAAATCCTAAATGGGGTCACAAAGAGTTGGGCATGACTGGAAAAACAACCAAACAACAAAATCCCTGCAGTATAGGGTACACCAAAGAGATGTCTGATGTTAGTCAATGATGGGATAAGTATCTTAGTTCAAATAAAGGCAAACAAACTCAGATAAACCCTAAATACATGTGGTACTCCCAAAAAGGGATTCATCAAAGTCAATTGGAGTCAGTCCCTTATATCTTGGATTCAGTTCCAAGTGTCATGACAGAATCACTCCCAGGCCCAGGGAGCTCAGGATATCCTCTCCCACTATTGGGACCTCAGCTCTGCGTTCCCCTGGGTTGAGTCCTTGAGGAGCCTGACCTCTAAGGAGAGAGGACAGGCTCTTTTTCTTGAATTGTTTGGCTCTTCAAAATCTCATCCTGGAAACCTCAGGGAGAATCACTTGAAGCCTCCTTTCTATGCATCTTTTTTAGGGGCTCTTCAAAGGGAGTGTAAAGGTATTTACTTCACAGAGCAGAGCAGATATAGGGTAGTTATTTGTTTTCTCTATACAAAAGACAAATATTTAAAATACAAAAGACAAAGGTACACATTGACAAAGACTTAAAGTATGATACCAAAAATGCCTATGAAATTCTCTTTGGAGGTTGACACTTGAAACATTAAAAAGTAAATCATTTAGTGAGATTGTTGAGTAGCCATTTCACCTTCACCTTGGTTCTGCCCTATCTAAACAATCCTCTCAAGGTCTAAGTCTTCTAGCAGAACAAACTGCATCTTCCCATCCCATCAGTGGGTATCTCCTTCAAACAGCATTGTAGTAACTGTAGGAAGCATCTCTCTCAGGGTAAGCAACACCAACTGAGGAACCTAGGAGCTCGGAAGCTCCCAACCTCTCACTCATGAAGTCTTCTCTCAAGTTGGAAACATCTACAATAGGATAACTTGGCCTCCCTCATTTACTAGCTGTGTGACCCTAGGCAAGTCACTTAACCCTGTTGGTTTCAGTTTCCTCATCTGTAAAATGACCTGGAGAAGGAAATGATAAACCACTCCAGTATCTTTGCCAAGAAAATACCAATTGGGGTTATGGAAGAGTTGGACATGACTGAATAACAAATACAATATCAATTTAAGAGTCATCAACTTAGAAGTGATTATTGAACCTGTTGGACTTGAAGGGGAGAGAGTGAGGAAAAGGAAGAGAAGTGGACCCAGGACAGATAGTCACAAAGAATCAGACATAACTGGAACAACTGAACAACCAAGAAAGGAAACATACAGCAGAAAAATTAGCCACGGGCATAACCCTACACTCAGGGTCACCTGGGCAATATATGTTCTCACCGCCATGTGTGAACATGCCTCCATAGGAGCAGGTTGGGAGGGGGTCTCCTCTCCTCACCTCATGGGAAGATTCAGAGACAGAAAAGTTCATACCATACATTGGGGAGAGAGAGCAGAAGTCGTCTCTCTCTATAAAATCTTCCAAACAGTCATTTCTTCCTGGGTCAGCAGCCCATCCTCTTTGACTTAGGTATGCCTTGCCACCATCAGGGGACCAAGGTACTGCTGTGTCATCCTGAATGATGTCATGCAAAGCCTTCTGTACTGAGCTCAGATGGGAGTAGAGGGCGAGGGACACTCAGCTGACTACCTCTGTTGTACAAGGGATAAGCAGCAATAGGACAAGGGATGAGGGATTCAAGGGTAAGGAACTGTGTGGAGTTGAATTGATTAACTTTAGGGTAGAGATTGGGAGGAAAGCCAAATCAATGAGAGTAATGGCAAAGTACTGAGGGGTGGAAGAATCAAAGGTCTGTATGGGAGTAAAGAGTGGAGAGAGCTGGAATGGTGGAAGGGATGGTCAGATCTGGGAATATCAGTTTTTGATAATGGAAATGAAATATATGGGAAATGGTGAGCTCCTGGGTATGACCATCTTTGTGCCTAACTGATGTGGAATGGAGGAGTGAGCAGGAGTGAAGAGCAGGTCACAGGGTTCGAACTGATTGAATGACTGGGAGGTTGAGGTGTTGAGGGAGTGTCAACATGAATGTTGAAGTCCCTAGTATAATGTAGGAGGTGGTAAAGAAAGGAAATCAGTGAATCAGGTGTAGAACTCCTTAAGAAAAGAGGGAAAATGGCCTTGGGAATAATAGATAACAGCGACTTAGCTAGGAGATGTACAGGGTGAAAATGTTAATGGAGTAAACTTCAAAGGAGATGATGTTGTTGAGTATAAATGTGAGTTATTGGTTTGTTTGACACAAAGGAAAGACTTTTCCTCCCTCTTACATTAGACCCCCAGCCTTGGCCATCCACCTCAAGGGGGAGAAATTATTGACTGCTTCAGTGCTGGGGGACTGGAGGTAGGTGGGGAGTGTGCTAAAAAATGGAAATGAACCATTCTGCTGATGGTTTGGTGTCAGCAACTTCTTGGTATATAATGGGCAGAATTGTGGATTTTATCTCATGTACTGCTATAGGAAGGAAATTTTCTCTTATTCTTCTCTGACTCTGATGTGCTCCAGGCTAACTCTCCTCACCATAATGATAAAAACAGAACAACAACAACAAAAAACCCCTCAGGAAATCTGTTCTCTCAGGTTTCCACTTCAAGGGTGGGTGAAGTTTGATTTGGTACAAGTCCTTTGGACCAAGCCTGAGATATCTTTCCTTTGGCTCATGGAACTGCTGTTCCTTGCAGAACAGAAGCTGCCAGCAGATCAGAGATGGGAGATGGGAGCTTGGAGAGTAAAGGGAAAGAAATGGAAGGAGACATCATGCAGTTTTGCTAGAAGATGTTTCCACTGGTACTGAGAGCCCATGTGGGTTCTTTCCCACTCTGGCAGCTAATTAGAGCAGCCCCAGTGAGGACATCAGGCAGTAAGATCTACATCCTCCTCCTCCTTTTCTGCCTTCCACACCATCTTCCAGGCACAAGGAGAAGGATGATGAAGGAGCCCACCAAGACAGGGGCTGGTGATGATTTTTGGATACATACACTTCTCCAGCTGTCACACCCACACAATTAAGGAATCATGTGTGTGCACACATATACATTCTCTTCAAGCATAGTCCATGAACTAGCCATCATCAGAATGGATGGTTTCAGGAAGCCCTCTGGGATCCAAACTCCCATGTTCCATCATTCCTTTGCAAAGAGTGTAAGTGGACCAATGAGTAGGGCATTTCACAGTTTGCTTTGTGGGGGCAGCCAGGGACAGGAGAACCTACAGGGGAAGGGATGGGAAGGAGCAGAAAGAAACCCCATTCTTGAAGTGATTGACCCAAAGCTTTTCGGAAAACTGGGCATCAGATGCACTTTTAAGGAAGCAATGCCCCCTGCTGACAGAGATTAGGTTTGCATCTCCATGCCCAGAACAAAACTGAAAGGGTTCTGCTTAATTCACTTTGCCCCCTGGGCCATTCGGAAAACCAGGGCCCTTTTTTGCCTACAAGAAAAATTGTTGACGGGAGAGTGTGGGAGTCACCAGGTGTCTCAGAGGAAGAACATTCAAAGTCTGAACACCTTGGTTCAAATCTCAGTCCAGCCTGTGTGATTTTGGGTAGACTTCATCTATAAAATATGAGATTAAATGTTTCCTTACAGCTCCGAATCTATCATCCCATAATTCTCACCATGGTTCTGGGTCATTCTTCCATGTCCTAGCTTTTGCTGCAAGTGGTGGTGCCACTGAGGCAGGGTGGTAAAATCTATAGCTCCCCAGCCTGAGTGGGGATGGGTTGCCAGGCTTACACACTCCTAGCCTTGGGGTACCCCTCCTTCTTACCTTTAACTAGACTTCTGTCTAAGGTTCCTGGTCCCAGGAGACCCATGAGACATATTACTTCAGAGATTTAACCACCTTCATCCCTCTTCTCCCTACCCCTTCCACAATCAAGTAGTCCTTCCTTCTGGACAGCATCGCAGTGAGTGGGGACTAGATCTGATGCCAGAGGACCTGGACAAGTCCCTTAGCCTCTCTGGGTCTTCTGACTGACATGAGGGTAATTAGAGACAACAGCATTCATTTAGTTTCCATTCCTGTTCTCCTTCTTTCTTCTCTTGGCTTTTCAGACTGTCTTCTTTATTCTTTCCACTTTCTTCTTTGACCCTATCACTTCTTCCCACTTTTTCCTCATCTTCTGCTTTTCTATTCCATCATTTCTCATCCATTCTATCATCTCCTTGAGTATTTTTGTTTTGTTTTTTGTTCTTCTTTGTCTCTTTCCTCATTTGTCTCTGTCTTCTCTTTCTCCTCACTGGGCTCCCCAGTTTCTTGTGCTGGACTTGGAGTCAAGGATACCTGGATTCAAATCCTACTTCAGTTCAATTCAACAAGCACTTATTAAGTGCTTACTATGTGTCAGGTCTACTATGTGTCCCGAGTATCTCCAGAATAAGGCTGGTAGGCTGTGAGGTCACTTCTAGTTTGCATTGGAACAAAGGATATTCTATTTTTTCTTTTTTGGAGGGGGAAGGCAAGGCAATTGGGGTTAAGTGACTTGCCTAAGGTCACACAGCTAGTGTCAAGTATCTAAGGCAGGATTTGAACTCAGGTCCTCCTGATTCCAGTGTTGGTGCTCTATTTACTGTGCCACCCAGCCTCCCCCAGGATATTCTTTACTTAAAATGCTCAAGGACCACCTTGTTGTGTCCCCCACCAGAATGGCAGAGTAGGTAGGGACTGCCCTATTTTTCTTTTGCATCTCCAACACTTAGCTCAGTGCCTGAGACATAGTAAATGCTTAATAAATGCTTTATCCATCTATTTATTTACCTCTCTGTAATGCCAAGCAAAGGCAACTTCCCAAGGTTCAAAATACCAGCATAGGTGCTCTCCATTTTATTCAGTAAAAAATTAAGAACAGAGAAAATCAAAATATAGCATCATTCAAAATACAGCATTTACCAAGTGTAATTCAATAATCTCCAAGTACTACTCCACCCCTGGACATTATAATACATTTAGTCAATCCCAAAAACCCTCTTCTAAGTACTACTCCACCCCTAGGCTGTACATTTATTTAGTCAACCACAAAGCCCCTCTTCTCAAATGGAGATTAGTTTCCAATCATAAGTAAAGTACATTCATTTGTTCAATCACAGAACACAAAAAAGTTGAAAGTTCCCCACCCTTGGATCACAACTGAATCTACCCCAGAGTTACAGCAAGCTAAAACACAGCATTTAATACCCAAAGAGAGGTCTTTTCTTCATCTTGACCTGAGGGAAGTTCTCAGCAATCTTTGTTCCTGGGGAGACAAAGCTTAGCAAGGCCACAAGATACATTGCCAGTGTCTTCATTAATTCATTCTCTGTCTGCAGAACAGTCCTAGGACCCCTGAAAACATTAGCAAACCCCCTTCCAGGATTTCTGTAAACATACAACAAGAAAATCCTTCTTCAGGGCTTCTGAACCAACAGCAAGGTTCTAGAACTTCTGCAACAACAGCATTGGCCTTCACCAGTGGGCACAATTCACACTCTGTCTGCAGAACAGTCTCAGGAGCTCCGAACCAAGAGCCAAGTTCCAGGACCTCTGCAACAACAGGACTGTCTTTCATCAGTGAACAAATCTGGCAAAACAACATCAAAACAGACAAAGTACCAGCATAACAGCCGTGTCTCCTTAGTCCTTGGCAGCTCTGGGTGGTAGCTCTCAAAAGTCCTGGGCAATTCAAACTGGCCCTCAGCAATCCTCTCCGTCTTTCTCTGCCTCCACAATGCTGCTTCCAGAAACGTTCTTCTGCCTCTCTCTTTTTTGTGTCTCTCTAAAATTACCAGCTCCTCCCAGCTCAGCACTCTCTTTTCACATCAACAAGTCCATCCCACAAGTGGGATTCACAAGCTCTGGGTTTTAACACAATCAAACCAAAAACCAAACCAATACAGGGGGATCTTTAAATTCCATTACTATTACACTCTCAAACCTCCCATCTTTCTCTATTCTCCCCAGTTGTTAAGGCTGTCCCCTCCACTGTTAACTTGGTATTTTTGTTTTCAGCACAATATCTTCAGCACCCAGCTGAGTGCCTGGTACTTGTGTGTGTTCAGTCATTTTTCAGGTGTGTCCAATTCTTCATGATCCCATTTAGGGTTTTTTTTTTCCGCCATATATCAGACTGCTTTGCTATTTCCTTCTCTAGCTCATTTTAAAGATGAGGAAACTGAGGCAAATAGGGTGAAGTGACTTGCCCAGGGTCACACAACTAGTAAGTGTCTGGCCAGATTTGAACACAAGAAAATGATTCTTCCTGACTTCAGGCCTGGCACTCCTTCTACTGTGCCACCTAGTTGGTATATAGCAAGTACTAAACAAATGTGTTTTTATTCTTTTGGGAGGGGGAAGGCAGGGCAGTGGGGTTAAGTGACTTGCCCAAGGTCACACAGCTAGTAAACATTAAGTGTCTGAGGCTAGATTTGAACTCAGGTCCTCCTGACTTCAGGGCCAGTGCTCTATTCACTGCGCCACCTTGCTGTCCCTAAACAAACTTTTTAAGAGATGTATAAAAAAGGAAGAAATCTTAACATACTTAAAATTTTTTTCCTCATCATAATCCTGTGAGGTAGATAATCCAAGTATTTTTCTTCCTATTTTACAGATTAAGAAACTGAGGCCCAGAAAGGTTCAGTGACCTGTCCACAGCTGCACAGGTCATGAGCATCTGAGGGGAAATTCAAACTCATTTTCCTGACTCCAACTTCAATCCTCTTTCCCCTATGGAATATGGTCCTTCCCTAGAGTCTACATGTATTATCACAGATCTCTGATTTATTTCATTCATACTCTGAGTGGAATTAAGCAGGTCTATTTCCTCTCTCCTCTGGAATGTCAGGAAACTTTTTATCACAGAACTCTTTAAGATGATTACCATTTATCTCTCAATCAATCCACCAATAACCCTTTATTACTGTTCAGTCATATGCAACTCTTTGTGACCCCATTTGGGATTTTGTTGGCAAAGATACTGGAGTGGTTTACCATTTCCTACTCCAGCTCATTCTATAGATGAAGCAACTGAGGCAAACAGGATTAAGTGACTTATCCAGAGTAACACAGCTAGTGATTTTCCATTCCCTTCTCCAGCTCATTCTACAGATGAAGAAGGCAAAAAGGTTAAGTGACTTGTCCAGGGTCACACAGTTAGTGATTAGCCATTTCCTTTTCCAGTTCATTTAACAGCTGAGGAACCTGAGGCAAACAGGATTGCCTAGGGTCATACAGCTAGTATCTGAGGCCAGATTTGAACTCGGGAAGACAAGATGTATAGAAAAAGAAGAAATCTTAATATAATGGGCCCAGCACTCTACCCACTGCACCATCTAGTTGCCTACAACGTGTTAGGAATTGCACTAGACACCGTGGATACAAAAAAAGTGAAAAAAAGTCTCTTCCCTCAACAAGCTTGCATTCTATTGGGAAGACAACATATACCTATGCAGGGTGTTCCAAAAGCCTGAGATGAGAACTGTTTTGTGTACACCCTGTTCAGGTGCATACAAACTGGATGCAGAGTGACTTCAGGTGAGAGGGTACATGGGAGATTAGGGAAGGTCTCACATAAGAGGTGGTACTTGAATCCCTTAAGAATTCTAGTCAATGTGATGGGTCAACCACGATTTCAGAGGACTGGTGCTGAAGAATGCCATCTACTTCCAGACAAAAGAGGCGATTCACCAAATGGGCAGTTATGTGTCATAGTAGATAGAACATTAAGTCTGGAGTCAGGAAGATTTGATACTTACTCACTGTATGACCTTGGACAAGTTGGACAAGTCACTTAACCTCTGCTTCATTTTCCTCAGCTATACCTCACCCTTACCTCCCAGGGCTGTTGTAAAGATCAAATGAAATATTTGTAAAGCATTAGAAGAGTGCCTGGCACATAGTAGGTGTTGTACAAATGCTAGCTATGATGATGAAGGAAACATGATAATGTGCAAATTTGGAGACAATCTCCACTCCAAATGTTCACATGGTCTATTTGTGCCCAACCAACAGCAGAGTCTTCTGAGCTCGTATTGGTCTGATCAGCCACAGTCAGACACACTGACCTGGTGTAATAAGAATGTAAATTTTAAAGATCTTCCCTGCCCCTAGGCTAA
>NW_027187291.1:3319138-3338777 GCF_028583685.1 Petaurus breviceps papuanus
GCTGCAAACCCTGAGGACGCTTGGGGTGCTTGCTGCTACACCTGGACCCCAACAGCAGAGTCTTCTGAGCTCGTATTGGTCTGATCAGCCGCAGTCAGACACACTGACCTGGACCCCAACAGAGTGATGTGTTTTTGGTCCTCTTCGATGAAGAAGGACAATAAAACCAACCCACTAGAATGAGACACTCACCCATTGGACACAGTCAATTGGGAGAATTCTTTTTGCTTGACTCAGCATATTTGTTACAAGGGCTTTGTTTCTTTCTTTCTCGTGGGTGGAGAAAGGGAGCAAAATAAATACTTGGTAAAACTGTAAAGAAAAAATTTAATTTTAAAGACGGATGGTACTTGAGCTGGGTCTAGAAGAAAACTAGGAATTCTAAGAAACGGAGTAGGAGAAGCATTCCAGGCATGAGGACAGCCAAATCAAAGGCTCCCAGATGGGAAAAGGAAGGATGTACTGGAGCCAGTTGTTAAATTTTCAGTGTGAGCATTTACACCTTGGAAATGTGCAAAGGATAAAAATCAGAGCTTTGATTAACTGTTTTGTTGATTGTCTAGACTTAAGAAAGTGATGAAAAAAGATGAAAAAAATGTTAACGCTCACTCAACTTAAAAATATGTCATGGGCATAGTTTTTAAATAGATTCTCCCTCCCCCCACCTCCCAGTTGACTGTTACACATTTACCACCACACCTCTAGCTGCAGTACTGAGTAACAGTAAGGCCAGTTTGATTGGATTATAAGGAACATAAAAGGGAGTAATATGTACCAACACATTTGCACTGAATATTTCCATTAAGATGCAACCAATGACCACATTTAATATGATTGTAACTTCAAATAGTACACATTTGAACACATGACCATTTCAGGGGATTCATTATTCTCATTAATGGGGACCTAGTTATACTAAAGGAGGCAGCTGGGTGGCTCGGTGGATAGAGTGTTAGACCTGGAATGAAGGAGACCTGAGTTCAAATCTGGCCTCAGATACTTACTAACTGTGTGACCCTGGGCAAGTCACTAAACCTCTGTTTGTCTTTATCCACTGGAGAAGGAAATGGCAAACTACTCTAGTATGTTTGCCAAGAAAACCACATGGACATGGTCCACAGGGTCACAGAGAGTCATACATGAGTGAATAACAAAGCTATAGTAAGTCTAGAAAGGGTCGTTGGAACCATGTTGTAAACAAAACAAAGATGTTCATATTTGATTCTAGGAGGACTAAAGAGCCCGTGGAGTTGGCTAAGAAGGGGGTCAGATCAGGTTTGCACTGGCAGGTCTCTGGAGAATGGATTGGAGAAAGGAGCTCTGCAGCTAGCAGGCCAGTTGGCAGCAGCACTCTGCAGGAGAGTACGGTGGGAAGAACCTTGATACCTGGGTTCTGGTCCTAACTCACTGTGTGACCTCAGACAACTCATTTTCCCTCTCTGGGCCTGTTTCCTCCTTGGTAAAATGAGGGGCTTAGTGTGCTGCTAATTGTTGAACAATTGGCTCTCTGGGGGAAAAATGTATCCCTAATACACTTTTTTTTTTTTTAAAGCAGTTGGGGTTAAGTAACTTGCTCAAGGTTACATGGCCAGGTATTTCTGGGTGGATGCTAAGTGTCTGAGCCAGGATTCGATCCCCAGGTCATCCCGACATTAGGGCTAGTGCTCTTACTCGATGTGCTACCTGGCCGACCCCACCCCCCATGCACTTTTAAGTTTCACCTGCTTTATTAACATTTCCCAGTCACTTTCTTAAGTCTAGACAATTAACAAAACAATACATCAAACCCTAGTTTGTAGCATTTTCAAGGTAGAAAGGCTCACATGGACAAATCAACAATGGGTTTTTTTCTGGCTGAGTTAGCTGAGGTGGTCTCTCAGCTCTTTCAGTTCTGACACTCTGTGGGTCTCTGTCTTTCCAGCCACATTTGCCTCATCCGTAACCAAAAGAGGCACATGACCCCCTCATGCCGTGTAGAGGTTTCCATAGGCCTAAAGAGCTTCAGGTTTGCATTGAACGAGGTGCATGTGATGGGAGAGCTGCAGTCTGGGTATTATCACTGTTCTAAGGCTTTGAACAAGAAGAAATAAAGGGAGAGCCTGGTCAGGAGCCAACCTGAGACACAGTGACAGTGCCAACTCTAGCTACCCAGATGCTATCAAAGCATACAGCACCAGGCAGGGGGCAGGAAGTCACAAACAATCCCTCCACTCAGCAGAGGCACTGAGCCCATCCTCCCCTGGCCTAATCAGCAGGAGCCCTAGAGGGGAGGGCTGTGGAGGTGGATAGAAAATTTACCAGAGGGAGTTCTATGCATCAACATAGGGTATTCTGGTATTGATAGAAGTATAAATTCAGAATTTAAAAGTACCATGGAGTACATCAAGTTCAATTCCTTCATTTAACACATTTAGAAACTGAAGCAGAGAGGTCATGATTAGTTCAAGGTCACACAGGCTGAAAAGAAGCTAAGCTAGAATTTGAACCCAAGACCTATGAATCCAAATCCAGTCTTCTTTCCATAGAAATCCACATCATAATGTGCCTTCTCTTTTCTCCTCTGGAGTTTTTCTATGCTAGAATAATGGGAGACCTAGTTAGTCAAATGCAGGAGATTGGTACCTGACGATTGCTGGTGACATTTTGTCTTTCCCTACCATGCTCCAGTGTTTTGTCTCTCCACCAAACTGATTTCCCTGTCATTCTTAACTCTTTGCTCTCACTCACACCTCCCCATACTGAAAATGGTAGCCAAGTCTTGTTGAATCCACTTTCTCGATACCTCACATCCTCTGCCTCCATGCCTTGGTAAAGAGCCATCCCCTACACCTGGAATGCTCTTCCTCTTCACCTCCTTTTAAGGCTCTACCTCTTTCAAAAGGTCTTTCTGAATAGCTCCAGCTGTTAGTATCATATCCTCCTCCCCCCTTGCTATATATTTTAGTTACATACTGTTTACTTATTTAAATATGACACACCATTCTGTTCCCTTCTCTCATCTAATACTACCACCATACTAGTCCAGGCCCTCACTACCTCTCACCGGGACTATGGGCTAACTCTCCTCTCTTGGTTCTCTTATCTGTGTGACCCATCACTCCTTCTCAACCTCTTTTAGCTAGATAATCTTTCATGTCCTGCCTATTCTTTGAGTGTACTCATCTCATTCTTAGTTCTGTACATTCTGAGTGGTTGACCTCATCAGCTAGGATGAGTTCAATCATCATCTCTATAAAAACGACTCCCAGATCTATATGTCCAGCCCAGTCTCTTTCCAAAGCTCCTTTGTTATATAACCAACTGCCAACTGGATATTTCAAGCTATGTGCCCTGTAGGCATATTAAACTCAACATGTCCAAATCAGAATTCATTATCTTTCCCTACAAAACCTATCCCTCTTCTAAACTTCCCTTTATCTATCAAGGGAGCCATCATCCTTTCAAGTCTTCGAGGATTGCCCAGGAGGTTGGATTCTTTGGAGTCAATCTTGATTCCTCACTCCATATATTATCCATTCAGTTGACACATCTTAGTAATCCTATCTCCATAGCCTCTCAAATCTCCCCATTTTTTTCAACTCACATGACCACCTCCCTTGTTTAGACCCTTGTCCCCTCTTACATTAGTCTACTGATGGCTCTCTTCCCTCTCCAATTAATGCATCCTCCACACAGCAGGCAAAGTGGTATTCTTAAAGCCAAGGCCTGATCATGACACTCCCTTGCTCAAGAAAGTCCACTGATTCCCTAGGATCAGACACCAACTGTTTGTGTTGGATATTTAAAGACCTTCACAACCTGGCTCCAAAATACCTTTCCAGGCTTATTACATATTCATGTATCTTAGTCTGCCCAAACGGGCAGTCTTGCCACTCCTCGTGATTGTTTTCTTGTGCCTAGAATGTCGTTGTCGTTTTTCAGTTGCATCCAACTCTTCAAGAGCACTTTGGGGGTTTTCTTGACAAAGATACAGGAGTGATTTGGCATTTCCTTCTCCAGCTCATCTGACAGGTGAGGAAACTGAGGGGAATGTGACCCAGGGTCACACAGCTAGTAAGCATCTAAGGTCAAATTTGAACTCAGGAACCATTTAGGAATAACCTTTGCTTATTCTTCTACACATATACTTTCCCTGATAGAGTGTAAGCTTCTTGAGGACAGGATTATAATTTTAGAGTTAGAAGGGACCTCAGAGGCCATTGAAACTTTTGTATTTTGTCTGTGTTTATGGACCAGCACACTGCAGGGCAGGCATGGTTTGCCTATTGATTGATTAGATTCCTAACTGGTCTCCCTGCATCATTTCTCCCCTTTCAAATTCAGCCTCCACAAAGCAGGCAAATTGATATTCTGAAAGCACAGGTCTGCCTGTGTCACTCTGCTGAAGAAGCTTCAGCAGCTCCATTTGACTCCAGGACCAAACACAAACTCCTGTTTGGAATTTAAAGCTCTTCACAACCTGGCTCCAGTCCAACGTTCCCGGCTGACTTCAGTTAGAGCAGCTTGCTTGTTGCATGTGTGTATGTGCATGCAATACGTGTATATACCTCTGTGAATGTATATGTGTTGCATACATATATGCATACCACATTCCATCCTCTGCCTCCCTTTATACCTGGAGTGCTCTTCCTCATCTCTTGGAACCCTTCCCTCCCTTCATGGCTTTGCCTCCTTCAAAGAATCTAAATTATCCCAGATGTTGTGTTCTATCCCCCTGCCCCATCACTCTATATTTAATTTATAGGATGCATATACTTTTTTTAAAATATGTGTCATGTCTGAGGCTGGATTTGAACTCAGGTCCTCCTGATTCCAGGGCCAATGCTCTATTCACTGTACCATCTAGCTGCCTCACTTTTTTTACTTATATAAATATAATGTATCATGCTTGTACAAATTGTTAACCTGGGGTCCAAACTTTAAAAAAAAAACCATACATATGTGTATATTTAATCTATATATTTAAAATAAAAATATTTAATAACTATTTCAATCTAATCTAGTAATAACTAATAACATACTTGGTTTCCTTTGTAATCCCATGTACTTTATGTGTTTGAAAGCATTATCCTGAGAAAGGGTCCATAGACTCCACCAGAGGGGTTCCATGACAAAGGTCAGGCCTGTGCCCTCCTAAAAACAAGTTGTGGAAAGGCAGGGGCTGTCTCACTTGCATTTCCACTATCTCTTAACCACATAGCATATCTTTAAGGAATACTTGTTGATTCCAAGTTCTCTAGGGCTTAAGTGGTTTGTAAGAGTTGTTGTGGTCTCAAAATTCACCATCTGTAACCAACCTGGTGATCAGAGCACCCCTAAATTTAGCTAGGCTGGTCCTCAGCCAAGACATACTTGAAAGCTTTTTGGCTTAGCCTCAGAGAAGCCATTCACCCACATACCACATCCACTGCCTTTCCTTTACATCCTTTCTTTAATCTTCCTTTCCCCTTTATATCCTAACACTTCTGAGAGCTAACAGTATCACCCAGGAGCACTAAAGGCTACTCAGAGTTGAAGAGGTTTCTAACTCAGTCTACAAAAAATTACCTTTCATTAAAGAAGTGTCTTCTAGTGTCTGCTCTGCAATTGATGTAACTGAGTGACCTTGGTACATTATTTACCTTTTCTGGTTCTATTTCCCCATTTCATATGGGGAGAATGATTCATTCTGGGGACCCACTTATCATCTTTTTATTGGGGGAAGGAGGGACATGTGATTTGGTTACTGTGGGTACTGCCTATTGTGGAAATTCCTTCTATTGAGGAACGTTCTCAGTTCTTATGGATGTTGTGAGGATAAAACAAGATGCTAAATACCAAAGTGCTCTCAAAGGAAGAAAGCTCTAAAATGCAAAGATTATTACTCCTAGAGACAGATGGTATTCTCCCAGTAGGGAGGGTTGGATGATCTTGCAGAGGCCCAGGATGGTTTTTCTGCCAGGGCATTTGAGGTAAGTGACCAGTTGTACCTCATAAAATGTAAAAAGCAGATGAATCAAGACCAAAGGAAGCGGGAAGGCAGAACTCCAGGGAAGATGGTGAAGGGCATACAATGTCATCCTGGGTGTCTGACCATCATCGAAGACACTGACTGTGAATGCTGAACCAGGAGTCAGAAATCCTAAATTCTATTTCTTGCTTTTCCACTGACCTTGAGAAAATTACCTACATTTTCTGGGTCTCAGTTTCTTCATCTGCAAGAGGGACATAACAAAGCCAAATCCTCCCTACCTCAAAGGGACTGTAGAACAAATAATATTACAAAGTTTTCTATGATCACCTTTAGAGGTTATCATATGTTCATTATATTTATTTTCTCCTGGGCTGGTTTTCCTAATCTTGTTGCCCAGCCAACACCCCCAAGTCCATAGCTGTAACAATATTCAAGAAATTCACTCACTTCAACACTAACCACAAGCAGAAAAACTAAGAGAGTGAGGGGAATCCATACAACTCCCGAAATAAACCATCAGATTAAAGATTAACTATAGAGCCTCAGCTTCCCTCTCAGCCTAGAGAGGGCCACAGGTGAAAGTGTTTTTGATTTGCAAATCTGAGGCATTAAGTCTCCAAACCTCAGGGAGCTGGCTGAGCAAAGTGAGATCTCTGATCCAGTCTGCTTAGCATTTGAGGTCTGTTCTATGATGAGTAAACAAACTTGGACCAAATTAAAGGTAAGATTTTCTGGTAGCAAGATAGAACCTTGATCCCATGATCCATGGGTCACTCTGCTCCCCTGAAGTAAGAAAGAGCAGACAATAAATGTTTTCTGTGATTGCACTGAGCAAGCCCCTGTGGCTCAAAAACTTAGTTCCCAAATCAGATCACAGATTCAGAGTTGGAAGGAATCTTAGAAGCCACAGAGTCCAACCCCCTCATTTTAAAAAGGCCATGGAAAGTCAGAGAAGTTAAATTACTGGCCCAAGGGTCACACGGGTAGTACTGGAACCCAGAAGCTCCTGACTCCCAAGTCTAGTGCTGGACTGCTCTAGATTCCTAGAGACTTTTGGTAAAGAGAATTCAGATCAGTTCTCTTTTCTTCTTTTTTTATTTGTGGAATGTGAAATACCTTTTTCCTCCCATTACTTTGAACCAGCCCAGGCCACCATGTGTGTCTCATAGAATATAGGTGGTACTCCTTTTCCATTTTAATGAGATGCATGCTAGGAGCTGTCTTCCAGGAGCAGGGAGAGACCACACTGAGTCATCTGCACTCTTGCCTGGTATCCCAGTGACCAACAGTGGGCATTTTTTTAAGCAGCTAGTTTTTCTTGGTGGTGAGCTAACTCATCTAGGAGGGGACCAAATCAAAGACTGGAACCTTGTTAAAGAAATGTCTACCCATCTAGGATAACCCATAGGAGAAGTCAGGTTTGGAAAGGATGTTTCTCAGCAGGAAGAGAGCTAATTGATGCAAGCTTTCTGAATGAAGAGAGTTTAGGAAGAAGGAAAAAGGGGAAGGTGGCAAAGAGCAAGATAGGAGCAGATGTATACTACAACTCTTCTTCCAAGGAGGTGGAATTTAAAGGGAAAGGAGCCCTTTGGGACCAAACTACAGAAACACCCCTTCTCCGCCCAGGGAAGGAGATTAATGAAATCTGAACCAGGGCTTGAAAGGTTGGCTAGGGGGAGGTGAAGCCACCACTCAGGAAGGAGGCTGGGTTCCCATCTGGAGAGCCAAGGGGCTGGGGCTGCTGAACAGATGGAATCAGAGAGGCAGCTGGTGAAAATGCACTTTCATGTGTAAAGTTTGCTCTTTGGAGGATTGCGCTCTCCAACTTTGAAGACAGCATTGGGTGGGAGGCTCTCCTCCACACACGCTCACAACAAAACTTCAGTTGGGGCAACATGCCAGGGCTTTCTGTGAGTGCCCCCTTCAGCAAGCAGAAGCTGGCACTGTGGCACCTTGGCAGAGGACTGTGTGACAGAGGGCTGTGAATCTTTAACAGCTATGGAGAACAGAGGAAGAGGAAGAATGAATCCTGCTGTTCTCCCTACATCCCAGGGTGGGGGGTGGGGGGAAGTAGGTGAACTAAAAGCAGGAGACAGCAAAGGAGGTTAAGCAGGAAAAAGTACATTCACATACCTTCCCAACTCCCTTCCCACACAGGCTAGGTTTTCATTTTGGGTTTCCATTTTGGAAAGTCTTTTCTCTTGGGGGAGAGAGGTGTCAGAAATATCAAATTCACAGCAAGTTCTGCAGCTATGGATGCATTTCACCCCTATCACAACAAGAGAAGATCCACGAGGAGATGACAGTTGCTTTTACTTTTGCTAAGAACTTCTCGGACACCACAAAGATAAATTATTGGAGAAGGAACTATCTGAAGTGGTTATTTTTAGACTCTCCCCAGAGATGTCTGACAGTAGGCAAGTCCTCGACTAATGAGAAGGGACTGGTTGGATCTGCTGAGCTCTCAACCCCTTTCCCCCACCCCCATTTTCATACTACGAGCACATCACCTGCTTAACCCAATCAGACCAAGATAGAGGAAGAAATCTAGGAAAATGATCAAAATTTCCCTCTTCTTTTTATTGAGGTAGGCTAGATTATTGCCTCCCTCTATCTTATCACAAACAAAAGTCATTACTCATTCCTGTTAAAAAAAAAAATCAAAACCCAACAAAATATCAATTTTTTAGAACCTATGATTTCTTTCTTAAAAACAAAGTAAAACAACAAAAACTAGAACCCCCTCCTCTCCCCTTGTTGAGTCCAGTTCTCAAGGAGATATTGAGATTCGAGAAAATAAGTTAAATGGCCTTGGAGTGAATCCCTAGATCTTCCTAGAGGGACGTCTTCTTGGAATCTTTGCCAAACTTGGCATCCAGGCCAAGACCTAATGGGGGGGAGAGGTAAGGGTGAAGGGAGAGGAGAGGGTGAGAGAGAGAGAAAGAGAAACTTAGCTTCCCCAATGGAATTTGAAATGTCTGAGGACATAGGTCTCAAGACCAGCCCTATAGTTCTACACATGGCCAGGATGTGAAATAAATTAGGTGAGGCTCCAAAGAAACCAGAGGCTTTAAATAAAATGGAATACACAACACTGGTATCAAACCTTTCTTAGGAGCACAAGTAATGCTCAGGTGAAAATTTAAAACAATCCTAACATGCAGAAAAGCATGGAAAATACTGGCAAAATGTAGGAGGGCTGAAAGCTACCTGGTATCAACTTTAAAGTTGTTTTGACTCAGACTATGGCTAGGTTGAATTAATCAGACATAAGAAAATCAGTAACTAAATGTATTCCCCCCCCACAGGACAGGGTGGTGCATATTGGTAGTCTCTGTTGCTGGGGAGGCAGACTGGTATATCACTTGAGTCTGGGAGGAATGCAAATCAAAATTGGCACTAAGTTCAGCCCCAGTGTGGGGAGCCCCTGGGCAGCTTGAGGAGACATAAACAGCTCAAGCTGGAAAAAACTGGAACAGATTAAAGCTTCTGTGCCAATCAGCATTAGGATCAGACCCATTAATGGTCAATGCATTTCCAACCTGAGCAAAAGAGGAAGATGTAGTCTTGGAAAAACAAAAAAATTCCTCTCCTCCCCCACTAAAATGAACCTTCAAAATAGAATCCATCATGCTCAAAGCTTAAGCCAATGCCCAGACCCAGCCAGGAAAACTCACCCATAAACACCAGTACAGTGCCCACCCACTGCATGGAGCTAATAGGGTTAGCAAAGAGTATCACAGATGCCAAGATGGTGAAGAACTTGCGGGTTGTGGTAATGATGGAGCAGGTCAGAGGGCCGAAGTACACAACTGTCATGAAAATAAAGCTCTGGAGAGAGAAACATAGAGAGATAAATTCAGGCCAAGGACAGGCATTTGATTCCAAGACTTAAGCCTTCAAAAAAAAAAAAGGGAAAAAAAAAAAAGCAGCATGGAAGTTTATGGGTAATGTAACCACCCATCCCCTGGACAAGCTTCATTCTGGGGGACTCACCTGGCCCAGGGCACTCGTTAGGCCAAACAGAAGGATGTTGTAAAGGACACTGGGATATCGCTCAGCAAAGCTAAGGAAGTCCCAGAATTCCCCAGTGAACAGGATTCCTGAGGGGGAGCAACAAGAGACCAAAGCTGATGTTGAGGAAGGAGCTAGCATCCTCCCCCACAAATGTTCCCTTCACACATGTACCAGGAAGCCTGAACCCCTAGAGGGTCACTCGGATCTGTGGAGAATTAGGATTGGGAAAGAAAGCATATGGAGAAAAAAAGAACTCAGGGCTTGGAAATTATCCCTGTCCTACCATGCAACTTTCCCTGTTCTGTCTCTTGACTTTTCTTGATTGGATAAATTAGAATCTCAAACCTTGGCAGTTAACTAGTTAATCCTGTTCCAGCAACCAGATAGTAGAAATTAGTATGAAGAATTGGGTTAAATTTACATTTGCTTCTTGTTTCCCCTGGCAGACTATATGTTTCTTGAAGGCAGGCTGTCTCCCCACTCAAGACTGTAATCTCCTCTTAACCTTCTGTCTTCTCTGGACACCTTGCCTAGGGCTTTGCACATAGCAGGTGCCCACTAACTCAATGTGCTGAATATAGATAACAAGCAGTGAAAATGTGATGGGAGTGTAAGGGGTTTCTCTCTAATTCAGGGTCTCTGATACATGAATCTCAAAGCCAAGGCTGGCTGATGGCATGCCGAAAGGCTGGCATTAGGAAGGTGGATCTATGGTTGACCTAGATCAGGAGAGCCTGCCATCCAGGGGTAAATGGTGGAGACATCGGAACTGGCTTCTTACCAGCTCCCAAGAGCAATGTGGACCAGAGGTTTATGTTCAGCATCATGTGGTTAGAGCCTGTTTGGTAATGAGCTCGCATGTGATCCTGGGAGACACCTGTCAGTCCATCCAGTGTCAGAGACAGCAGCTGAGAAATGGAGGGAGCAGCATGAGGGGAAAGGGTCAGCAAAGCTCCGAGCCCCAGGGAAGGCATGGCTCTCCCTCTTGGGACTTCTCTGAGAACAGCTGTCTTAAGGCAGAGGCCATGGTCCACAGCATCATGGATTTAGAGCAAGAAGGGCCCCAAGAGGTCACTGAGTCCAACCCCCTCATTTGACAATAAGGAAACTAAAGCCCAGGGCAGTTAAGTGACTTGCCCAGGAGGCAGGATTTGAACGCAGTTCTTCCTGGCTCCAAGTTCAGGGCCCTGTCCACCTTGCCAGACTGCTTCAACAGATGCCCCATCTCAGCTCTTTAGGTCATGCAAATTATGCTTCTTTCTTAGCCAACCTCCAGGGCAGTGGGGTCATCTATGGGATGGGTGATTTAGCACTTTCCAGAGAAACAGGCAACTTCCCTCCCCACTAATACTAAAACACAACACCTGAGGCTGACCGGTAGGGGTTAGAATAGAGAACAAAGGGGCGGCCAGGTAGCGCAGTTAAGTAAGAGCAACGACCCCAGAGTCGGGATGACCTGGGATCGAATCTGAGCTCAGACACTTAGCACCCACCCAGAAACACCTGGCTGTGTAACCTTGAGCAAGTTACTTAACCCCAATTGCTTTAAAAAAAAAAAAGAATAGAGAACGCCAAGCTTGACTTAGAACATAACAGGCTTCTTCCTATTTCTAGGGTTCTCAGAACCCAGGTACGAAAGAACCAAAAGAAATATTACTTCCTTCCCTCTCCAGGCTTTGGACTTTGGGGATTTTACACCATAGTCTCTAGCTATATCCTGCTACAGGGTCCAGGAGTTAGCAGGAAGCTTCTTGACACAAAGCTGACCATCCTTGGCTATGCACCCTTTGGGGAAGGAGAGGCAGTTCAATAAATAGCCAGGCCTTCCCCAATAGCCTCAGCAGGGTGAGGATTTTGGCTAAGGGAAAAGACATCGAGTGTTTCAGAACAAAGAGTGTTACAATTCCCTCATCAGTAACTTCATACCAGAAGGAGCTCTCCATAGCCAACCAAACGCTCCTCACTTCCAACCCCCTTTTTGGGCTTGTACATGAAGAGGGCCACTCCAGCCACTATCAGGAGCACACAAAGGTATTTAGCCACTGGGTATTTCTTCTTTAGGAGGGTCACTCCCAGGAGCATTACTGCAGGGAGGAAGCAGAAAAAGAGATTTAGCCACTTTCCCAGAGACAGGAAGGAGCTGAAGATCTCACTGTAGGAAGGTGTTATCTAGAAGGAAGGGCACCAGGGAAATGAGAAGGTCCTAGGGCTGGCATGCAGAAAGAGCTAATTAAGTAATAGGGCTCAGCAGAGCAAAGGGCATTAACATGCTGGAGAGAAAGAGCAAAGGTGAAGTCAATAAGAAGGTATAGAGAAGGGTCTTGGAGGGAGGGGAAAGGCAAAAGTACTGGATTAAGATGACCACTGGCATCTGACAGATATGTAATTCTAATATAGTATAAAAAGAAACATGTAATTTTAACATAATTGATTATCTGAAAGAAGTAAGCCTCCAGCCTCTAGCTCCCACGAGAAATGAACCTAGAATGCCAACTCATGGCTATTCAAAACAACAGAAATATAAATAACGTGTGTCAGGGGTTGAGAAGAGAGAATATCTTGAATCTTAATTTTAGATTATATTCAATACAATCTAAAGGAGGCAGAATCTCTTAAATCTGAATATAATGATGAGGGGGATAGCAGAAGTCATGGGGCAGGGTAGAGTTAGATGACAGAACAGGAGGGAGATGGAGAGTTGGGATTATAAAAGCCCTAAGATATAGCTTCAAGTCACAGAGGGAATAAGAATGGGGAAATCCAACATTGCTTACCTGGAATAGGTTTACAGGATTTGCCAAGCACCTTTAAAAAAGGAGGGAAGGTACAACTGATCAAATTCTATCCCTGTGTGACTCAGATGCTGCCAACATTCCAGTTTTCTGCTCACTTTTCAACAGTTACTTCCCATCAAAACCTCCCTCTTTTACTGAGTCTGACCGTAATAATTTCAAAATTATTCTTTTTTTTAGTGCAGAGATGCAAATCTAAAGAAGGAGAGCTCTAAGGTTGTAAATACCTAAGCATCTGCTCTGGGCTCCCCCTCCAACCCATTCCTGGAAGTTTCACCTGAGTTGGGTAGTTGACAAACTGTAATGCAGAGTTGCTGGAGACCATGGCACCCAGGTAAGAGAGAGAGCAGGCTGCATAGAGCCAGCTCCTGGTCCGATCCACCCTGGCAGTGTCAAAAAACTGGATCACTGGGAGAAAACAAAAAAAATACAAGAGAAGCCTGGGAGGGCTAGGACTGACCACAGGGCAGAGAGGAATGGACATTCTGAAAGGAATGTTTCTTCACTGAGACAGAAAGCTCCCAAAGGACAGGAATAGTTTCTACTCCCATTAAACTGTAAACTTTCTAAGGGACTATGTGTTCTCTTTTCTCTAAGTCTACTTTCAAGGCCTATCGGGGGCTACTGATTTCCCAGAGGACATTCTGTCCAGATTATGCTGGACAGTTAATCCTGTAGTAGTAGGATGGGTGAGGGTGGGGAAGGGAAGAGAGAAGATAGGGGTGGCTCTATGAGGAAAAATCATTTAAACTAACTGGGCCAACAAATTCCTGAAGTTGACAGAGAAAGAAGAGCTAGAGCAAAGAAATAAATTACATCTTCGGCAACAGTGTAAAATACACAGGACACCTACTCTCTTCCTTTCTTACTTCTGACATAAAGGATTTGTCTAAGGAATCTCATCCCAAACAAATCAGTGGATTCTAAAGCAGAATGATAAGATAGGGAGAGCAGCAACATGACTCTAGGGTTTTAAACCTTATGGGGCCAGCCAAGGATAACCCAGCACCCAGGGCCTGATCATGGTCTCTCCCTGATTAAGTACTCACAGATCTTGGCAAATACTGCATTGAACACACACTGGATGAAGACCAAGGTTAAGGCAAATGTGAACTTCTCTTGTGTGGCACCCTCCCCATATTTTCCCCTCGTGCTAAAAAGGAAACAGGAGGAAAAAAGGAAATAAGGATAATTATAAGCATAGCTATTTAATATGGTGCTCAAAAGTTTGCAATGCACTTTACAGACACCTCACTGGCTCCTTACAACCAATCCCCCTGGGATGCAAATGCCATCATTATTATCCCCATTTCACAAATGGAAATTGAGACTTACGAGAGATTAAACGCCTTGCTTATGGTTAGATAGCTAGTAAGCCTGAAATGAAATTTAGCCTGGGCCTTCCTATTCGAGATTTAGCAATCCAACAAGCCACCACCTCTCCAGAAAAAAACTGGGAGAACTACCCCAAGATGATCACTGGTCTTGGGCAGTGCTGGTGCCATGGAAAGAATCTTGGCCTTAGGAGTAGGAAGATCTGAGGTCAAGTCTCCCTTTTCCCACTTACTCAAGCTATAACCTTAAAACAAAGGTGGGAGGTGGGGTGAATCTCCAGTAAATGCTTTACTTACTTCCCTACCTAACTATACAGTATACCGAGCACCTGAACCTGGAGTCACTAAGGCCTGAGTTCCAATCGAGCCTCAGACACTTATAGCTGCATGACCTTGGACAAGCCCCTTAACCGCGTCCAGACTCAGTTTACTCATCTGTAAAATGGGGATAATACCTCCCAGAAGTCTGGTGGGGAATCAATAAGATAATACCCGTAAAGCGTTTTACAAACCTTACAGCTATATAAGCGATAGTTAGCTATTGTTATTGTTATCAGCTGGTTCGTGGCACTCTTCCCGGTCCCACCCTTTCCCCCTCCCAGCTGGGGGCCCCAGCTGTCATTTCCTCCTGTCACTGAAGGAGTGATGTTCTGGACAGGAGCCACGCCACCCACGTGGCCCCGAGTTCCGCGAAGGGCAGTGTCCGGGGATGAAGTGGTCGCGGGGAGCCCGGGTCCGTGGTGCAGGGGCAGAGGCGGGAAGCCCCCCAGGAAGCGCCCCAGCTGGGAGGCGGGTGGGGGGCAGAGCCTCCGGGGAATCTGGCCGGGTCTGCCCGGGGGGGGGGGGGTCGGGGGCGCTCACATCTTCTCCTGCAGGATCCCGTAATAGAAGTAGCAGATGAAGACGCCGAAAAAGCAGAGCGGCAGGCGCAGCCGATCGGGCACCAGGGCGCCACTGGCGGCCATGAGGCGTGGGACCAGGCCGGCACGGGCCTCACTCAGAGTCCCCAGAGATGACGGCGGCGACGGCGCTGGCAGCGGCAGCTCGAGCCGGACATCGCACACCGGCGACGCGGCCCTCATAGGGGATGCCAGCGACTGCCGGCGCCGCAAGGCCCCGAGGCTATCTTCGCAGCTGCCAGATCCGGGCGGAGGCGGAGGAAGGGCCTGCGGGGTGTCGCGACATACTTCACCGAGGAAGACGCACCTCTAGGCCTTGACGTCTTTCTCGATGGCCAGGGACGCCCAGACCTCTACGGGAAAAGGCGCAATCCTGAGTCTTTCCAAAAAGGCGGTCTTCGGGGCAGCCCCAACAAGAAGCCTGTGGGGGACCTTGGGGAACGGGGGCGTTCCGAGGTGACGTAACTAGATGTGGAGGCCACCGATTGGCCACATTGTTGAAAGTCTGCCGAAGGTAGGGACTAAGTATCGGGGAGATAAAGCGGATCAAAATAGCCTTCTTTGAGACTTCCCCTGGATCCTAGCGCTGACCTGCCTCTATAGCTTTTGGAATTCTGTGGCGCCCTCTAGTGCCCACAGCCTTACCACTCAGCCCCTTTGGATTCCCGATCCTTAAGCGAGGCAAGAGTTAAGATCGAGGGGGTACCCTCTCCTCCCCTGGTCTAGCAGTAGGCCTCCAGAGGGGCAGAGCAGGGAGATTTAAGTGGAAAAAGAAAAAAGGATAGGACTCCACTAACTAGCCATACAACCTTTCACCCTCTGGTCCTCAATTTCCCCATCTATAAAATGGGGATTAATAAAACCTGCCCACTCTGCCACACGGGATTGTTATAAGGACCAAATGTGGTAAGGCCATGGGAAAGCACTTCGGTGGCCTAGAAGTGGCCTGCAGTTGCAGATGTAATTGTTACTCCCATCTCACTTATTATATATATTAGAGGGAGGTTTAAATGACCTTCAGGATCATGAAACTGACCAGGATTGTAAAGCCCAGTGCTTGCCTTTCTGGTTCCCTTTCCACTAGCCTCTTTGTAGAATCCTCCCCAAATAAGCTTCCATTTGGGGATATTCAGGTCAAGGGTCAGTGAGAGCAGCCTTCAGGTCTCAGTATTCTTGCAGAGCAACCCCACCCCCCCAACCACAGACAATTTCAGTTGATCTAAACCTCAGACAGCCTGTTGGGCTGAGAGCCACTGCAGCCCCAGTAAAAGTTTCTCCACTTGTAGCCGCCTCCTCCTTTGGCATCATCTCAACCAAAGGAAGGAAACACTGGGCAGCACCACACCCATGACTTTAGGCCTGACTTGCACTGAAGATTTAGAGCATCATGTCATTTTGTTTTTCAAGAGCAAAGGGAGACAGCCCGTTCTTCCTGCTCCTCCCATCCAGCCCCCCACCAAGGGACCTCTGCAGTCATTTGCTATTTTGCTTGTTCACTCTTGATGAATTTGGCTTGCATCTTTGCAAACAGTCTCTCACAGATGAGATACAAATGACTGAAATAAGGGGCTGTTTATCCCCTATAGCCCACAGAATTTGAAAGATAAAGAGTGAGATGACAAGATTAAACAGCCCTAGAGTGTGAGGAAATTTGTCTTCTCCCTCTGGCTGACTTTACAAATACAAGAAAAGAGGGAACTATTGGTTCATCTAGTCGAGGTGACCCCTTTTTACTTAATCTCAAAGGAAAACTATTTAAATAAACTCACATTCCACCTAGTTTCCCTGGATAGCCCACATGTCAATATTCACCAACATTCCATTGGTCAGTCCACTAGCCTCACATGTCTGCTCTTCATTAGGGAGCCTCCCTGGGACCTTGGCCCACTCCAGTGTGGATGATAGACATCTATCATTGTCTTTTTTTTTTTTTGGAGGGGGGAAGGCAAGGCAATTAGGGTTGACTTGCCCTAGGTCACACAGCTAGTTAAGTGTGTCAAGTGGCTGAGGCCTCATTTGAACTCAGGTCCTCCTGACTCCAGTGCTCTATTTATTGCTCCACCTAGCTGCCCCACACTGTCTCTTTATGGAACTGGTTTCATGTACCTATTTGTTTTCTCTGGGCAAGAATTATATGGGTCCCAAATACTAGAGGCCACACTAGCGGTGCTTAAACTCAAAGCCAAACTGGACTGGATCCAGTTCCTGACTATGTCCTGGGATTCCCAGCCTCTGCCCTGGTTGCTTTTCTATGCCTGGAATGTCATCCCTCTCTATACTTATCGGATGCCCATCTTTTAAAACCCAATTGAAATGCCCTCTCCTTTCAGAAAGCTTTCCATGATTATCCTCTCAGAATTTCCCCCCTTCTTTCTTACAGTTAACACTTTGTTCGGCATCTCTGTAAAGCATGTAATACTATGCATTACAGTTATCTGGGAGAGCTATGCCCTCCCAGACTAAATTCCATGAGGACAGGATCTTATCTAAACCCTACTCTCCCCCCCCCCCACTCCCCAGCACTTGGCAGTGTTTGGCACATAGTTGGATCATAAAGCATTTCTTAAGTGCTTACTCTGTGCCAGGTTTACTGGGCAAAGTGCTAGGGAATAAACACAAAAAAAGCAAGACAGTCCCTTACTCTCAAGGGGCTTACATTCTAGTGGGGGAAGACAACAGAGAAGTGAGCTGGAAAGAGCAAGTTGAAAGGGACCTCAGAGCAGAGTTAGTCTACGTCTCATTTTACATATGGGGAAAGTAAGACTCAGGGAAGTTACCTAACTTGCCCAAGGTCCCACGGGGGCAAGCATCAGACAGAACATGAACCTAGGACCTCTGCCTCCATAGTGTATGTTTCTTCCATTGAACTACACTGCCTTTTACTAACCCATGATTTCTATCTTACCTTTTTGACAAAAATTATGAATGAGCAAATCTCTAAAGTATAAGCAGATTCTCTCAGAGTTGAAATTATCCAGCCCTTCATGCCTTAAATGAATGGTGCCTCCCTCCATCATTTGTAGTGTGGGATAAAGATTGGTGAGTCCATTTCATGCCATGTTCCTCAGTGTTATGGAAATGAAGGGCTAATTTTCAGCAGAGGTAGTAGACTTCTGTGGGTCTACACCTGCTGGGCCTGGTAATTTGTACAGTTCCTGAATTTTAATGTGATACTTGATGAGAAGAATGATGAAAGATCCTCTCTCCCAAGGATCCCCCAACCCTCCAGAAGAATCTACCAGGCCCATGGTTGATGGGAATATCTATTTATTTGGACTATTAACACCAAGATCTGCAAAAAACAAAAAAAAAAAACCACCTTTAAACACAGGACAAGGAAATTCCAACATTAACATTCCTCTTCAATTTCTCTGTGTAAGCTCTGCAGTACGGAAAATATACAAACTTCAAACAGCTGCAAAAATAGTGTCTTTGGGAGAAAATAGAGTTTCTACATCAATACAAGAAAAATAGGCATTTTTCAAATCCAACCTGAACCTAGGAGAGGCAAGAGAGTAGGCAGCAGCGTACATTCAGTCATTGTGCCTTGCCTCAAAGGGGAGGCACGAGCTCTCTCTCCCCTCACCCCTCCACCTGCCTCCAGGGGTAGGCAGGCTGGACCACAGCTCCCAACAATCTTCAGTCAGGATGAAGGCGAGATGAAGATGTCATCAGGAACACTCCATTCCCCTGTCTGCCCACAGCTGGGCTGGTCCCGGCTTTGGGACTACTTGGATCAACCCCTCCAAGGAGAAGGGTGTGGATGAGGGAATACACATGAGGGATGGGGTGCAATGAGGGGAGGCAGTGAGTTTTCTCTCCTGGGCTTTTCTTCTCTGCAGGGGGAAAGGGAAGGGATCCTTTCAAGGCCCCTTTCTCTCCCTCCCCTGAGCCAGCTTCCTTGATATTTGAGAGGGACAAGTGTCTCCTATGGGGCTGTCTGTACTCACACACTTGGGATGGAGGGGCCAAGGCCTCCATGGCCATTTCTCTTCCAAGGGGAATCAAGAATGAGAATGCTGACTTGAAGAGTGGTGAGCTGCCCAGCCCAAGGGAGAAGGCAGATTTCCTCCCCTCCAAGGAGCTGGTACCGACAGATACAGGAACCAGGGCATTTCAATGTGATAAAAGGAAGATGCTCAAAGGCCAAGAGAGGATGAGATCCTTGGTCTCCATCCAGGGGAGTGGGAGAAGCCAGCCACAAAGGCACTGGTCTGGCATGGTAAGGTGGGAGGGATTTGAGGAAAGACCCTCAAACTACCAGGGAACTCTGGAAAAGCACAGACTCCTCAGAGGGTGGAGTGCGCTGCCAGGGTTCGAAAGGTAGTGGGGGTGCTTTGGGAGCATCAGGGTCCTTTCGGGGAGAGGTCAAGAAAGGACTTGGAGCTGTTGATGGACAGGGGGACCCTGGGGTGGTGGGGCAATTTCGGAAGAGGAAGCCCATACTGGGGAAGAGGGGCTTCACCAAACTGACAGGACAGAAGGCAGAGCCAGTCGGGTTGAAGTGGACTTTGTTCTTGTCAGGGCAGGAAGGCAGGAAGGTCAGGTCAGGACTAAGGGACCTAGAAGACAGTGAGAGAGAGAATGAGAGAGAGAATGAGAGAGAGAGAGAGAGAGAGAGAGAGAGAGAGAGAGAGAGAGAGA
>NW_027187291.1:3338877-3356894 GCF_028583685.1 Petaurus breviceps papuanus
GGAGGAAGGAAGGAGGGTGGGGTGAGGAGGGAGGGGGACGGGGGGTCGGGGGGGGGGGGGGGGGGGGAGGAAGAGGAGGAAGAGGAGGGGGGAGGAAGAAAAGGGAAGAAGGGAAGGGGAGAAAGACAAGAGAGAGAGAGAGAGAGAGAGAGAGAGAGAGAGAGGCATGAACAAACCGAGTGAAGCAACAATAAATATAGAGTTGGGGAAAGGGTAGCTTATTTTTCTCTCCAAGCTGATTGGTGCCTTGGTAAAGATACAGAGACTTCAGGCCCTTCTGTTTTTCCTCTTCCCAGAGGCATGACTGAAAAACAGGAAATAGACTTTGGGTAGGATCAGGAGGGACTAAAGTTGGATGGGAAGAAGTATTTCCTGAGACAGTGAAAAATAGGGGCCTGGGACCATAAGTGATCTCCCCAGGTTCAGGCGGCCTGAAATCAGCAACATGGACAAATGACCTCATTGAGATCTGCTCTTTCCAGAGATCATTTGAAAAGGGTGAAGTACACACAGCCGCATCTGTATATTCTTCAGAATCTCTAAAGGGAGGCATCTTGGGACAGTGGAAAGGCTCTCTGTACTTAACACCCAATTTGGAGCCATCCCACTGGCTACTAAGAACTTCTGTGTTCTGGGCAGTGTCATCTTGGACAAGTTACCTAATTTTTGAACTGTAGCTTCCTTACTCCCCTCATAAAGGGAAAATCAGCTCTACTCTCTTGGCTTCTTAAGGATGGTGGAATGACGAAATGATCTCAGATGAGAAAATATTAATTCAAGGTATGATTATGACAATCACAGGCCTTGTACTTAAATCCTTTGAAATCCTAAATGTGAAGCAACCAAGAGGGTTGGGAAGACTTTTCTTTGAGAAAGTAAAATCCAGGAGGAAAGAGTAAAGTTCTAATACCCTCCATAACTGGTTATTATTCTAATTCCAGAATTATTCTCATTAATATGAATATGAACTCACATCTCTATAGAACTTTGTGGTTTTCCAAAGTACTCTCTGGGGTAAGGGAAAAGAATTGAGCTGGAGACAGGAAGGATCTAGATTCTGTGGGTTTGAGGGAAGGGAACAGGGAGTCTGTGGCAGAGGGAACTCCACTGTAAGCTTGCCATAATTCCTGCATGCACTTATGTGACAACCCAGGCAGGGTTCTCTCAACAGAAAGGAGTTGGGAAAATTCCACTGGTGGGGTAGGGATGAGGGAAGAAAAAAGAAGCAGCTGTATATATTGTAGTTAGGGGCAGAGGAAGGTTAGATTCATGGAACTCAATGCCAAGGTGCCAGGTACTACCAGCTCAAGTATTTCTCTGGAATATATGGCCAGGTTTTTCAAGAGGAAAAGAATCAAGGAATTAGAAATTATAACTAAACAGGAGAGAAAGAAACAACATGGAACTTCCTCAAGGAAAGAGTGACAAAATAACCAAAGGAAAATGTAGAATCTTTGCCTTGAGAGATCTTGACCCGTGGTTGAAATAGAAGCTTGCCTGGAAGCCCACGGTCAAATCAGATAACTTCCAGGTGTCTTAGAAGACTGAGTCAATGAAAAATCCAAGAGAATCAACAGCCCAGTATCCTGGCAGGAGACCTAGGTCTCTGTAAACATAATAGCTATGCTGCACTATAATGTCATTTTACTGAACCATTTTCAGCAAATGTGTACTGAAAGAAAGCCAACTGGGAGTTTCTGTGCTGTATTGAAATGAAATTTATCAATAAGATTTAAAAAATTAACCCAAAAAGGACCTAAGAGAAAAACAATTTTCAGATCTGCAGGGATTAAAAACCCCAAAAACATCAAGGGCAGCCAATCAATAATATCTATCAAGAATAATCAATCACTCAAACCCATCAGCCTGTAGGAGATTCCTGACGACAGGAGATAGCTAGGTCCTAGGGACAGTGGCTTTTGCTTCCAATCTCTGCTTAGATTTTATCCATTCCCCCATTATGGTGTTCCTCCAGCTATTAGAATATTAGAAACTCTTCTTAGGAGAAAGTAAAACTTTTTTAGCAGAGACAGAGTACTGAGTCCTAAATCCCTACACTGGAGAGCTCTCTTCCCTTACAGTGGCCACCCAGAGCACCTCTACTTCTTTTTTTTTTTTGGAGGGCAATTGGGGTTAAGTGATTTGCCCAAAGTCACACTGCTAGTAAGTGTGTCAAGTGTCTGAGACCGGATTTGAACTCAAGTCCTCCTGACTCCGGGATGGTGCTCTATTCACTGCGCCACCTAGCTGCCCCAGTACCTCTACTTCTTACAAAAACTATAAAGTCGGGGCAGCTAGGTGATGAAGTGAGTAAAGTGCTGGCCCTGAGTCAGGAAGACTCGAGTTCGGTTCTGGCCTCAGACACTTAACACCCACACCCACACACAAAAACTAGCCGTGTAACCTTGGGCAAGTTACGTAACCCCAACTGCCCTCCAAAAGGCAAACCCCCCCCCCCAAAAAAAAAACTATAAAGTCCTAGCATTCATCACCTGCCCCATCTCTCCCTGCCAGGCGTTCATTCCCCATTGGCTGCTGAACCACAAGGGAACAATGGAGAATCATCATGGTATAGTAGAAAAGGTTTCTGTACATACAAGAGCAGATCTAGAGCCATCCCACTCTGCCGTTAACTCACTACCTTTATGACCTTGAGCAAGTCAAGTTAACCTTTTTTAGAAAACCTCAGTTTTCTCATCTCTAAGATGACAGGATTGGACTAGAAGGCTCTTCCAGTTTTAGATCTAGGATTCTGGGAATCAAGAGTTAATCCTGGGGCTCAAGGGAACAATACAGG
The DNA here is from genome assembly GCF_028583685.1 of Petaurus breviceps papuanus. NCBI lineage: Eukaryota > Metazoa > Chordata > Mammalia > Diprotodontia > Petauridae > Petaurus > Petaurus breviceps. Next base: position 3,341,675 of record NW_027187291.1, read on the forward strand.
AGCCTGGCAAGGCAGGACAAGCCCATCTCTCAACTCTCCTGGCTAAGAGAGGGGTGCTATAGCACAGATCATCCAGAAATTCCTAACTAAACTTTGGAAACTGCTGTGTTTATTTGTGACTAAGTTGGCTGCTTTGAGAAGTCATGAGACTTCAAATAGCATAGGTAGGTGGAGAAGTATCCAGGAGGGGCTGGAAAGCTGTCTTAACTTTGCCTTGACTCCTCCCTGTTAGGAATGAAAGGCTTCACTTTTTTTTTGGCTAAGCAGAGCAAGCTTCTGTGCCCCATAAGACATCTTCACTGGGAATAGAAGGGTAGAAGAAACAAGAACCTTTCCCTTTCAGTGTCTACTGACTTAACAGCCTTGTACAGAGTAAGGCGCATTCATAGAAGATTCACAAAGATTTCTATAAGCCAACAGTAAAAAAGAACAAAAAAACTGGCTACAGAAAAAAATGGCAGCTTGGTCGAACTGAGGGCTCAACATGAGAACAGGTGCCAAGATGAGGCTGAGTGGGATTCCTCTTCCACCTCCATCCCCACTCCCATCCCCAGTGTCCCTCCCTCCTTCCCTCTCTCTTCAAACAACTCACGGAGCTTCTTCAAAGGCCCGGATTTTCTCACAGCCCTCTGGGGGCTCCCGCTTAAACACATAGCTGTGGTTGGGACGAGGGGATGAGGCAAAGGCCAGCACTGGAGATGGGCCGTCATCCTCGAGCATGACTGCACGGGGTGGAGAGGGTGCTGAAAGGAGAGGAAGAACTGGGTCAGCCAGTCAGGCTTTGAGGGAAATGGTACAAATTCTCTTCTAACTCTTAGAAAGATGTAAGAGAGGTAAAGATGGCAAATCCATATCCACAATGATGCCAATTTTGCCCAGCCCAAGGGGACTGGGCACTGGCAAAACTTTGCCTTCTTGTTACCGCCCAAGCTTGTAGCACTCTGCCCTTGACTGCTAGTCTGACATCTTTTTTTCCTTTGAATACCTTCTGAAATCCACCCCCTCTTCTAGAAAGTATTCCTGAACTTCTCAGAAGCAACTTTAAATATAAAATCCATAATTTAACTTTAAATATAAAATTCTATCCATTCTCCCCAGTCAATAAACATGGATTAAGAACCTGTGTATCAGACTGTGCTTGGGGATGGAAAGAAAAAGCAAAAGGCAGTCCTTTTGGAGCCCTTAAGGAGCTCACAGTTCAATGGGGGAAACAACATGGAAACAACCATGTGCAAATAAGCTATATACAGCATAAATGGGAGACAGTCCACAGAGGGAAGGCCTTGGTATTAAGGGAGATTGGGAAGACTTCTTCTAGTATGTGGGATTTTAGCCAGGGCTTGAAGGAAGCTAGGGAAGCCAGGAGGCAGAGATGAAAAGGGAGAGCATTCTGGGCACAGGGGACAACCTGTGAAAGTACCTGGGGTCAGGAGATGGAATGTCTTGTTTGAGGAACATGAAAGGAGCATACATGAGGAATGTTATCAAGGGCTTGGGACTCCAAGCAAAGGATTATATATTGGATCATGGGGGCGATAGGGAGGCACTGACATTTATTGAGTAGGAAACTGAGATAGTCAGACCTGGGCTTTAGGAAAATCACTTGGCAGCTGAGTGGAGGAAGAATTAATGTGGGAAGAGACTTGCAGCAAGGAGGCCAAACAGTGGGTCATCACAACAGGCCAGGTGTGAGGAGATGAGGCCTGCACGAGGGTGGTGCCATTATCAGAGCAGAAAAGGAGAGGTACTCAAGAGCCGTTACAAAGGCAAAATTGACAGGCTTTGGCCACAAATTGGATATGGGAGGTAAGAGAGAGTGGGGAATACAGAATAACTCCTATGTTTTGAGCCTGGGTGACTGGATGGATGGTGGTGCCCTTGATAGTAACAGGGAAGTTTGGAAGGGGGAAGGATTTTGGGGAAAGACTGTCCACTGTCTACCTATTCAGAATGCAAATACACCTATATGTTTTGTTTACTGCTTGTCTTCTCTATGTTTGTCCACATTGTATGCTGGACTGTAAATTCCTAAAAGGCATACAGACACCGATTCTCTTTACATAATAAAGAGAATAAGTCGATGAGTCATAAATATCTTATGACTGGTTGATAAGGCAGAAAGGTAAGGTTTTAAGCAAATTAGCAGGCAATGAAAGGGACATCTGCCCCTCTAGCTTCCAGACCAGCTTTGCTTACCCTGTTTACTTACCCTTTTCCTTGGGGTTTGGTGTCAGTTCCTCAGTTGCACCTCGAGGTTCAAAATGGCTGGCTTGGCCAGGGAGTTGGGGGGATGCCGGAGGCAAAGAAGGGGAGAGGGAAAGGTTGCCCGGCTCCAGGGGAAGGAGGGAGGATTCACTGTTGGTACCCTGAGCAGGGGCAGGGGCTCGGTGACCATCAGGGACATCTAGGATCTGGAAGCCAGGGAAGTGATGAAAAAAATTATCAGTTTATCAACCCAACTCAGCTATTACAATCTTGGCCTCAAAACCTGAGTAATTTTAATATCCTGATATCACTTCCTCACAGCTACTATTTAAAATATGATTTGAATCATGTCATTTCTGTTCAAACCCCTTTTTACTCCTTTGTCCTCTTTCCCTGACATCTTAGCCTCATTTCTTACCATTGCCCACCATATATTCTCATCTCCAAGAAAACAAATTGCTCCTCCAACCCCAAACCAGTCAAATTCTTCCTGGCTAGGGAAACCTCCTTTCCTTTAGGCATGATTCATCTTTTTTCTCACCTCCAAGAAATTCAACTTGCCACCCAAAAGTCTTTCCTGATTATAGCCACTCTGATTCTGAGGTTTTTTGTTTGTTTGTTTGCTTTTTGAAGGGGGGAGGGCAGGGCAATTGGGGTTAAGTGACTTGCCCAAGGTCACATGGCTAGTAAGTGTTAAGTGTCTGAGGCCACATTTGAACTCAGTTCCTCCTGACTGCAGGGCTGGTGCTCTATTCACTGCACCACCTAGGTGCCCCTAGCTACCCTGATTCTGACTTGGTCAGAATTCATTTGCAATTGTTTTTGCATGTTGCTTTGTAAGCATTCTCCTCCTCTATTCCTATGCTAATGCATTATATCCCAAGCCAGGCAGCAGAGGACCAAAACTCTGCCTCATACCTTCCCTCACAGCCTGACCTGCTTTTTTTGTTATTATTCCCACAAAAATTTAGTTTTAGTTGGGCACCCAGGAGAGAATCAATCCAAGTTTTGGACTGACAGTTATTAGCTCCTAAATCTCAAAGATCAGTTCACTATTCTTTGAATTCAGATATCCAGGCTCTTCCTCACACCCTTGGGCTCAAGTTTGTGGGGCCAGGGGGAATGCTGAAAAGAACAGAGACACTACTCACTCTCAGAAGCTCCTCTTCACCCTGTTCCTTCACAAACACCTCCTCCAGTTCTTGGTTGAGTCCCTCCAGGCTTCGGTGCAGGCAGGGGCTAAGTTGCAGGACTGGGGAACCTGAGGGAAAACTGGGAGGGGAGGCCTGGGGTGGAAAGACAAATCCAATGAGTTAAAGGGGGCTTTAGGTCAGGTTTCTTCAGCATCTGGACTTCTGATTCTTTTGCCTGGCTAGGCACCAAAGGTTCTGAGAAGAACCAGTACTAGAGCTGCCAACATCTGGCCAGCAGAAGCAAGAACTTTTTAGGTGATGTAGAGGATGCTGCTGAAGGTCCTGTGTCCATGTGAAGTAGCTCTCCCTAGTGTTAAGGGCCCAGAGAGGACAGAATCTCACAGAGAGGGCAGCATCATTACCACCATTTTACAAGGAGAGACCAAAGTTAAAAAAACAAAGAACCTTTCCAAAATCACCCACCAAATCAGTGGCAGGATTAAAATCTCCATCTTAGTCAGTTATTTGACCACTAGCCCTCAACAAAGTCATACAGTATAGCTGAAGAAGAATCTGGACCAAACCCACAGCCAGGCTCTAACTATGATCATGGTCATAGGGAGAAAGAAGCGGGTGAGGAAGGGACTGTAATAGGCTAGCGTTGGCACATACCCTCAGTGCTGCCCGAACAGCATGATCTCCTTGGATTGGGGAGCCCCGCTCCTTCTCTTTCCCATTCCGGCTAAGTTTTGTCCTCTGCAGCTGTTGCTTCAGCTTGGTGATCTGGCAGCCCAAAGTAGACCAGAGGAGAAAAGTAGGTCAGATGTAGCAAGAAGAACCAAAGTATCCCTCCCACCCATGTGGTCACTCCTAGAAGAGGCCCACGAAGACTGGAACTGACTCCCATCTCTGCTCTGGGAGCCTTTTATGTCTGGGATCCTAGCTTTGTATTTGAGAGCTCTGCTAAAGTGTCAGTCAGATGGACTAAAGGATGGATTGAAGGGCCTTCAATCTCAACAAAATCAGCTCTCGTGAAGGGAAGTATTATTAACAATGATAATAAAACACTTAACTGTCTATTCTCCCACATAATCTATTAACCAAAATATAAAAATTAACTCCATAGCTGCTTTATCTAAGTATCCCAATCACCAGTTTTCAAAGAATGAGAATACCACCAAATACATCTGGCACTAACATCATATTGAACCTAACTGCTCTTTGACTAAGAAGGCAGTTTAGGGGTATTATCACTATGAACATCAATTATCAATTACTAAAGAGGCACAAAAGTTCAGACTGAGATTTCCATCCAATAGAATGCAGGACAACAAAGTCCTACACTCTTAAGGATGACAAATAATTCTTTTGCAGTCACATGGCACTTTTCACTCCTCAAGGTATGATCACATCCTGTTCATTTTGGTTTTTAACATAGCCCTATCCTAGGGTTAAACAGGGTAAAATAATTCTATGGGTCCAACAGCTGGAGAACCTAAGGGCCAGAGAAGCATCTAGTAAGGTGGAGAGAGGGCTGGATTTCAAATTAGGTAAAAATGGGTTCAAATCCTACCTCCTAAATTTACTGCCATGGGCAAGTCACTTAAATCTCTCTGGTCCTCAGTTCCCTCATCTGTAAAGTGAGGAGGTTGGATTCAACAGCCTCTGAGATTCCTTCCAGTTATAAATCTAAAATCCTAGGAAGCAGTGATTTAACAGCAAAGTCTGAGCTAGAACTCAGGTTTTCCAAATTCCCAGTCCAAAGCTTTTTCACTAAATCATGTTGAGAAAGAATTCAGGGGACTTTTCTGACTTCCATTATCCCTAATAATTATAGATTGCAATCATCTGTCACAAATGTGTTACACTTGTACTGCTTTCCTTTCACTGGCCCCCATTCTGCCCAGCACATACCCAGTTTCATACCCCAAAGTCTCCAAATTGTACTTACTCAGCAAATGAGTATTCATTTTAATATTAGCCCAAGCCAAATAGAATTCAGAGGGTAAATATAGTGCTCCAAAGCCATAGGATGCCCTCCCAAGTTCTCCCAAAATGATTACAGATAATTTATTGAGATCTCTACACCATGACTTCCCTCCCTTTGTATAGGTGACTATAGAGATTTTACTGTGATTGACTCTTGAGTAAGGACAAATCCCTCACCTACCTTGAAAATTAAACATTGTTAATAAATAAAACCATGCATTTCCATGTTTCTTGGACTTTTAAAGTATTTTCATGTCTATTATATTGTATCCTCCACCTCAATAAAAAGGAAGAGCTTGCAAATGCTTTGTTGGAGAGGATGGAGCTGGCTCTAGAACCCTAGAATCCTGGCCTAAGGCTCTTTATTTAAATTCACTGCTTTTAGCTCCCAGGGGAGAGGGTGGGCCAGGGAAAACAGAGCTGGTAAGTGCTTTTGGCTATTTTTTTAAAAGACTAGATACACAGTTAAGCAATAAATACCATGGGGGCTTGTCAGTTTCCAGGGCTCTAATTCCTGCCTTTCTCCAGTGCTTAGTTCTATGAAGTGTCTTCTGGCTCCAGCTGCAAAGTCATAAAGGGAGACCAACTGGGACTCAAACTCTGTACTTGGCTCCTGGAAAGCATCAGCTGCTTTGGGCCTAGCCTATGCTTGGCAGGAGCGTCTGAACTCCTGGGTCCCATCCTGCCAGTGGGACAGGAGTCAGCTTGCACAAGTTGGTAGGTGGCCTGGAGCAAGCTGACCAGAATGTGGGAATACTCAGGAGACACATGATGAAAGCACAGCACCATGGGGCAAAGGCAATGGGAGAGAAGGGGCAGATCCCCTGGCCAGAGAGGAAAAGTGACCATTACCTCTTTTCGGTGGTCTGTGCTACCCCAGGAGGCAGAGTGCTTGTGGGTGCAGGAGCCGGTTTGCTCACCTTCCAGCTCATGCCAGGACAGGGGTGTCTGGAGGGAGAAAAATGTAGTGAGGTGGACCAGCTCCTATGGCAGACTATGGGGAAGAAAGAAGAGGCAAAAAGCTCTTCAGCCTTGGGCATCAGGCAGACCCTTGAAGTTGGCTTCAGGATCCACTGAGTATCCTCCCACTTCAGTTCCTCCAGCCTATATCCTTAGAAGCTTCCCCACCTCTTTCCCAAGTCACCTCTGAGAAACCTTTTCTGATTTGTTTCAGTCACCTCAGATCTTTGGGACTCTAAATTGTCTCCTGCACCAGAGGCTTCAGCAGTTTGGACTTAATACATCTGAACTTGCTAAGTATACGTTTTTATATGTTCCAATTCCTCTACTTGTCCAGGAACTCCTGATGGTAGGGATAATTAGACAGTGTCTAGTTCCCTAACAGGAGGGGACCATGTATGGTCTTGGTTCAGTTATTCCAGGTGCATACTACCCCCCAAAACACAAGAAATGCCTGTCAGCCACTATCAGGCTCTGCTAATGAGTTCTGGGTGCCACATATCCAGAGGAAAAAGACCAGGATGGTGGGGGAGCCTGAAGACATCCCATATAAGGATCTGGTAAAGGAACTGGGTGGGGGTATATAGGATAAAGAAAAGGGAGAGAGGAAGAAGGAGGAAGACATGATAGCTGGGATCCATAGGGCTTGCCATCTGAAAGAGGTATCAGACTTGTTTTACTTGGATCCAGAAAGGTAGAACCAGGAGCCATACCTAGAAGTTGAAAACAGACAGATTTTAGCTCCCTATAAAGGAAAACTTCCCCAATGCACTATCAGAATAGAAGGGGTTGGCTTAGGAGGAAAAGTCCCTCTTACTTGAGGGCTTGAAGCAGGGGTCTGAGGACAACTTGGTAGTAATGCTATAGCAGGGGCATAGTGCCTCACACCCAGCCTTTTCTATTCCAAAAGGTCTGATGACAAAGTTTTGGCTCTCTGCATGGGCCCTGTGGGCCCTCTACTTCCCAGTCTAAAAGAAGGGTTTCAGTGTAGTCATATTTCCTTTCTAGCTTCTATGGACAAACTGCCAAAGACATGAGAGCCTGGGAACTGCCTTCTTTTGGCACCTCTGCTAACTTCCCCCTAAGAGGCTGCTGCAAATTCAGAGAAAGGGAGAAAAGGAAACAAAAACAAAACACCCCACAACCCAACAGCCAGTAAGCCACTCAATGAAGACATTGAGAAGCCATCCCCTGTGACTGCAGTCATGGCAGGTGGCCTTTGGAGGCAGAGCAAGAGAATGAAGATGGACCACAGCTTCATAGAAGTGGATCTTGTCTCCTCTCCCCTTCATTCTCCAGATACTCATCTATCAGGATCTCATTCGAACTTGTTTCGGAGAGGACACCTTCCTTAAAACATATGAGTATCCCCTTACTGGTCAGTGTCTAGAAGCTAAGGATGCTCCCTACCCCCATGGACCTGGAATTAATGTAGTACAACAAATATTTATTGAATCGCCCACTATATAAAAGACATCAGTGCTAGTATACAAAGATTTTAAAATGACAGCATTTATCCTTAAGAAGCTTATACTCTTATGATATGGGTGTGAAGGATAAGGCATGAACAGATGTATTTAGTACAAGGTAATATAAGGCAAAGGAATATACTAGGAAAAGAATTCTATGAAACTCTGAGATGGAGAGTTAACACTTTCAGTAGCTAGCAAAGGGAAGGGTTTAGGGTTCAGGAGAGAAGAAGATAGGGCAGGTATCAGAGAACATATGGCACCTGAGCTGGCCTTAAATGAAGAGGTGGCAGATATACTGAGTTTGGAGAGCAGCCAAAAGACCAGTTTGGTAGAATGAAGAATGTGTTAAGGGGAATAATATTGTCTAAAAGAATGCTGGAAAGCTAAGTCTGGCCCAGCTAAGTTGTAAAGGGCATTCCCTGTTGGGCTATGGAACCTCTATTTTATCCTAATAAAGAATATTGATGTTTTTCAAGAAAGACAGTGACATGGTCAGAATTGTATCTTAGAAAGCATTGGCAACTGTATGAAAAATGGGTTAAAGATGTCAGCGGGACATTCTGGAGAAGACATGGAATCCTAAGGTTGAGGTTGGACCTGAATATTTAGGGCGGGAAATAAGGCACATAGGACATATTCATCCTGATACTTCCAATCTCATACCTAGTGGCCCTCCTAGCTGGATTTTTTGTAAACTAAAAGCTTGGGACTCATCATACGTCCCAAAGCTTCTTCCTTTCTAAACTAGGAAGTTCCTTCAGGGTGTCTACAATGTCTACAAATGGCACTTATGAAAGGAAATGCTCCCTGCAAAGGAAGACTAGACAGTCATTCTCTTTCCTGCACCCCTTTTATCTCTGCAGGTATGTGACTGTCCCTTCCTGAGGTCCAGGAAGTTGTCCCACCCTGACTATGGAGAAGGTTAGCAGGAACCTTGAAGCTTACCCAATTCCCTTATACCAAGGAAGATGGCAATGGCTGCAGTGGATGGGCTGGTGAACACCAAAGCTACAGTACAGATTCCCTCTCCTCTGGGTAACTGTTCCAATAGTAGCCCATTTTGTGTCTATTACCATCTATCCTTCATCTACTTTCTCTCCTGGTGTATTACGAAAGAATAGAAGCAGATATGAGTTATTAGTAAGAGTCCTGTAACTATCTAAAATAAAGAATCATCTCTTCCCTTAAGCACTTTTTTGACCCCTCTCTACTTAGGAACTAAAGATAGCTCCTAATGTCAATTGTGTAGGTATAATCTCTGCTCTTCAACCTGGTCTTCATAGCTCCTCTCCTTTCCTTTTTCTCCCTGCTAATTCCTCAAATGCCTCTTCTCTAGCTGGGCAAACCTGCCCTGTTTTCTCTTCTACAGATTACTCTCTCTGCTCTTCCCCCTCAAGATTCCTTCCTTTGTTCTTTTCCATCTCGTCTTATTCTTCCTTCCCCCATCTGCCTCCTCTAGGAAACCTTCCCTAGCGTATCTCACTTGGTTCTGAAGGCTAATTTATTCCATCTCCCTTTTGTACCAACAGCCTCAATTAGATCATTTTTTCTCTGTCTTTGTTTATATGTCACTGTGTAAGTGTTCTTAAGTCAGTTTTATGTGTATTCATTCTTCTCCAACTAAACAGGGAGCTTCAAGGGCAACAGTTCTTTCCTGGATGGGGAATGAACTCCCTTCAGGCCATTACCTAGTTCATCTGGGTCTCATGCCCAACACGCAAGTAATGAATTGATTGTTAAAAGTACAGCAAAGTCACAGCTAGGGAAGAGATCCAATTCAGAGCCCTGACCTCCTGGCCACAACAGAGATTACTAGGTCGCCAGGCCTTCTCTGCTTCTGAGCACTTTGAGGAGATTCTTTCTGAACTGTCCCAAATCTGCTGGGGTTGGAGGAATAGCACAGCATGGCTAAAAAGATTTTCCTCATCAAGGGGACCAGTGCACTAGAACAGACTTATTTTTAACACCAGGGCGCAGGGGAGAATTTGGCCTGATCACAAATGTGGCAGTGTCTGGCAGGTTTGTCAGTCACTGCATGCAGATGATGCTTAGATTATGCAAAGCAAGACGTAGGTCAGACGTCAGAAGCTTCACTTGCAGGTTAAGAAATCCCCGAGCTGCAGCAGCTCAATAATTGTCTAGGACATGCAGGAGTTTGATTGGAAGAAGAAGGGGAGGAGGAAGAGCCTCTCTGGGAATAACCCAGGAGAGACACAAAGAGGTTAGGTAGGGGGAAGTGGCATCAATCAATCAATATTTATTAAGTGTTTACTATGTGCCAGGTGCTGGAAAAACAAACACAAAGAACGAAATAATCCCCACTCTCAAGAAACTTACATTCTTTTTTTTTCTTTTTGCTTTTTTTGGAGGGGGGAAGGCAGGGCAATTGGGATTAAGTGACTTGCCCAAGGCCACACAGCTAGTAAGTATTAAGCGTTTGAATTCAAATTTGAATTCAGGTCCTCCTGACTCCAGGGCCTAGTCAGGACTCTATTCACTGTGCCACCTAGCTGCCCCCAAGAAACTTACGTTCTAACCAGAGAGACAGCAAGGATATATACACTCTATTCTGGACATGCTGGGAGTTTTAGATGTCACAGGGACACCTAGTTTGGAATGAGAAGAGGTCTCCAAGACCCACTCAGATTTATTTCCCTGTAACAGGCACCATGATCACTGAGTATATTTAGAGCTTGGAAGGGACTTAAGAGATAATCCAGTTCAACCCACTTAATTTGACAGGGGAAAATAAGGCCCGTTAAAGGTTCTAGCACCTTGTCCAAGGTCATGAAGGCAGCACAAAGGGCTCTGTTCCCCACCTTGTTTATGATTAACTATGGCAGCAGAGTACATCCTAGGTATAAAGCAGTGAGCTGGGCCAACTGGGGGCTAACACAGTTTCATGCAGAGCCAGCTGGCCCAATGAAAGTGAACAGTCTGAGAAGCCCCTGAGTCAGAAGTCTACTTAAAAATATTAAGGTACTCAGCATGTGGCATGCCTAGATGCATGTGTATGTGTGTGCGTGTGTACATGTGCACATATACCTATGTATGCTCTCATTGGAGAGAGCAGAACTGGAACTGCAAAAAAATCAAATGGCAAGTTAATTAGACCAATAATCCTCTGATTTTTTTTTATCTGAAAAAAAGTTTCATTTGCCTTTATCACTCCATTATCAAAAGGCCAAACCCACAGAATAAGTTGTCAGTGCTTCCACAGTGTTAAGAAAGGGAGGGCCTTGTTATCTCTTTTTTTAGTTTCAAACAATACAAAAAAAAAGATTAAAGGAATACTGGTTTGGGGGAAAGAGGTGCTATTAGGGTTGGGGCTGGGCAGAAAACAAGGTAAAAGGATGAACAAGGGAAGAAGCATTTCCTCAAGCAAGTCATATTCAGCTTTGTACCTCTGGTCTTCCCCTCCCCTCATGTTTGACAAATGCCAGTTAGATCTATTTACAAGGGCCAAGTCAGTCCAGGAGCAGCCCAATCTGTGGGGAAAACACCCACATGCTCTAGAAACAACTGGAAAGAGGGTAGCAAGTCTGTGTGGGAAGGGGAAGGGCGGGTACCCCTGGTGTCTTGTCTACAAAAGAAGGTGGCCAACAGAGAAACTTTCTGAAATAGTTATTTCAGCTGTGGTGAGACCGCTTCCTCTCTCTATATAGTACAAGAAGGCAAAATGCTTTGCGCAGCAAGAAGGCAGAGAGGGTAACCAAAGCCACTGGCATAGGCTGCTAGCATTTCACCAGGCCAGACTAATCCACAATGGCTGGCTGAGCAGCTTCTCCTTAGCTACTAACTGTTAGGAGGAAGGAGGGACAAAGGGTGGAAAGAGACTACATGCTTACTGCAAAAGAGAAAGCCCTGACAGACACTTCAAAGGTGTTCACAGAAATCCCTACAGACCAGGATGGTGACAATGATGGTTCATTTCTATCAGTTATTCAGCAGCCAGAGATTCCCCACTTTTATTATTTGTTTAGCCAGAATGGGTGGGGGGAAGAGGTGGATTTAGCTGCAGATTCACATCATTCAGACATATAAATAATTTAACACTCCTTTTACTAAATCTGTCTGCTCCCTGCTCAATGGTTGCCTGTTGACAGTCTTAAAAAAAATCAAATGCCCTTTTCAGGGTTCTGCGGCTTTTTTCTGCTTTCTAGTGACCTCATGGCATCACATCCATATGTGAACAGCCTTCTAAGGCTCTACCAGTTTAACAGTCCCTTGCCATGTGCCCTCACCTCCTCCTTCACTCCTACCTAGTCTGTCTGCTGGATCTCAGCATACTTCTCAGAAACTCTAATCCTCCCTCTTTTTCCTTTGTCTCAGTTGTCCCACAAACCTGGAACAATCCCTCTTCTTCCTCTCACCCTAACCTAATCCACTCTTTTAGGTGCACAATTTAAAGCCATCCCCTCCAAGAAACAATGGCTCAAGCTTATCCATTCCCCCAGCTAACTCGCTTACTCCCATGAACCCATCCAACCTGGTGTCATTATTATTACCATGTAATTATTAATAATCACTTCATCCACATATGGTACTCTACTGTTTACAAAGCGCTTTATTCACAATCACCCTGGGACATAGGTAGTGAAAGTATTTATTATGTATTATATCTTATTATTATATAATATATTATATATAATTATTATATATTATATATATTATTCTCATTTTATAGACGAACTAACAGGCTCAGAAAGTTCAAATGAAATTGTGTAAGGTCACATAAGTAAGTAAGTAAGTCCCATGCCTGGGATTTGAACCCAGGTATCCTAATTTTAAAGACTAGACATAGTCTCTGCTCTTAGGCAGTTTAAAGTCTAATAGGAGAGAAGGAACCCATTTACATGAAAGGCAGTGTGGTAATGGAAAGAGTGATGAATTCACTCTGTGCCCCAAACGTCTAATAATATAGAACTTTGCTCCTGTGGGATCAAGCAGGAAATACCTGCTGACTGTTTTACTGTAGCCAAAGTCAGTTGAAAGTTTTTAACCCTGACTTCTGCTCTGAAAGCAAGTCTTGGCTATATAACGTTGGAAGCTATGCATACAGCAGGGGCTCAGTAAATGCTTGCTGCCCATTCAAGGGGTCAGGCAGAACCCTTAGTTGCTTCAGAAAGTATCTACATTATTAGGGATGTGAAGATGGCTGGACAACCCAACCCATAGCTTTAGGCCTCACTGCAAGATACTTAGCAGCCAGGAAAGCAGAGGCAGATGTCCTCAAAGATACAGGTTACAGCAGCTTCCTCTTGAGTGGCAGAGGTAAGGCCCTATCCCAGTTACAGTGAGTATAACAGATGACAAACTGTATTGGCATGGGTAGAAATGACATGTTAGAGGGTGGGAGAGAGATTTGGGGTGGAGTGGTAACAGCCGCTAGATTGGTTTAAACAGTATATCCTGGCATCATCCCCAAACTTTTAACAGTCTTTGGCTTTCAGAACTTCCAAAGGTTCATGGGCACTGCCTCCCCTACTCCATCCTTTTCCAAATGGTTTCTTTTGGGGACCAAGTCATTCAACAGTGATGTAACTGCACACCTATTTCTTGGGGAGAACAACACTGATAAGATACTGTTGTCACCTCTGATGAGTGTTTACATTCCAATGCCAAACTCAAGCAAGATGAGGCCCTTTGGTTGAAGGGAGATTCAAATTCTTATCCTGAATGGAATGGGAACCTTTAATATAAACAAATTCTGAAGGCACCAGAATGCTCCATGGGTAGAGAGGATCTTTTAGTTTAGAGACAGAAAGGTAGGGAATGGATGCCCATAGTTTCTGAATTCTCTTTCCCTGTTGCTGCTGCCACACAATATTTACAGGTTGCTACGAGTTCCTAGAGGTCTGGAGCCTATCCACAGGAAAGAAGAGAACCGTGTGGCCTTGGATCCACCAAGCCTGAGGAGGGAGCATCTCCGACCTCTGCCTCACTGTGGCAGTGAGCCCAGGCCTGTTATATAAAAGATGTGGCCTACAGCTGCAGTTTGACCAAAAACACAGGGAGGCTAGAGCCCAGGCCTTCAGACCCAGCCAAGGAAAATCTAACTCAGCCTTGCAGCTAAGGAAGGGGATGAAGGCTTCCTCGAAAGTTGGGAACAAAGACTGAAAGGGTACAGATCAAAGTACAAGGAAACCTGTAGACTAAAACAAGATATCCAGAGCTAACAGATTCTCTCACCACTTAAAAATCTCATTCTTCCTGAAAGACCTCCCTTGCTTGGGCAAAAGAAAATGTACACTCTAGATTCCTGCCTGAACAAGGGGGAAAGTGCCCATGGATTTGGGGTAGCAGAAGGCATCCTTTTCTAAGGACTGAGGGAACAGCAGTGGTTTGAATCTCTGGACAAGGCTCCATGACCTGGCAGTATAGAGATTTGTCTGTAGGTCCCACCCTTCTGCCTCACTATTCTTCTCAAATACCTACTGTGGTCAGTCACTTGGTAGCCAATTTTCCTTGACAATGAAAGCTTAATTTCTCTACCTCCTCTGCTGCCCATGTTCTGGCTACAATGGATTCTTTGGATATTTGCTCACTCATCTTCTCTGAACAAGAACACAAGTTTCAAGTTCCAAGTCCAGTCTTATTTCCTTCATTCTAATGTGTGAAAGGTAGTGCTTGTCATTCAAATACTTGCTAATGACCATTAGAAATATATCCTGTAAGAAAAAGTGAAAATTGGCATTATGTGCCCTAGAGAAGAGAGAGGGTTCTGGAGGGGTGTGGAGGGATTTAAATCTATGAGGAAAGGGGTAGAGAAGGTGGTGACCAACTCCTAGTCTATTTCAATAAGGACAAAAAGGAATGGGTATAACTTCAGCAGGAAAGATTTAAGAGTTAGCTATTGGGAAGAAATAACCCCAAGAAGTCCTGAACCAAGTTGTATACAGGAATACCTTGTTTTATTGTGTTTCACTTTAATGTACTTGGCAGATAATGTCCCTTTTTTACAAAATGAAGGTTTGTTGCAACTCTGTTGAGCAAGTCTATCAGCACCATTTTTCCAACAGCATACACTCACGTTGTATCTCTGTGTCTCCTTTTGGTAACTCTTGAAATATTTCACACTTTTTCATTATTATTTTGTATTATGATGAATTGTGATCAGTGATCTTAGATGTTACTATTTGTTTTGAGGCATCATGAACTTAAAATAGTGAACTTAATAAATGTTGTGTGTGTTCTGACTGCTCTCTGTCTCTCTCCCTCTCCTTAGGCCTACCTATTCCCTGAGACACAATATTGAAATTAGGCCAATTAATAACCCTACAACAGCTTCTAAGTATCTAAATGAATGGAAGAGTTAATGAGATAAACTTCATTATTGTCTTATTTTAAGAAATTGCCACAACCACCCCAACCTTCATCAACCACCACCCTGATGAGGCAGCAGCCATCAACGAGTCAAGACCCTCCACCAGTAAAAAGATTATGACTTGCTAAAGGCTC
>NW_027187291.1:3356904-3379877 GCF_028583685.1 Petaurus breviceps papuanus
GGGAAACCAAGAAATTCCTGTGACTTGCTTTATTGCAATATATTCTTTATTGCTCTGGTCTGGAACCAAACCTGCAATATCTCTGAGACATGCATGTGATAAGTATTGATAATTTTAGTTGATAAACAACTCTTTGGGGAGGGTTATGCTATTAATTAAATTCAACTAACAATAAGTGCCTAATGTAAGCAGACCACTACGCTAGGCACAGGGGGAAGGAGAGAGACAAAGTTTAGAAAGACAAGATACTTGCCTTCATGTAGCTTACGTAAGAGCTGGTCATATATGGTGGAGAGGGAGTCTAGTCTAGCTGGACCACAGAGTATATGGAAGATAAATAGGATAAGGCTAGAAGGGAAAGGTGGTAGAAGACTAGTCCAGCAGGCCATATATTAAGGAAGGTGGCATAAAGCTAGTCCAGCTGGCTATATATTAAGAGGGTGGAATTATGTTCTGTAGAGGCTAAGGAACTTTTAAGAACTTTGAGGCTATGGATCATATCCATGAATAAAGAAGATAATTCTGGCAGCATGGGGAAAGACAGGGAGAAGGAGGGAGGAAAATGGAGGCAGGAAGATCCATTAGATGACTGTTTCAGGAGCCCAGGTGGGATGGACAGTAGGATTAGATAATAAAGGATATATTTAAGAGAGATAACAAACAAAGCCACAAGAAGGACTTAGTAACTAGTCTGAGAAAGGAGAGAGGAAAAAAAAGAAGAAAAAACAAGGCTTCAAACAAGAGACTAGATAAATGCTGTTTTCACAGACAGAAATAGAGGATTCAATAGGAGATTTTGTGGGAAGATTTGTTTTGATCATATTTAGTTTGACATGCTGACAGGACTGTCAGTTCTCTTGACATTTTGAGTATGGGTCTGGAGCTCAGGAGAGAGGTCAGTGCTAAAGATTAAGACTTGGGAGTCATTTACTTAGAAGCAATAGTTGGAATTTTTGCAAGTCAATGAGGTTGCCAAAGTGGGGATAAGAAGAAGAGGGATGACCTGGGGAACATTTCCCTTAAGGAGACAGGAAGATGAGAAAAAAGCAAATGGTCATGGGACTCCAAAGTTGACATGAATTGGAGGTCATCTAGTTCAACATGCTCATTTTGTAGATGAGAAAACTGAGGGCTAGAAAGGTTAAGTTTTGCCTGAGATCACATGAGTATCAAGTGGAAGATCTGGGGTTAGAACCTAGATCTTCTGACTCTAAATCCAATGTTCTTTTCCTTCTTGGTAAGAGAGGATGGTAGAGAACTTTGAAAGTGTAGCGTCATCCCCCAAAGAGAGGTACAGATGATGCTCTCTGGAGGGTATTTCTAGGTTTATTTTATTTAAAATTTTTTGGAGGACAATTGGGATTAAGTGACTTGCCCAAGGTCACATGGATAGTTTTTGTGTTAAATGTCTGAGGCTGGATTTGAACTCAGGTCCTCTTGACTCCAGGGCTGGTGCTCTATTCACTGCGTCACCTAGCCACCCCTATTTCTAGGTTTATTAATCAATAAGAGTATTACAGGATAATCATAATCAAAGTACTTGCCTTCTCAAGGATGGGGAGAGGAGGGAGAGAATTAAAAATTCAAAAGTTTAAAAAATGCTTGTTAACTTTTTTATATGTAATTGGGAAATGTTTAACAAAATAAATATGAAAAATATAGAATAGCAAGTGAAAGAAAACAACATTCCAATAAGTAGGGCCTTTGATGCTACAGATATAAAATCTATCACCTTCTCTACAACTAAAAGTCAATTTTCTATTATCCACATGTGTAAACTTTCAATCCCAGTCTGATTTCTCCCTTTTTCACACTCCCATGTCACTATACCCCTTTCAGTTGGGGCATATTCAAGGAACGCAATCTATTACTGCCCTAAGCATATCATTAGGAAGGTAAATTTACTTTTTAAATAATCATAACTAATTATAAAGGCAAAGCAAACTCAATTTGGGTATCCAAACAGGAATTATTCATAGCAAAATTTAAAATCCCAAGATGACTTTTATCCTCCACCATTTGGGTGAGTATTCAGAAAATGCAAATCATATTACTATTAATCTAGATAGGCAAAACATTATGTTTGAAAATTATCCCAGTACATATCTGTTATATGAGCCACTGCTCTTTACTATTAACATGGATGAATCATCTTATTGATCAAGTGCCCCTTAGTTGGATCACCCATTTGAGTCCCATACCTGCTGGGGAAAATGAGGGAAAGCTCCATTACCTGGGTGGCCTTGTCATTGGTGTAGCAGGTGAAGGTGCCATCAGCATCTTTTGGCCACTGGCCCAGTAGGTAAGAGCCAAGGATTGTGTCCAAGGAGAATGTGCGTCGGACTCGGGGTGGTCGGTGCCTACATACCGACTTTTCTGAGGCTACTGAACATGGGACACTGGCTGGAAGAGAGCACAGTCCACATACTGATGTCAGCATAGAGGAATCAAATGCAGTAACCACCCTCAGTCAGAGAGTTTCCCTAACTCTATATTGCTTTTTCTTCTACCGTGTTTCCCTGATAATAAGACACTGTCTTATTAATTTTTTTGGAAAGAAAAACACCAGAGGGCTTATTTTCAGGGGAGGGCTTATGTTGTCCTGCCTCAGCTCTCCTCCGGGTCACTGCTCTCAATGGCGCCAGCAAGCAAATCACTGGGGAAGAACAGGATGACGCGCTCACTGATGCAGATCTGATTGGATGCAGCTCGGAGCGCGGCGTGCGGTTCACGGGGTGGGGGGGACGGTGCATACAGAGGGTACCGTAATGTAGTGTGTAGCGCAGGGGATCACCTTCACTACAGTAGCAATCTCAATAGGGCTTATTTTCGGGGGAGGGCTTATTTTAGAGGAATCTTACACAGTAAGGGGAGGGCTTATTTTCGGGATAGGTCTTATTATCGGGGAAACACGGTATACTCATCTTGTTATTTTTACTATTTTGGATTAGCTGCTTTAAAAGTAAAGAGTGAAGAAGAGGAAATGAGAAAGAAACACTTGGAGCAAGGATAGGGATCCTTTTGTCATTAGCCATCATAGCATGACTTTTGTTCTTGGCTCTCATCTTCTTCCCTCTCTCTTTGGATGTGGGACTTCTGGCTTCTCTGGTTCTGACAGATAAACCCTCTTTGCCAGTCCCTTTCCAAAACCCTTTAATTTGTTGTCTTTCCCCATTAGGATATAAGGTCTTAGAGGAGAGAGGCTATATTACTTGCTTGCATTTGTAGTACAATGACTGGCACAGAATAAACATTTAATAAAAGTTCAATCTATCTAGACAAGGCCAAGTCATTCCAAGAAGACCACTTAATTATATGTGCAGTTTTACTATTATCATGTCAAATCTAGTTTGTTTAGATGAAAAAAAGTCTTCAGGTTCTCCCTCGACTTGTGTTTCTCTAAGAGAAGGGACTAGACCTCTCCTACCTTTTAGATCTCTCAATGTCTAGTACAAGGTCTTGAGTAGAGTAAGTAGTGAATCTATGTTACTGACAATTCATACTTCTCTCAGAATTCATTTCCAGGAAAGTAAGACAATCAAGATGAAAACAATAAGGCCTATGTCAACTATCTGGGGATGAAGAATACAAATTGGATAATACCCATGACTCTGATTTCTTTCTGCCCTTTCAGGCAGACATACAGAGCAGTGAAATTGAAGTAGAGGGTAGAGGATGAAACTAGTGGTAAATTTTTAATTTTCTAAATCATCTAAGTTTCAATTATCTAGGTTATCCCAATAGTCATCAATAATTGAATCTTAGCTATAACATATTCATAAAAAGTATATTTCTTCTAAAACAGAACAAAATGCTTTCACATTTACAAGCAATTTGATGTCCCACAATCCAAGGCAATATTTAATCCTAGATGGACTTCTACCTGCCATCCAGATTGGCAAACTGGCAGAGTAATAGATCTAATAACCAAAAAAAGAAATAGGCACCAAATCTATAATAATTAAAGCTAAGATAGAAACACCATAACAAGGCAGAAATCTTATGAAATATTTGTCCCCGCCCACCTCCATAAAACCTATGGGTATAGACAGCACAAGCCACTGCTTTTATTCAGCCAAGGAAAGTTGGTGCCACTGTTGGGAGTTGGTGGGGAAGGAGAAGGATGAGATAACAAACCAGCTAAAGGGGAAAGGAATCAAAGGAGTTTCCATGGCAGTGGAAAAGACCTAGGGTCAGCCCCTTCTCCCAACAGTCTACTCTGGGCAGGGGATTGTGGGGCAGTGTTTCTGAAATAGTAGAAGTGGTAGAAGACAAAGAGAGAGGAGGGAATCCACAGACGAGGTACTGAGAATTTAAAAAAAATAATTTTTTACAAATTAAAAATTAAATAAAAAAAAACAGGAAAAAAAAATCCCACAAGAGAATTCAAAGCAGATAAACCAATAGTAAGGCAGAAAGACAGTAAAAATTTAAAAAGAATTTAAGGCCATAAAACACTGAACAAGTATAGAGGAAAATGAACTAAAAATCCCTACTGAAAAAAGAATTTTGCAGACTCCCCAGAGTAAGAAACTCCAGAAAAGCAAAGAGTCAAAAAGTCATAACCAAAATAATATGTGTTGCAAAGCTGAATTTCATCATTAATGAAAAAAGGTGAACCTCCAATGAAAAGAGGGATTTCAGGCCTCCTTTGAGGCTTTCAAATTTATCACCCAATCTAGATGCTGGTAGCGTAGCAAACAGTCTCTCTTCTCCACAACTTCTACACTCTTACTAGGGGACTTCAGCATAAATTTTGATATTCCTCAAAACACCCTAACTTTCCATTTCCTCAGTCTACTCATTTCCCAAGACCTATTTTTTCTCTACTACTGTTCTGCTACTTACAGAAATGGTCACACCCTTGATTTTGCACCACATACAACATACACACAAGCATGTTCTACTTCTATGTTCATGAATTCCTAAATTCCTTTATCCAATCATAATCTTTTATCATTTCATCTCTCCCTATGGTTTTCAATTCCTAAGCCTACCTTTTCTTCCTTATCATGACCTCCAAATCCTTCATTCCTCAGTACCTTCCCAAGTCATCATCCCTGCTCTTGGCTATATTCTCAGTACTTCCCAGTCTGGACCCCCTGGTGGTGAACCTGTTCACTCTACATTATCCTCTGCTCTTGAATCCCTTGCTTCCTTGTCCTATTGCCAACCATACACCTTGCTAAACCCCAAATCTGTATTATCCCACCATCTGCTTTCTTTGCTCCTACTCTCATGTTCTTGAACAAAGCTGGAGAAAGTCGCAAAACCATGAATAGGTCCGCTAAAAATTTATGCTATCTAATATCACCAAGGTAATCATCCTATATCTCCTTAATTGACTGTCTAGCCCACTCACAAACAGCAGCTGTTCCAAACCTTATTCTCTTTCCTCAAGTCTTCTTTGGCAACCCCTTCCAGCTGACAACCTTCACCGAAAAAAGTGAAGGTAATTCACCAAAAACCCTTATTTCTCCCCTTCTCATCATATGGCATATTGAAAGCATTAACCAGTATCTCCTCCTTTACTCCAGTCTCTAACGAATAGGTGGTCCTTTGCAAAGGTCAACCTTTGCAACATATAAAGATAATCATCTCAACTCTGTCTAATCTTCAATTGCTCCCAATCTTAATGCTTCCTTCTCTACTGACTACAAACATGCCAATGTTTCCCCCATCCTTTAAAAGCCCCTCGCTTATGCTACCATTGCTGCTAGCTATTATCCTATATCTCTCCTCCTCTCTCATTTGAACATCTAAAAAAAAACCCTACTACACTGAGCACCTGTACTTCCCATCCTCATACTCTCCTTCTAAATCTTCTGTAATCTGACTTCTAATTTCATCATTCACTATCAAATGCCCTCTCCAAAATTACCAATATTTTTTTTTTTGAGGGGGGAAGTCAGGGCAATTGGTGTTAAGTGACTTGCCCAAGGTCACATGGCTAGTAAGCCAATGATATCTTAATTGCCAAATCTAATGGCCTTTCATCAGTTCTCATCCTTGACTTCTCTGCAGCTTCGGACACTATCAATAGACACATATATATTCTCTCCTCCCTGGATTTTCACAACACTGCTCCCTCCTAAGTTCTCTTACTAGTCTGAATAGCCCTTGGTCTCATTTGCTGGATTTCCATCCATCTCATTCCCACTAACTGTGGACGTCCAAGGCTTTGCCCTTTACCCTCTTTTATCTTTATAGTCTCTCCCTTGCTGATCTCATTGCTCCCATGGAATCAATTATCAACTCCATGCAAATCCCAGATCTATGTCCAACCCTAGTCTCTTTTCTGAATTCCATCTAGTCCTGCCTATGGGGCATTTCAAACTGGGATGTCCTATCGATATCTCAAATGGAACAAGTCCAAAACAGAATTCACTGTCTTTCCCTAAAAAACCTACCCCTGTTAAGAACTTATCTACTACTGTCAAGTCACTTCTCTATTACTGTCTAATCACTAAGGGTTGTCACTGCTGAGTTACAATGCTCATTTGAGTTGTAAAGCTCAACTTTTTTACTTGTCCATGTTCTAATGTCTCCACTGACACCCACCACCATCATTCAGACCCTCATCATCTTGTTTCAACTACTGCAGTTGTCTTGTAAGTGGTTTCCTTGCCTCAAGTTTCTTCCCCATTCCAATCTTTCCTCATGACTTCCTAAATGATTTTCCTAAAATACAGGTCTAAAGGTCACCAACATTCCCCATCCCCACAACTCCCTTCCCACACCCTGGCAACCAATAAATTCCAATGGTTCCCTATTACCTCTAGTATAAAATATAAATGGTATTTAAAGCTCTTCACAACCTGGCTTCTTTCTACCTTTCCAAAACCACACTGGTATATGTGCTGTTCCTCACACATGACACTCTCTCACCATGCCTTTGCATTGGCTGTTCCCCTAATAACTTCCACCTCTTAGAATCTCTGCCTTCCTTTAATACTCAGATCAAATGCAGGAGTCATAGTCCCCCCAAATCCAGTAGCTAAATGCTACTTCTCATGAAGGACATGGGAAAAAAGGATATACAGCCTATGAATCAGAGAATATAGTCTAATAGACTTAGACATGACAGAAAAGGAGGATTCTAAACTTATTTAAAAAATACCACAAGAGAATGCTACTTAAGCTAAATGGTTAGGGGCAGAGACAGGGAATGGAAAGATTTTTAACCATAGGCTTATCTGGGTGGGAAAGAAATGTTAGATAATTAAATACCTACATAAAGAGGAAGAAAGAGAAATGAACAATTTAAGTAAATCTAAGGAACTTGGCAAATTTGTGGGGACAGACTAGCACCAAAGTGGTCTACTAATAGCAAAAACTGTGGGGTAAAAGTACAGACTATAAAAAAGAAGGGTATAAACAAATCAATATAAAATAAATAGAGGAAAATACAAACTTAACATCTTAAATGTAAATGGATTAAATAATCCAATACAATGAAAGAGAGGGGCAGAAATGATATGAAAACAAAATCTAACAATTTGCTGCAAATAAGAAACACATGAAAATAAACATGCACAGAATAAGGAGAGGTTACAAAAAAAATGTACTAGGCAGAAGGTAATTCCAAAAAACGAGAAGTTATAATCATCTTGTTGCTGAACAAAGGAAGACAAAACTTCACAATGTCAAGGGAGAAAAGGAAAAATCATTATGCAATACAAATTCATTTTTAAAATTAGTCTAATGAATTTAGGAAAGCAAATCAAAATGTACTTATTCTAAAGGTAATACTTTTAAAATTAGTGGCTGCTTAGTTTTATCAGAACCAATGGTCTCGTCCCTTGGTAAAGATAATTTAAGACTTGATTATATTAATTTTTGCTTACTTTCCCTATCAAATACGAAGAGGTAGGAATTACTCCCACTATTTTATAGGCAGAGGATGTAATTAGCTTGCCCTAAGTCACAAAGCGTATCGGCGAAAAAGCATTTCCATCTCCCAGGACCTAGGTTTTATATCCTCCACACTGCCTCCTTGTATTACTTTCATTTTGAGTATAGGAGCAAAGGGTAGATCTGACTCTTTTAGGAGTTTTCACCTCCCAGAGCAGATTAACAAAATATTGTCACCTCATTCTCCTAAAATCATACAAATCCACAGATAAGGCACAAGCTCTGAAAGGCAAATTTATGTAAACTACATGTCAAGGAGCAAAAAAGGCAGGCAAAAGAGCAAGACATACAAGATAGGGCAGGGGAGAGATCTGGCTGTCACAATTCTTAAGTCTATTTCACCACAATCTGGAAGGAAGAAGTTCTCAAAGAGAGAAAGGGGAGCTGCTTTGACCAACCCCTTGGGCTATGCTTTGTTGTTCGATCTTTCAATTGTGTCTGACTCTTTGTGATCCTACAGACCACACATAGCACAGCAGGTCCTTCTATCCTCCAGACTTGAAGTCTGTCCAAGTTCATGTTCATTGTTTCCAAGATACTATCTATCCATCTCATCCTCTGCTGTCCTCTTTTTTTTTTACCTTCATTTTCTCAACATCAGGGTCTTTTCCAATGAGTCTTGTCTTCTCATTATGTGGCCAAAGTAAGTATTCACATTGCAGTATTTGACCTTCCAGTGGACAGCCTGAATTAATTTCTCTAAAGTATTTACTAATTTGATCTCTTTGCTGTCCAAGGGACTAGGATGTTTCGTCTATCTGCATTTTGTACCAGTCACACATCACTTCTGATTCTATACCACCCTTTCCAATAACATGCACTGGAAACTTAACTCTCTGTAATAGCTAATTTTCCATTCACTACACTCATGAAAGATGAGGAGTACTTACAAGTCTAGAATATGTGAAGATACAAGTACTTCCTGGTCCTTCTCTAGTGCTCTCACTAGTAATTGACTGGCATCTTTTCCCCTTCCCTGGCTCTTGCTGTTATAGAGAGCAACACTAACAGTTAAAAGGCAGAGAACAAGGAAAGAAATTAGGATATTCCCCACTTAGAATCGCTGGCCTCTCTGGTTCTAGTAGCCACTGAAGCACAGACAGAATTGTCTGAAATCACATAGAGAAAGAATTCTGACCTGAGCAATCAGGCCTAAATTCTGATAGCAATACGTATTATTACTATTATTATTATTAAAAGGGAACCAGGACAACCTTTAGTTAAAAAAGGCACCCATTGGGGCGGCTAGGTGGCACAGTGCATAGAGCACCGGCCCTGGAGTCAGGAGGACCTGAGTTCAAATCCAGCCTCAGATGTTTGACACACTTAGTAGCCATGTGACTTTGGGCAAGTCACTAATCCTCAACTGCCCTCAAAAAAAAAAAAAAAAAAAAAAAAAAAAAGGTACCTGTAGCTAGCTACAGAGCTACACCTAAAAGTGCTCAGCCAACTAGATCTTGGACCCAGTTAATTAACCTGAATGGGCACAATATAAGCCTGGGGGGGTCAGGTGATCCCTGTTTCTATCCCCCATGGATTTGTCAGACTTCCCAAGGAAGATCTGGACAGAGTTGGGTGTTAGACACTACCCAGCAGAGTTTCTGGTCTTAGGAAGAGGAAGAAAAGCCACAAGAGGAAGTCACCACAGCTGTCTGTGGTTAAGAGGGCTACTAGATTCATTTAGGGAAGGGATTGGGTACCTTCTTTCAGATTTGGGATGGGGGAGGAGGAAGAGTACAATCAACATGTAGGGAAAGAAGCATGCACCACCAGAAATGAGATCATGGAACCATAAAGCCCAAGAGCAGAGTTTTAGGCTAGGATAGCCAGGACAGGCTGCAGGGGCTGAGGCTGGGCCACTGAATAAGGGTGGAGTGTCCTGTTTACAGCACCCTGCTGGTGTTATCAGCCCATCGCAGGCACCAGCCTCTGAGGCCCTACCACCTGGCTGAGAACCCTGGCAAAAGGCCAGGCCACTTCACCCTTTAGCTGAGCAGTGGTGGGGGCTTTCAGTTTGAGCAATGGTAAAGAAAAAGGCACCAGAGATAAGAGGCCTCAGGTGCTATCTTCTAGCACCACTTGGCTCTGTCTCCCAACTGCTCCCCCTTGTACAGCTTCCTTGCTGGGGCAAAGAATAGGTCAAGTGTCTCGCTGTCTTGGAGAGGTACTGTAAGGAAGGGAATACAAATGAACAGTGACTCACATAGAAAGACATAGATAGGGCAAAGCCTGCAGATGTATAGAAGGCCAACACCTTGCCCCATCCTGAGATAATGAAGACACTGAGGTCAGCTTCAGTCAAAGAAAGGTGAACCTCCAAACCAATCAAGCAAGCCCAAGTGGTAAGGCAGGTCTGAAAGGGGGCTCAGGGCAACTTCCCTCTCTCTGTCACAAGTTACTGCCACCCAACTTTTGGGGGCAAATACCTTCTCAGGAGCCCCACCTCTTCTCCCCCCACTGGTTTCCTCCTAAAAATTCAATCAAGGCCCACATAGCCCTAGCTTTTACCCTTTATGATTAATTCTCCCTCTTCTCTCACCCATTCCTGCCCCAGAGAGAAAGGGGAGAACAAGGGACATGAACAATGTTGGGAAGGGAAGAGTAAGTACAGAAAACACAGGAAGAGAACTCCATGGCTGCTGTTTTCAGCTAGACTAGTGATCACTGATGGAGGATGGAGACTAAAGCAGGAGTGGAAAAATAGCCCCAGCCAACTTAATTTGGGCTAGAACAACTAAATTTTTTTTACATCATCTTCATTTATGAATATATCCCCCCATTCTTGTAACTAAAAAAGACAGGGAAAAAACCCAAGCAGTCCAGCAAATATAACACATTAACTGAAGTTGACAATATATGCTATGTAATATACTTCTATTTCCATACCTTTGCAAAGAAGGATGATAGGTGCATATTCTTGTTTCTTCTCCAGTACTAAGTATTAGTGTTAAGTTTTGGAGTTTGGGGTTGGTCTTTTGGAGGCATGGTTTTGATTTCTTTTTTTTTTTGGTTCTTTCCATTTATAAAGTGATATATTTTTTCTTTTTTCCTGGAGTGCCCACTTTACTCAATTCAAATAAGTCTCTCCATGCTTCTCTGAATTCCTCTGGTTCATTGTTTCTTATGGCAAATGTGGAAATCAAACTAGGTGACCTATGAGATCCATTCCAACTCTAAATCTGTAAGATTTGTGATCTTACATACAACAACAAATTTAGCTTGGAAAATAAAAAGGTGAATTTCACTTATTGTATTTACTGTCCTCAAAGCTCAGTGAGGGAGAACAGGTTCAGAAAAGGGAATAAGGTTATTCTCCAGCGTACAGCACTCCCAAAAACTCTGCTACAGGCAAGAGTGAGCATCTAAGAAAGGGCAGGATGGAAAGTAGAATGGTCAGACACCCTAGAACAGTGGTTCTTGCTGTCTGTGAACATGTTTTTTCTTTTTTTTTAATCCTATGCATTTTATATATAAAAAACCACATTATTTTGAAACCATAGGTTTTACCAGACAGCCAGAGGCTAATCCATGTCACACAAAAAAGGTAAAGAAACTTTATTCCATAGAGACTTGCAAATAGGTTCTTAATAATTATCTGCAGAATGAAAAATTCAAATACAAATTACTCTTGTACACTGTTTTGTTTTAAATCCCTGCTCACATCAACCAATGATACTTTTTCAAATATTCTTCCTGTGCCCCTTTGCACTTAGCTCAGGTCAGAATACAAATATTAGTCTACAAAAATTACAAAGTGGGTCTCCTTTTGTCTCCCCCACCAATCCTGACAGCACCTTTAAAATCAAATGGGAAAATTATGTTTAAAATGTCCATACCTTTTCACCCAAAGATCACACTGCTAGGTATATACCTTAAGGACATCAAAGAAAAAAAAAGCATGCATATATACATATGTATAGACACTCGTGCACATACAAATACATATGTATGCACATATACACACACATAGCAGCACCATTTATAATAGCAAAAAAATGGAAAGAAAGTAGGAGTTCATTGATTGGAAAATGGCTAAGTAATATAATTGCATCATAAAAAATATGACAAATCTGAAGAATTCTGAGAAACATGGGGAAGACTTGTATGAATTCATCATGCAAAACAAAGTAAGCATAACCAATAAAAAAAATCTATACAATGAATACAACTATATAAAGGAAACAAGCAAGAAGAAAATGAAACTAAATGCAGGTGCATTTATAATGACCAAGCTTGGCACTGGAGATGAGCTGAGAAAACATAGATGCCTCTCCCTTAGTGGGGGCAGGCAATGTTGCGTATTTTGTCAGATCTGGTTGGGGTGTAGGTTGGTTTAGTTCAACTGTTTTTTCCTTTTTTAATCTTTGTTATAAGTGAACAAAGGTAAGGTGGGGGAAAGATACATTTGGAAATCAATGTGATATAGTGAGATATAAAACAAAAGGCGTTAATTTAAAAATAGAAATCAAAATCAAAGAAGAAGATAAAGGAAAAGCCAAAAAGATCTTTCCTCCTCTAGCCCCACTGATTTCTCCTAGGCCTTGGGCACTTGGCCCAGACACCTATTTTCAGAGTCACAGCTTTGTTGGAAGACCAAAGCAAAAAGGAGGGGATCTCTGTTTTCCCAGCTCCCTGCCTTTCCTCACACTGTCCTGTCCACCTGGAATGCCTGTTCGTCTCCCCTCCTTCCCATGTGTAGCAATAGAAATTCTACCCATCCTTCGAGATCCAGCTCAAATACTCCCTAAAGATCCCTAAAGAAGCCTTCCTTCCCTGATCCCTAGGCAGAATTGATCTCATCTTTCTCAGGTTTCTTACAGCACTTCACCTGCTTTACAAGCTTTTACTCCACACTATGATCACTGCAAGTATTAGATTGCTTTATTTATTGTCTTTGTATCTTTAATGCCTGGGAGTAGTAGGTACTTAGTACTTATTGACTGATTATCCTGTACAACCTGGATAAGGCACTTAGTATCTCTGAGCTTCAGTCTCTTCATTTATTAAATAAGAGAACTGGACTCAATTAGCAGTTTTCAAAGTGTGATCTGGGGACCTTTGGGGTCTCCAAGATCCTTTCAAGAAGTCCACAAGGTCAAAATTATTTTCATCATAATACTAAGATGTTTTCATTTGCAAAATGGCAAATATTGGTAGATATAGCCCATATAAACAAAAGCTCTTTGGGGGGGGCGGGGTCCTCAGTAATTTTAAGAGTGTAAAAGGGTCCTGAGATCAAAAAGTTTTGAGAATAATTGGATTAGATAATCTCTAATTCATGACTACATAATTACTTTCCTGGTTGAAACCCTATGATCTAATAATAGTTATTGGTACTGTGTGGCACAGTAGGATGGCTTTATTTATCTCTGTTATCTCCAATGCCAAGCATGGCCCCTTACATAGAGTAGAAGCTTAATAAATGTACCATCCTGGCTGTCTAGAAAGGTATGTGCCTTTCTAAAACTTTTGCAGGATTAAGGGGAAAAAGCAGCTAGAACATCAGGGAAAGAAGCTCAAAGAGGGTTGGGAGGAGGAGGGTATGGTGAGGGCAGTTATAGCTCTTTTGGAGAACATCTTTTCCCCAAGAAACCTGTAGCTGGCAGCTGTGATGGAGATGCAGGAGCAAGGGCATACCAGGGGGTGGGGTTTGCTAAGTTTCAGACTGCAGGGTCCTAACTAGGAATTCTAGCATCTGGGACACAATTAGTGTGGGAGGAAAGGGAGCATCATTCCTCAGAGTTACCTTTGTTCCCTTCAGGAGAAGGAAGATTCGCTCTGGAAGAGATATTCTAACCAAAAAAAATGTAATGGAGAAGGTAAGGGGACAAGAGAGAGGACAGGTCTGTCCACAGACATCTCTTCCTTTTCCCCTGACACTTGCTGAAGCTATTCCCCCTCCTTCATATCTCACATGCTCTGCAACTCAGTGAAGTTAAGTACCCTGAGATACAAGGTACGGGAACAATGGTCTTCAGAAGTATACCTCAAAAATGTTGGTGCCTGGAATAAAGCTCCTGTTGCCCTGCCCTAGTTTGGCTATGGCAAACAGTAATTTGGAAGAGAGCAAGGAGTGATGCCTAGGGATTTGCAGCAAGCAAAGAACAATACCACCAGCAACTCTGTCTTTTGTTCTGTTTTATACAAATGCTGGGATAAACAAAACAGTGGGGGTTTCAGAGTCCTCATGGTCCAACTTGGGAGGGGGGTGGCATGAGAGTTGTGGAGGAAGTGTACTCTAGGGAAGTTGTGTTTAAACTAGTCTCCAATTTGAACATCTACTCTTAAATACGCCTTGGAAACAATACAAGGGGTCCTTGTGTTTCAGATGAAAATACTAAGAGAGGTTTCAGATGTTTTCTTCAGCAACCAATAGTTATAGGGAGAAAATAGTCAGAAAAGGGAGACAATTCACTTTACCAAGAAGAGTTATAAATAGAGAAAGAAAACTCACATTTGTTGTATGTTCACATATAAAACTTTTCTGAAGGGCTTGAACTCATTACTAACACCATGTTTATAGCTCAGGATAGGGGAGTCAAATGAAAGAATTCCTAGCTTCACAGTTTGCAGGCAGCTGGAAAGGGCGCCCAAGGAGAGACCCATCTGGAAAAGTCATTGTGGGAAATCACTCAATATGAGGAACACCAGAGCATTTCAATCCTGCAGGGAGGACAGCATCAACCCCAAAGACAATATGCATATTGAAACCGACATTTGCTCAATTCTCAAGAAGTTGCAGCTAGAAGAAAATGAAGTGGTGTGAACTTTTCACCTTTAATCTAAATTCTCTACTGCATTTCAACATCCTCTCTCTGTGTCTGTCTCTTTCTCCTTCCTTCCCTCTAGCTGTGTGTGTGTGTGTGTGTGTCCCTGAGTGAAGTATGTTTTCCTTTGGAGACTGCTGGACCTTTGCACTGACTGCCACAAATAGAATAACAGAATGCTTTTCTAATATTCTACCGAGTAGGTATTTGAAAATAAGGGATTTAGGATGGTCTATGGACCCAGAGAGCTCAATGTCACAAATATTCTAGCACTGGCATTATGTGTCACTACCTGCTTCCTATCAAAGACATCAAAAATAAGTTTAAGTTGACTTGAGTCAACAAGTGGAGTGAAAATAGGACCAGTGAAGGGAGATGATCATACTACCATCTTAGATTTCTGTTTTGTAAGTTAAAGCATTATCCCACAAATTTTCATCTATCTTCACATAGTAGAGAGAAAAGAGACTGTTATGGGAAGTAGGGCAATCTATGAAGTGGAAAGAGCATTTAATTTAGATTCATAGGAACTGGGTTTGAATCTTGATTCTAACATTTACTGTGTGACCGCAGGCAAGTCACTTGATTTATTTGGGTCACAGTTTCCTCATATAAAAAGAGAGAACTAGGCTACATGGTCCCTGGTTCCATTTAGCTCTAAACAATCCATGAGTTATAGACATGGCTCAGGGAGAAGTAGGTTCTGAGAGATCATACAATAGCTGAGATTCAGGTTTCCTTCTTCTAAATTAGTCTTTTTTGAAGAAGTCCTTGTCCTCTATAGCCTCCCTTGAGAAAAAAGAGGTATAAACCACATCCTGGAGACCAGATGGAAAATGCCCAGGTCTCAAAGAATTCTAAACTACTCAGGTATGTCTCGGGGGAGAAGACACTAAAATCAGGCTATAGGGCTTCCTTTTCTGATCCAGAAGAATGTGGAATAAAGGGAAAGAAAACAAATGTTCCTATAGGATTGTAGTCAACCCAACCATATGTGAATTATTGGCTTTGTGGCCCAGTCTTGTGTACCCTTGTGTCTCTCCCTCCACTCCCAAAGGAAACTTCTTGGCTGCAGCAAATTTAATATATATGCTTAGATAATGCAAACATGCACTATTAATAAAATAAAACAGAATTGGGAAAAAATTTTTGGTAGTAATGCCACTGCTTTCCCTCTACTCTTAAAAAAAGTCACAATACAAACCCAACAGAAACTATTTTTAGATTATGCATCATATGGTATTGTTCATACCACTGCCCACTCTCATTAATGTGGATAATGTATAATTGCATTTCAGAAGGCACATGTTCAAACCACTTCCCAGCTAGGATCTTTGAATATTTCTACCTTCAAAAGCTCTTGCTAACTTAGAGTAAGTACAAGGTAAACTCATAGATTGAGACACAGAAGGTAAGCTATGTAATACAACCTCTTCATTTTACAGATGGTCCAGAAAACCAAAATGATTTGGCGAAGGTCATACAAGAAGTATGGTAGAGCTGGAATCTAGACTGGGGTCTCGATAAATTCAACATTTTTTACTGTTGGATTATTATTATTATTTTTTAAAGCAATCGGGGTTAAGTAACTTGCTCAAGGTTACATGGCCAGTTATTTCTGGGTGTGGTGCTAAGTATCTGAGCCCCAATTTGAACCCCAGGTCATCCTGATAGTGGAGCCAGTGCTCTTACTCGCTGAGCCACCTGGCTGCCCCATTTACTGTTGGATTATGATCTCTAATGGGGAAAATGGAGAATGAGAGATGGAAGAACAAAATAAGAGTGAGTGAAGCTTCTCCTAGGTAGTCTTGAACACACAAAGAAGCAACAGCCCATGTGTGGGTTAGATAGTAACAGAATTTAAATGGAAAGGATGGTGATACAAATTAAGACAAGGATTCTTATTTCCTATTTACCCTTACCCCAAGGACAGTAACAAAATACTAAGTCCAAGGGAGGGTATGACTGTAGACAGAACTTTTAAGTGGTTATTATAGTTAAATGGACCTGCTATGCTCTGAATTAGTTCATCTCTTAAAGGGGATGTGGAGAGATTGATCAGAGAACAGGGTCAAAAACGCACAAAATAGTAAATCACTCCCATGGGGAAAAGCTAAAAGAGTTGTGCTGGTTAACTGGGAAAAGGGAAGACCTTTCAAAAATGTAATCTTAATGCTGTTTTCTCAGGATCTGAAAAAAAGATTTTTTGTTGTTTGGTATTTTGCGGTGGCTGCTCTGCCACTTACTCTTATAGGACTAAGCAAATGGGTTTCAATTAAAGCAGGAAAGACCTGAGTTGTCTCTGAGAACTGTTTGACCATAAAGATTTCATATTAGAATGTGGGAGATTCAGACCCTACAAGAGAAATGGACAACTATGTATCTTAGATGTTTCACATCCACCTGACTGAACTGCCTCCTTTCTTTTATTCTTTCTAACTCTATAGTTCTAAGATGGTACTTAAAACTGAAGAGAGGTGGTGGATAAAAAAATTCAAATTCAAAACACTAAGCAGCTTCTCCTTTGGGAAACTAGGGCTCAAAAAGAGGTATTATTTGAGGAAGGATTTAAAAAGATGAAAAAACACCACATAAGGTCACAGGGAGAATTTGCCTACTGGGGTGTATCAGACAGCTGTGCCACAGTCTCTCCAATAGTGCCCTCCCCCACCCCCCCAACAGGTGAGAAGCATAAATAGAGCTCAATTTACCTGTGGCTCACCACAAGCAGGGATCAGCAAGGGTCATGTCACATGATCAGAAAGTCCTGGTCAGGCTAGGATTAAATACTGTATAGACACCATAGCCCCAAGTACAATGTTTTATTCCCCTGCAACACCTCAGCAGTCCTGTGACTGTCAAAACCCCAGGCTCTGAACAAGAACTCTGATTCATTTACCCAGGGGCAAGGTATGGGGAGGGGAGAGAAGCTTGGCTCATAGTCATGTACCCACACAACTTCCTCTGTCCCCCCTCAGGGCATGCATATAACTTATTCTTCCTATATACATACTCTATCTTCTGCCCTTCCCCAGCTTCATTTTCTTAGCTACACTTTGAAGGGACTAAAGTGCAACATCACCAGGGTACCTCCTCATTCTAACTCTGTATGAGTTTAGACAGCTTCATTTCCTTTAAGGCCCTGCTTAAGCTCTCCCTTCCTCTCAAGGAAGTCATCATCTCTGATCACCAACCACCTTTTGGTGCTTTTATTTCCTCACTTTTATACTGTTAAAGTAAACTTGTCTCAGTTTCTGTACCCTGTTCTCCATTCAACTGGGAGTTTCTTAAGGATGCTATACATTACACCTTTACCTACATAGCTCCTAGAAGATGGGGCTATTCAGAGGAGGTGGCCAACCAACAAAGTTGATCAAATCAGCACTCATCTTGCTCTATTTCATAGTTTCTATGTCCCATTCTACATCCTTGGGTTTCCATTCCCTTGTCCCCAATATTGTGGAACTGACCCAGCACAAGCTCAAAGTAACTACAAAGTCTCATACTCTGCTTCAGTCATGCAAAATCCCCAAATTTTAATTGATACAAACATATAGAAGAACAAAAGCCATTCCTCAATACCTAAGCAGTCAGAGGATCTGAATGGTCAGTTTTCAGGGGAAGAAATACAAACAGTTAACAGGAATCATTAATGAATGCTCCAGATCACTATAAGGAAAATACAAATTAAAACAACTCCAAGGTTCCAACTCGGAACTCCAACAAAAAGGGTAAATGTTGGAGGGGCTATGGAAAGAAAGGCAAATCTGGTCCAACCATTCTGGAAAATACTAAAGAAGTATACTAAAGTCACTGTAGAAACCCTTTGACCTAGCAGTTTCATTACTAGTCTACACCCCAAGGAGGTCAAAGACAAAGGGAAAGTTTAAAGTTTTATAGCAGCACTTTCCGTAGCAAAAAAGAACTGGAAGGAAAATAGGTGCCCATGTTTGGGGAACGGACAGACAAATTAGTATAAGTATAATGGATTATTATTGATTATGCCTTAAGAGATGTTGAAAACAAAAGATTCATAGAAACTTGGAAAGACATATGAACTGCTGCAGAAACAAGCAGAATCAGAATGACTTACATGAAGACCATAATAATTGTAAGAAAAGCAATACTGAAAGACTTAAGACCTCAATCAATGCACTGACCAATTGTGACATCAGAGGACTGATGGGGAAGCATTTCTCCCACCTCTCTACTGAGAGGTGGTGGAGCATAGGTATAAGGTGAAATATGCATTCCCAACATGGCCAATGATTGATTTGTTTCTCTTGACTGTATTTATTTGTTACAATGGAGGGTCCTATGGGGGTGAGGAGAGTCAATGGTAAGTTACAGGAATAAAAAAAAGAAAAGAACACTAATGAAACTTTTATAACTTGCAAGTTTTTCTAGGCAATATCCCAGGGTAGCTCCCATCCTGAATTCCTAGTTTTGCCAGTTATTCTGATATCTTGAGGGTGGCTCAAAGGTCATGTGGTCCCTCCAGGTTAACTCCAGTCCAAGAAACAGTCCTGATCAGCCCCTCAGGAAAGAGATTTTTCTTACAGTCTGTGCTCCAGATCATCAATGGTATCTGAGCAGATGCTAGTCATTTTGTCCTTCAACACCTATATCCAGAGGAAAGGGAGGAGACAAAGCAGAGCATGGCACCTCAGCATTAGTAGAACACATTTTCCACCATTTCTTGCTTCATAAGACAAGCTATGGACCTGCCCTTCCTTAAATTAGAAGCCACAGCTAAGACTTCACCATCTTTCACACACCTGGTAAAGAAAAAATTTGTGCTCCTGAGAACAGGGAATTAATCTGATTCAGGGAAATCATTTGACATGTCAAGTTTCTAAGACCTCCCACCCTTCCCCCACTGCCAGTCTCCAGGGCCAAGTCTCTGAGAGCCACTTGAGGGCAACCACTCAGTTCACATGGCATACTTCAAGCAGAGCCGTTTACACAGCTGCTCCAACACAAGCTTTCAAGCTGCAATCAACAGGGGCCCAGAGGGAATTGGGGTACTGGGTACCCTTTCACGGTTTTGTCACTTCCAAGAAGGATCTGAGAAAAGAATGAAGCAGTAATAACCTTTAACTTAAAAAAATAAAACAAAAAAGTGTACCACCTCCATGGGTCAATGCAAATTGTATTCATGTTAAAAACTAAATGTTTGTAGCTTTCCTTGGTGTGGTCAATGGGAAAATACACAAAAGACTAAAGGGACTGGAATCTACCTTCATCCAGGATAAGCTATGACAGGATTTCCTAAAGAAAAGATGCACAAAGCTGGAACTTTGAAGGATAACTATTGTGAACATATGAAAAAGTGGGGCAGGGAGGGAGAAGGGGAAAATAATGAAATTGCTACTTTTTCGAGCAAACAGCATGTGTAGGCCAAGCATGTTTGAGAAGTACAATATGGTGCCTGACATGCAGCTTTGGGGACCAGATTGCAACGGCAATGCCCCTGTGTGCAGATGTCTAGCAATGGCTACCAGAAAAGAAATCTATTGTCTTGCATCCTGTGACTAAGGTAGAGTTCTCACTAAAATGTGCTAGTCTTTCTATATGGACTCTCTTGACCTACTATATGCAGGCTATATTAGCTTACATTTATAAAGCATTTTCTTATTACAAGGTACATTATGCAAACTAACTTATTTGATCCTTCCAACCCCCTGAAGTAGGTAGGATAAATATTATTAGCCCTGTTTTACAAATTAGGAAACTAAGGCTGAGAGAGGTTGTACCTTGCCCACACACCCACTAAGTGGTAGTGCCAGAACCTGAACTC
The DNA here is from genome assembly GCF_028583685.1 of Petaurus breviceps papuanus. Taxonomy (NCBI): domain Eukaryota; kingdom Metazoa; phylum Chordata; class Mammalia; order Diprotodontia; family Petauridae; genus Petaurus; species Petaurus breviceps. The sequence continues at coordinate 3,377,386 of NW_027187291.1, forward strand.
GGGTTTCCTACTCATCTAAATATCTTCCCAGGATACCACAGTGTCCTTTTGGTCACAGTTATTTTTCTAGTAGTGAGAAAAGGGCTGTGCTACCCATAATCCCTTACTTATCTGGTTTCCCTTATGTCCAAAGAAATACATTTGCAAAACAGTTGGCTGGGGCAGTTTGCAGCCAGAGGATGGAGTTTCTCTCTGTATAAACCTGAGTCACCCAGCGACAGCAGGATCAGACCTACATACTTGGCTTCATTAACAGCATGTTCTTGACCAAATGATCTCCCAGGGACTTCTATGAGCACTACACCTGCAATAACTATTTCTCAGATCTCATAATAATAAAATGCAAAGTGGTATTATTTAATAGTTTCCACACAAAGGTCTCTGTTGTGAACTTACAGAAAGACATGGATGAGAGTTTATGGGCCTGCATGAATGCGCTGTGATCTACATTTCTACAAGGCACAACCACAGAGCTTAAATCACAGAGTAACGGCCACAAAAGATCATTTAAACTTTATCTTCCACATTAAGAAATCTACAATGCATCTCTAGAGAGAAAACAGGACAGTACAGAATGATTCTTGGAATGGAAAGCCAATAAGGAAACTGGCTTCCCAAGAAGATACCTAGACATCCTGACAGTATTCCCTGAACTTCAGCTGACTGCTACAAATCTCCCCATGACTGAGCTGTTTTCAAGGCTAGACCAAAAAGGTTTAAATATATAGTATACACCAAATTCAGTGCCTGGATCTGAGGCAAACTCTGTCCATGTCAGTCTGTTGTCAAGGAGCAAAGACAAGGGTGGAAGGTGGCTTGCCAGGCTGAGACCCAACAGATCTGGGTTCCAGTCTTAGCCCCGCCCTCTTTTGCTTAAGTGAACTCAGATGAGACACAATGTCTTTGTTTCTGGGTTGTTTTTTCAGTTGCCCCATCTGTTAAATGGAGAGATTTAAGAGCTATTGTGATAATACATATTGACAAACTCCCATAAGAATGAACTTCATGGGCCCTTAAATTTGTTTTGTTGTAATATCATTTGATTATAATTAATCACAGAAATCACCTTCCCAGTTTATTAGATTTGAAGATGAATCAAAGCAGAAATTCAGTCTTCCTGAAGTGAGTTAGCAAGCGAAAAAGAAGCATTCTATAATACAGAATAGCAAAAATTGCCCTGCATGCATATCTCACATATCTCGCACCCATTTCTCCTCTCCTCCTCCCCATCCCTCAGTACATGAGTGGACTCTGCTCTGTTCTGCTGGGAGTTTGGACACATAGTATGGATGGAACGCTTAAGGGTGAAAGATGGGTACGAAACTGATGGGCCACAACTACCTGATTGTCAGCAAGGTTTTCTTCTCCCTATCAACAAACACATCAAGAATACCATCAGGTCCCTTGGTTAAAGAAACGTTCATCTATAGAGAGAGATTAGAGAAAGTATTTGTTATATGGGCTTGCTCACTTTTTGGAATTTTGTATCAAGTGTCTGAGGCCACATTTGAACTCTGGTCCTCCTGACTCCAGGGCTGGTGCTCTATTCACTGTGCCACCTAGTTGCCCCCTAAATTTTTTATTCTTGATTATAACGGTTAGTTCTTTGGGTGGATAAAGGGGAAGGGACATTTTGGAAAATTAAGGTGATATAAAAACAAAAGATACCAATAAAAAACTTTAAATCACAGATCCTTGAGGAACTGAAATAAGTAACAAAAACAAATCACTGCTTCCATGGGCCATAGAAATGGTTTTATTATATGGAACTTTCTTTGTAACCTTTTCATCTTTTTATCTTCCACAGCACCCAACACAACCTTTGAACATATAGGTGTTTAATAGCTGTGTGACTTCAACAAGTGTAAAAATAAATGCTGAATAAAGTGGCTACACAAATATGATTGAAGAATTATTCTATATTCATCCTACATTGGCAGTAGGAGCTGTCTACATTAGAGTACCTATCATGGGAAGACCAGATAACCTCTGTAAAATAAATCAGGCAAATACATATGTGAAATTTCCTAGGGGCTCAAGTCACTGCTCCCCACTCCACCCCTCCTAGGCAAATGCCTCAATGATCTTGAGTTATTTGTAGCCCAATAACCCAACCCTATCTCTGTAACCTAAAACTAGGTGTTGTCTGTGAGTGGGGGAGAGAAAATGTAGTGTTAGAGTAGATAATGTCTGTCTGACCAGCTTACCACAAGGATATATGGAGGGGAAGTTGGGGGTGGGGGAGGCAATACTGGGCCCTGCTGAGGCAAGGAGATTCTAGATGGTTGGTTTATGGAGTTTTTCTGTAGAAGCAGCTGTTTCAGGTACATTGAACTACAAAATTATGGTTGTAGTGAGAAAAGTTCCAGGTGCTACCCTCTACATCCCAGACACATACACACCAATTTCTAAACCCAGACCATGTGCTATTTTGAGATCACTCAGGCTGCTTCCCCTTCCACTCCCCAAATACTAAACATCTCCCACCCCTA
>NW_027187291.1:3379887-3398344 GCF_028583685.1 Petaurus breviceps papuanus
AGTGAAAAAAGCTTTTAAGAGAAAGGGAGTGTGTGGTAGGGGTGGGAAGGGAGGAGGTGGCAAGAGAAGTGGCTTCTCTTCCAATCATATTTTCATTCTTGTCAAATGTTACACCCAGCCTGGCAGGCTTATAAAACCACTTCAGTCATGCCACCATAGACCTGGCTTCTGCCTTCACCTCTAGTTGAGACAACTGAAGGCAGGGAAAGACCAGGGGGCAATGAGGCACACCAGAGGCAGAGCAAGAGTTCTACTTTTTATATTTTTGTAAGGGGGGGGGGGGAGAGAAAGAGAGACAGAGAGAGACAGACACTAAGAGTTAGAATGGCAATGGATGTCAGCAACAGTGATCTGGGATCACCAGACTATGCCTGGCGGGCTTTGGGGACGGTACCCCACCCTGATCACAACCATGATAACCTGGACAATTAAGGTGAATTCCGATTCCTGATTAGGAGTTATATAGGAAAGTCATCAGTTTAATTTTACCTCCTTTTCTTCCCTCAACCACACAGTTCCTAGTAAGAATTCAATACAAACCTAACAGTAGCTAGAAGAAAACCAGCCTCCCATTTGTATCCTTGCCTAGGTTTAACAGTCAGGTAGTTTTGCTGTTTTACAAGAGCAACCAAATCCCAAACATTTGTGGTTTCCATGGATTGACCTGGTTACTGACCAAGCTCCCACCCCTCCCCTCCATGAGCTTCAAAAATGTAGGAAAGAGAACCTCTAGCTTCAGTCAGGAAATCCATGGAAATGTCTTGGAACTAGTTAGGTTTCAAGCCCAGAAACCAGAACAAATAGAATAACATACCAGTAATCTAGGTGATAAAAGTAAAAGCAGCACTTGGGGAGGTAGAGAAAGATGTGGGAGGGCCTAAGAAGTTGAGTGATGATCAGAAAAGGAATTAGCACCCAGGGTGACTGGGGAGTGGTACCACGCTCTTCTTGCCCCTCCCTCCCATTCAATGTAGCCACTATCCATTGAACAGTAATAAGCACACTACCCCAGCCCGCCCACTACAAAAATACTAAAAATCTGTTTAAACTGTGGGGTAAGCTCCTCTGCTCTTGGATTTGGAAGCTGCTGGGCCTCCTTCAGAAAAGGGCAGGCAGCCTGCTGTCCCCAGCATGCAATCTGAAAGCAGGGCAGGCAAGAAAGGAGAGCTAAAGTTGAAGGGAAGCAGGGACAACAGCTAGTCAGATAAGACCAGAGCAATCACAATTGGTCTAGGGGAGGGTGTTGGTAGAGAAAACCATTTCAACCTTTGGGGGACTACTGCTAAGCAAACAAAACCCTTGCTTAATTCGTCTCCTCTGTACCTAACCCCAATTGAGAACTAAGGTGACCAGGCAGGTATAGTGGAGAAATTCTGAATGGAGAGTGGGGAGGCCTAGAGATGGAATCCTGCCTCAGGCAATTAACCAGCTCTGTGACTTTATGAAAGGCACTTAACCTCTCAGTCTCAATTTTTTCATCCGGTAAAATGGTGCTAAAAATGACACCTATCTCACAGAATCAAATGAGATCATATAAAGTTTTTCTTTTTCTTTGCAAACTTTGAGGTGTTCCTTGAATGTTAGCTATTATTATTCTTTACTGTGTCCCCTCAGTACTCACAAGCTCAGTTATTAGATGTTGATTTGTTGATTCTTTTAAAAGAATATGGTCTGTCTCCCTAGTTTTAGCTTTGCTATTTAACTAAGAGATGCTACAATACCCACCTGCCATCTCTTCATTTATATTCAGGTACCAGATGATTCAGTTGGCAGGCCAAATAGGCTCAGGCTATTAGAACCCAAAGCCTCCCCTTAACAAGCAAGTTTTCCCTAGAATAGACATGTGGGAGAAGCATGATGGAGATATGAGTGACAGCAAAGAGGCGTCTCAAACCATCACAGCTGCCCTGCCAAATGCTGTCCATCAACTAATCAGCCATATCTAAAAATAGGAGATGACTTCTAGGCAGCCAACAGAAGAAAATTCCCATTCTCCTCAGAAAAGACTTGCTGGTTCTCCTACTAGCGATCAACAAAAGCTCTTTGAAGATGTCTTTCCAGGCCTTCCCCTACCCCTTTTATTAGGCAGCTGAAAGCATGAACAACAGCTAATCCACAAGCAGGCTCAATTGAAGGAGTTCCATCCATCTCCTCCCTTTACCCATCCCAAATCCCATCCTCACTCTACCACCTCCTGTCATCTCTCTAGTGCTCATGAGCAAACCATCAATCTCGTATGCTTGCCTAAGGGTGGGGGAAAAGTCTCTACAAGGCCCAGATTTTAGTGCTAGGGTATCTAGGTGATTGAATCAAGTTTTCTTATTATGAAATACCTTGATAATGGTTCCTTTAAATTAAAATCACCATTAATTTCTGGTAGTATTCCCCCACACAAAGTAAACTGAGGCTTAATGTAGGTCAGGTAAGAAAAATTTTAATGACTACAAATCTGTATATTCAATAATAAACCAAAAAGGAAAGGATACAAATGTGGACAGAGAAGGTACTAAGAAGTGTTAACAAGCAACAGTAGTAGTATAGGTGGCTAGTGCCACAAGTGATCTCCTGTTTCACATGACAACAGCAATCTTTGGTTCCTCCATGCCAAGGAAGGAATTGTGGCATAGATAATCCACAAATTTTGGATAATTCAAAAATCTTTTTGATTTGACTTTGGAATGTTTTCCATATTACATATGAACAGGGTAAAGGTAATATTCTAGGAAATACAGACTCAAAGTCAGACTGAGGATTCAAATCAGGGGGTTGAAAGCAGTTTGCCTCTTTTTACATGCTGTCCTTGGCTCTAACATCTGTCTCCTACCAGACTAGAGAAAAAAATGTTACCTTTCAGATACCTATGTAACCTATCCTGAGAAAAGCTGTTCTTTCACCTGCCTGGCTCACATCTATTACAACAGGGGCTGGAAGGGGAATGGAAAGTTCTAGCTCTTTACTGCTTTACAGAATAAAGCCAAAGTACAGAATTATATGTAGAAGGTGAAAATGCAAACAAAAACCTGGAAGTAAGACCTGACCCATAGTGGGGGGGGGGGGGGGAAATCAAGAGCTTGTCGTCTTGTCTCATCCTAAGCAAAACAACTGCTGTATCCTTTTGCTGAGTTGTATTCTTAGAGGAATATTAAGATTCTCAAAGAAGACAGTTCTGTTCTCAGTGTTGCCACTTGGATCAAGGGCTGAGACAAAAGAGCAACACCCCTATATACCAAAATAATCCAAACCAGTGATGCCTTGGGCACATCTTGGGAAGACACTAGTTACCATTTAAGCTATAGGAGTTTTGTAATTCTTTCTTATACCTGGAGGCCAGGGAGACTTGGGCATTCCTTTTCCCTACATTTTATCACCACAGATCCTCACCCAAAGATCCTTATAACCCAAAATCTCCTGGCAGGCTGTCAGGAAGGCCTTGCATGTATTTCCTTTGCCTCTTGGACTCTCTAGCCTCTTTCAGGGCTTAGTTTGTGTACCACCCACCACAAGAAGCCTTTCCTGATGTGATCCTGTAGTTGTTAGTACCTTCTCTCTCCCTCCTCAAATTATCGTGTATATTCTTCTATAAGGACATACTGGATCCAGGACTGTTCCTTCTTTGGTTTTTGTATCCCCAGTACCTAGCTAACAAAGGGCCTTGATGTTTAATGCTTGTTGTCTTGGATTACTATTTAAGTATTTCACAGCCTACATTCTTTCTGCTATCCAAATATGGAGCAACCATACAAAACACACACACACATACACACACACAGAGACACATATACTTCTCACAGGAGAGGACAACATGATTATGTAACGTAGTCCCAAATTCCAAAGGTGTTCTCACTGATGATAATATTTAAAGGGTTGGACACTTCAGTACTACCATTTTCAGGCTACAGAGTTTTCTGTGTTACTAAAACTGTTTGGAGCAACAGATGAACAGAGACTGGCTGGGTATGCCTTGTTTTCAAATGCTCCCCCCACTACAGAAACTGTCGCAATTCCAGGCTTTGAAAGTAACAATTGTAGTAGTTCTGAAGGGGGATTTTAAATGTGCCCCCAGGTCAAAGTTACAACAGGGCAGTTCCCCAGAATAGAAAACCCATTTTCTACTCCAAACAAGCTATTCCATGAACAGGTTCCAGTACAACTAGTGAGAAGGATTTTACACTAGTGGTTCCTTTTCTTCAGACCTATGATTAGTGCATTTCAATAAGCAGACACCTTCCTTTATGGAATTCTCCAACCCCTAGGATGGGAGTTTTTTAACACAATGCACAAAGGGTGGCAAAATAATAATTACTGCTACTGATGATAATAACCATGCTACCTCATATTCAGATGGTCAACCCAGGTAGCCCAACCAGCTTCATACATAATAATCCTCCCTATGAGTGGGATAGGCCTTTAGGGAAGCTATCAATATGGTTAACTCCATTTTGCGCACATAGAGACAAATGATAATGTAGGTAAATCCAGGGTGGCAGACTAGCCAAAATCAATTTCTTTGAAATGTACTTTATTGTGGGATGGAGGAGGAAGGGTTAGGAGGAAAGCAGGAAAAGAGAGGTAGAATGAAGAGTCCAATTTATTAATGTTGTTTCAGTATGTCTGACAGACAAGATATACAAACACACACTACAAGTGACACCTACAGGGATAATAAAGGTAACCCCTAAATGATAGGAAGGAGTGGGGAGCCAGATTGGGACTGGACTTTTATTGTGGATCATCCTCAAGCAGATGGAAAGCTAACTGAAAACAGATGCCCAAATTAAAACTTGGCCAAGAAATTATATGGTAGGCTTTCACTAACCTCTACCATAAAGTCTGGTAGTTTATTAAGTATTTTTTAAGTATTTATTAAGTCACTGGTCTTTTATACTAGAATAATGGTCAGTTATCTTCCAAGTAAGTTTTGGTAGGCAGAGGAAGTAAACAGAAAGCATTGGCTACTCTGGAGCCCAGTAATCATTCACAGGATTGGTAATTTGAGGAAAATTATTTACAAAGCTGAGTTAAGTGTTTTACTGATTTTGTCTATATGGAAACTGAGGCATCAACTAGTGGTTTTACCCAGAATGAGTCAGGACTAGAATCTAGGTAAGCTCACCTCCTGATCTAGCTTTGCCCATCATTAAAGATCCTGGAGAAGCATAATAGTTAAGAACTTCCAGATGGTATAAATGCATCAGAAGAAATGTAAAATGGGGGTTGGAGGACAGATGAAAATCTACTCCCTTAAAATCCTCTATCTTGGGTCCACATTCCCCACTAGTAGCATTTTTTGCCTCTCCTGGAAGTTGTCTTAATTTTCCTCTTTAGCCTGCCTAGTTTGGCCTTCTTCATACCAGAGACTGGATTTCTAAAATAAAATAAGGCACTAAGGCTAACAAACTGATTTTTTTCTGAACTTTCAACATGACTGAAAGAAGAAATCCCATGCAGATCAATGGCAGCCAGAGGTAAATCCCCCTCTTTACATAATAACCTTTTTACAAGCTCTGATCTATCTAGTCAAGAACAGGACGGGGTGTGGGGCAGGAAGATAACTGCCCAGCCTGGAGTTAACGTTACATCACTTGAAGATGGGAGACTGAAATACTAACACTAAGGACACTTAATTGTTCTTGAAACCCAGTCTTAGGCTCACCTGGTTTTTAAACAGATGGGTTTCAAAACCCTGTTTAAAAATGCTCATTTTAAAAGACAGAGAGTAAGAGAGTGCAAGGGGAGGCCCTGAAATTCTGAAACCTGCAGTACTGGTTTCCTACCAACCTGAGTTTGCTCTTTGAAGCCTGAAAAGGCAATGGGGCTCCGGCCAACAGTGCTCTCAACTTGGCTCAGGGGAGGACATGGGGAAGGCAGTTTCCAAATGAGGGGGTTTCCTTCTTTAACACAAAATCTACAGTCCTTCATTAAGTCATCTTTGCTGCTTCTCAATGAGAAAGTTGTAGTTTTAGCAGACACTGGAGGGAGAGACACTGGAATTTCCAATGTTTAGGAACTACAGGGGAAAGGGAAAATTGTCTTCTCCCATCCCAAGGCAGAGCAGAGAAATGCTCAGAATGCTTGGCTACTAAGTTTTAGAGGCCCTGGCCTTTGCTGTTGTTTCCTCCTCCCTTTTTCCTTTCCCAAGATTAATGGGCAGGTTATCACAACAGCCATTAGGCAAACTCTTTAGAGAAAATCCTACCCTGCCATTTTGGAAGTCTCTTCCATTTCTGACTTCATTTTTTAAAAACAAAAAAACCCAATAAACCTCCCTGATCAAGACAAGGAGTGATCGGCCCAGTCAGTTAGGAAACTTTACAAAAGTGCTAGCTATACAACTTATTCCAAATTAGCTGTCAAGGTACAAGAGCTCTCTAGTCTTTATTTTCTCTCTAGGATCACAGAGCAAAAGGAATTTTAACTGGTGCAGACAAAGCAAAGAACCCAGGCACAGGAGTCTACTCCCTCACCCATTATCCACCATCTCCATTCCATTTAGGTCCAGTTACTGACTGCTCCTCCAAAGGATATGCCAGAGGAAGTTGCATGAACAGTTGTTCTTAAAACATGTCTGCCAGCAGGTTTCTAACTACCATACGGGCCATATGTTTATTGGTTTCCAATTAAAATTACTAAGGTTCTAATACCTACTATTCCACTAATTTCCTTGGGCTCTGAGTTTGGAGGAGCCAAAACAAAACTAACAGGTTTCAAACTCTGTGGTTTGTTCTACAAACAGTAACGAGGGTGAGTTAGTTTGGGCATTGCCTTTCTCTTCCCCATTGGATTCTGGACATATTTTTATGACTGGGTCGCCATCTTGCTAGCAGATGTGATGTTTCTTTTCCATTCTAAGATTTGATGGTCACTGCTGAACATAATCCTAAATAGAGTATTTCTAGGAAAGGAACCTCTTAATTCCAACTGAGAATCTGGCTAGTAACTATACTACAGAGAGTTAGGTTATGAAGTGTCAGAGGTACAGCATTTAAAAATCTAGAGAAAACTGTTAATGCCAAGAGGACAAGGCTCACGACTGTATAGCACAATGTGCCATAAGTGTTCAATGATGCTGAATCGATGAGGATTTCCACTGACATCTGGTATGAATCAAAGGTAAGGCAAATCACCTTGTGAAAGTGAATTTTTTTTTTCATCCTTCCTAGCAGACTGCATTTGTGGGGCTAGTAACAGCTTTGGGTATGAAAGAAAAGTGGACTTATTACTATCTTGCATTCTGTAATGCTTCCACCCCCACTTCTCCAATTTCCTCCCATCCTGTGGTCCCCAAACTACTTCGGGTGCTGTGCTCAAGAGGAAAACTGAGTGGGCAAATATTTGTCACAGGGTGAGAGGAGAGTGCCATGCCTAGGTTCCATAACACACACACACACACACACACACACTGAAAATGAGGGAGCCACACTAGGCAAAGATCATCCTGGTATTGGAAACTTCTAGGCCAGACTCCACCTAGGAGGGGAAGAGAGTCACAAGGAAAAACTTGGGGAGGGAGGTAAAAGCAGCTACATTAACCTAACCCAGCCATTTGGATGGAATTAACTCCGGGCTGCCCAGTGTCAGGAATGGGGAGGAAGTGGCATAAAAGGAAGCTCAGATAAAGTGGTAGTCAGGGGAACTGTATAGTGAAAGAACTGGCTGGGCCAAACTGGAGTTTGGAGAAACCCCTCCCCCTCCCACCCCCACCCCCATCCGTACAGGGTGCTTTAATTACACGTCCCTCCCCCCATGCAGGCATCAAATCCCCGACCAAGCAACCAGACCTCCCCCCATCACTCACCCCTTCTCCAAACCCCCCTATCCTATGACTCTCCCTCCGCACCCCTATCCTCCAAAACTCTCTTCTCCTCCTCCCCCCCCCCCCCACTCCTCCCAATCAAGCTCCTCCACCTTACCAAGCCCCCAGTGTCACCCCCGTGGTCACTACGCCCCCCTACGCGCGTCCTCAACCCCCCTCTCCTCAAGTTCCCCCTCCTCCAACGGCTCTCCTCAGACCCTGAACTCCGGGCCAGGCCCCCGGCCCGGGCTCACCTGCGCGGCCGCCCCCGTCCCGGCGCTGGTGCGGCGGCGGCTGCAGCTGGAAGGGGACGGTGGCCCTAAGCGGCTGCAGCCCGGCCCGGGGAGAGCCGACGGTGGCTGGGGGAGAACAGCCCCGACGGAGCCCCCCGGCCCCTCCGCGCCCCGGGCCCCAGGCCCCTCCGCCTCTGCCGCCCGCTGCGGCCCCCGCCATCAACCCGCCCGTCTCGGCCCCGCAGCAAGCCCCACACCATCCCCCGCCCCCGCCGCCACAGCTTATCAGCCCTGCGGGGCGGGGACCAGCCCCTTCCAGTCCCGTACTCTCAATGGCCCGTGCCCACCAGGCCCCAAACAATGAGTCCAATCGCAACTCGTATATTTTCTGGCCAGAAGTGATTGGGCGAGACTTCCGTCCATCCTCACCCAAAACTCCGCCTTCCCTCCATATTGGCCCTCCTGGGATGGGGCTGGTCTTTGGCTGCTGCCAATGAAAATACGCAGAAAGGGGGAGCGTCACGCCCAGCCCCAGGTAGTATGCAAATGACTAGTGTGACATCAAGTGATGAAAGGAGAGGGGGAGGGCAGGATGGTCGGGTTCTATAGTGACATCATGACATCTTCGCAGGTGAATCTTGAACATTCCAGTGAAGGCTATGACATTAAAATGTCCTAGTTAAGAAATCCTTCAGTTTTATCTAATGACATGATTTGATTCTCTATACTCCCTGGTTTCTCATTCAGAAGTATGCCAAAATATTACATAGTTTGCATATTATTTGAGTGAAAATAACAAAATGAACTAAATCCGCCCAGCTCCCCATCACAGTCTGTTTTTCTCCAAATATTCCCTAGCCCCTACATTCCAAGTGAGGTGGCTCAACCTAAAATTAAACATTAAAGAATCAGAATTTTATAGTTGGAAGAGACTTCAATGGTTCTCTGGTCCAACCCATGCCTGAAAAGAAATTCCTACCATAAGCATGACCCTGACAGTTGGCAATTGGTTATCCTTCCTCTGCTTTAAGTCCTTTGAGGAGGGGGCATCTACTGCCTCCAGAAGCAGCTCATTCCACTTTTGGACAGCTCTAATAGGAAGTTTTCCTGGCATCAGGTCTACATTTGCCTCTTTGAAACTTGCAACTGCTTCTTCTGGTCTATTTGACCAAACAAAACAAGCCGTCTACGTAGCTCTTCTTGAACATAACTATCATAACTATTTTGCCTTTGAAATTTCTCTTTTTCAGGCTAAACATTCCCAGTTCCTTCAGATGATCCTCATATATCATGGACTCAAGGCCTAGCATCATCCTGGTTGCCCTCCACCTCATCAATATTCCTCTAAAATGTGTTGCTGTACTATCCAGAGTACAATAAAGTTGATCTTTTGAACTCTATTGAATTTCATCTCATTCAATTTGGTCCAATGCCCTAGTCTGTCAGGATGTTTTTGGATACTGACTCCCCCACAATCCACTTTATATCACCAGCAAATTTGATAAGCATGGCATCTATTACCTTTATTCAAGTCATTAATAAAAACATAAAACAGCCCAGGATGACCAAATACAGATCCCTGGGTCATTACACTGGAGACTACTGACAAGTTAACATTGCACCATTAAAGATTACATTTTGAGTCAAGCCATTCATTGAGTGCCAAATTCATTTAGTTTTTTTGTTGTCTAGTCCACATCTGTGTGTGAAAGAGAAGTCCAGGAGAGTCATCATTCCATCTAATGAGTTCTCCAGTCCAAAGGATGAGATTAAAAGGTATATATGTGGAGAAAGATCTAAGGTGCTCCTCCCCATGGATTATATGCATTCCCACTGGTACCTTATGGATAGGAAGCAAGGATGGGACACAAGATGATTAGTTGACTGGGACTCAGAAGGACAGACTCTTCTCAGAGAAGCCACCCCTACATATAAAAGTGTATTGTGAGACTTGTTTGGTCCTTGTTTTCCCTTTCTGACTTCTAATCCACTTTCAGAAGGTGGAGAAACTGGCTTTTCCCCATCTCTCCCTCTTACCCCCCACCAGAAGTAGCTAATGGAAATTTGTGGCAGAATTACATGGCCCAATTCAAGTGCTTGCCCAGGTAACCTGAAAAGATGGCCTAGACCTTAGATTTCCAGGCAACCACTTGCATCTCACCAAATGATTTTGCCATAAAATATCATTGACTGAACTTTTGGGATAGATTTCAATGTTAGATTCAATGCTCCTCCCCCTGAACTATATTATTATATATATTATATATATATATATATTATTATATATATATTATATATATTATTATTATATTAGTATTATTATATATATTATATTATTATTAGTATTATTATATATATATATTATATTATTATATAATAGTATATATCTATACTATTGAGCAAACTGGGGCAAAGGAAATTAGGAGATATACTATATTCTATACCAATGTCACACTTCTTGTAAGTGGCAGAGCTTGGTTTTGAACCTAGGCCACCCAGTGACGACAGGCCCAGTGACTTTTCCATTGCATCACACATCTATTATACACCAAAGGAAAATCAAATAAGATGACATGAAGACTGGCTTCCCATGTTTGCCATGGAGGCTACTGTGAAGGGTTTTTAATGGGTTTGAAGTGACTCTTTCAAGGTGTGTCATTTGGAATGTTTTAAAATTGACCAAGAAAATGGAGAAATTTTTTCCAAGAAAGATGGAATAGCCCCGTGAAAGGCAATGAGGAATAAACTAGCTCTTTTGCTTTTTCCCTTAAGCTCTTTAAAATTTAAACTCAATTTTCTTTACCTTATTCTTGTAGAGCTCCTTTATTCCAAACAGTATGCAATGCTTTCATTGCTGTTCTTTTATTTAACCTTGTGATAGCTCTGGGACATTCTAAAAATGGGGAAATAAGCCCAGAGAGGTCAATTGAAGTTTATATATTCCCAACCCAGGACAGGATGAGACATCACATGTTGCATAATACAACTTCCCTTTCATTATTACATTTGGGGCTCCCAGTAAGTGCTGAGCCAGGACCAGAAGTGTTAGACCACTTGCCTAAAGTTGTAAATAGTAGAACTGGGATATGAACCCAGTTCCTCTGGCCCTAGATGCAGTGCTCTTTTCCACTGTATCAAAACTGCCTTCCCCAGTGGAGTCACTAGATAAATAGAGTATTGACAGTTTATGAGCAGGCGTTGGCTTGGAGTTAGAAAGCCTGGGTGTGATCTGTTACTCCACAGATGACTTACCATAAGTCCTTGGGCATCATATCTCATTCCTGCACCTCAGTTTCTCCATTTTAATGTGACCAGAGCCATCTTTACTTTACTTGCTCCAGGGAGTTTGTTAAGAAAAAATAACAATAACAGAGACAGAGCACTACAAAATTAAAAAAAAAATTAGACTCATGAAAATAGCCCCTTCTGCCCAGAAGGAAGCTGAGCTGGGGAGCTGAGCTATTGGGCCTCTGGACAAATGGGTTTCAAATCTCCATACCTTGGATTGGATGCAGGGCTTCCAGGACCTATGAAGTAGAATGAACAGCCAGCCTATCCTGAACCGTCTTCACTTTTTCCCTTTATATGGTTTCACTTGGTGATGTTGTCAGCTCCTATGGGTTCCATTATTGTCTCCTTGCAGATGATTTGTGGATCTATGTATCCATCCCTAGTTTTTATCCTCAGCTGCAGTCTTTGCACCACTAACTACCTTTTGGGCATCTTGAGCTAATAGCCACTAGGCAGCTCAAACTCAACATGTCCAAAACTGAACTCATTATCTTCCATTCCCAAAATGAAACCCTCTTCTAAACTTCACTCTTACTACTTATCACCAACCTACCAATCACCCAGGTTCAAAATCTGTATAATTTTCCATTTTTTCCTGTCAGTCACCCCACTTGGCAAATTTATTACCTTATCTTGCCATTTCTAATTTCACATTTCTTAGATACATCCCCTTCTCTCTTCTAGCACAGACCCTGCCCTAGTTTGGTACTTTACCACTGTGATAGCCTCCTAAATGGTCTTCCTGCTTCAAATCTCTCCCCACTACAATCCATTTTCCACTGAACTATCAAAGTGATTTTCCTAAAGCACAGGTCTGAGCTTACACACACACCTCCAAGCCCCTCACCCCAACTCCAACAGTTCCCTATTACCTTCAGGATCAAATAGAAAGTCCTCTTTTTGTCATTTAAAATTCTTGACAACCTGACCCATTCCTACTTTTCCAATCTTCCTTCCACATATTCTACAATTCAACTAAGTAGGCCTACTTGTCTTAAATACAACACTCAATCTCCCTTCTCTGTGTCTTTGTATTGATTACCCCCCCCCACACACACACACACAACCCTTCTCCATCACCATACTTAGAATGCTCTCTCTCCTCTCTTGGTTTCCCCAGTTGTTAGTCCTTTCCCTTCTAAAATTACCTACCATCTATTCTTGTATGTACCTAGTTATTTTCATATTCAATTCAATATTTCACATTAATATTCAATATATCTTCATATATTGTCTCCCCCATTAGAATGTGAGCTCCTTGAGAGTAGGAATGGTGTTTTGGCCTTTTTTGTATCATCAATGCTTAGTACAGTGCTTGGCACACAGTAAGTGCTTAATAAATGATTGTTGGCTGGCTGATACCATGGAAGAATTGGATCTTGTCCAGATTGACATGGTTTCTCTCGATAAACTAAGGAGCTGGCAAAGAATGCAAAAATCTGCCACAGTTGGAAGAGCAAGGAAGAAGGCATAAAGGATAGGGGAGAAGAGGCCTTTCTCTCCTGCATATCAAACTAGCCAGCTGCTCCTTGTTTTCTTCTCTATCAATGGCCCTCATCACTGGTGTGAGTATGATGAGAGGATGACAAGGTTTTGTCAATACAACAATACAACAAGGTTTTGTCAAAAGTTGTGAATACCAACAACTGTCCTCTCTCTTCATCAATAGGGACTCTATTTTGTAGAGTCAATGCCGAAGATGGAAGAAAGAAAATCATACAAAATCCTGATAGAAAAATCATCTTTATCACTATTGTCATCCCCATTTTTGTGGTTCCATCATCATGACCACTCTCTTCAACCTTGTCAATGTCAATGAGTCATGAGTCATAAGCTGACATATAGCATATAGCACAAAGCTGGGTGATGTCCAAAATGAATGACCCAACTCCTGCCCACTTAAGTCTTTGAGATTGAGACACACACACAGAAACAAGAATGAAAATGGAAGGACAATACAAGGAGCAGAACAATAAATCCTAAATATGCCAATGTATAATTTTGATCTGTATCCCATCTACTTTGTATATCTGCATAGAAAAATGTCCAAATCCCAGGAATATGTCCCCATCTCTCCTCTGACACTGCTACCACTCTACTATAGGCTATCGCCTAAAGTCTTGATTACTGCAATAGCCTGCTTTTTTTTTGGGGGGGGTGTCCTTCCTTCCTCAAATCTTTCCCCATTCCAATCTATTCTCCATTCAGCTACTGAAGTGATTTTCCTAAAACTCAGGTGTGATCATTTCACATATAACCCCCAAATCAATAAACTCCTATTGCCTCCCGGAACAAATAATAAAATCTTCTGTTTGGCTCTCAGAGCCCTTCATACTTATCTTTCAAGTCTTTTTACACCTTACCACCCCCACCCCCTACACACATACTCTTTGATACAGTGACACTGGCCTCATGAGTGTTCTATGAACAAGATACTCCATCTCTTGGCTCTGAGCATTTTCTCCAGTTGTCCTCCATACCTGGTATGCTCTCCTTCCTTTGGTACAACTAATGACCTCTCTGGTTTCCTTTAAGTCCCCACTAAAATTCCACCTTCTACAGGAAATCTTCCCTAGACTCTCTTAATTCCAGTGCTTTCCCACTTTAAATTATTTCCCATTTATCCTGTATATAGCTTGCTTTGGATATATTTTGGGCGTATTGTGTCCTCCATTACATGGTAAGTTCCTTGAGGGCAGGGATTGTCTTTTACCTCTTTTTGTATGCTTAGCACAGTGCTAACTACATAGAAGGCACTTTATAAATGTTGATTAATTGAATGACTCTCACCCAACTGTGATTCGGGGATTAACTCTTCTTGTTAAGCACCTCTCTGTACTCAGGGAATGTAAATGATGGACAGCATGGCATAGTCATTAGAGGACTGGACTTGGAGTCATGAAGACATGGGAACAAATTCCATTTCTAATACTTTCTAGCTATAGAACCACAGGTAAATAACAACTTCTCAGAGCCTCAATTTTCTCATCTGAAAAATGGAAATATCAATATATCTGTAGCACCTGCAGTATGTATCCAACAGAGTTGATTAGATGAAATATGTAAAGTACTTTGTTTTCTAGGTACATGTAAACTGCATTGTAAATTCCTAATCATATAAGTCTGAGTCATTGGATGCAGCTACTGTTTACTGTCCCAGGAAGTCTTGATCTTACAGACCAAAAAGCTACCAGAGAGAAACCCAGAAGTGACCAGCACACAGTGAGTATGGATTAGGAAACTCTCTACAGTGACAGAGGTTTATGGTTCTAGTAGAATGTAAGCTCCTTGAGGGCAAGGACTGATTTTTCTTAGTATCCCCAGGAATCAGTAGAGTCTTACACATGGTGGTGGTGGTTGTCCATGTTCTCAAATAGGACCAAAAAGACATCACTATGCTAAAGTCAAATTTCAGTGAGTCCGACTATGGCTGATCAGACCTATACAAACTCAGAATGCTCTACCACAGGTCGGGCACAAATAGTCTGTGTGAACATTTGGGGTGGATTCTCCAAATTGTACATCCCGTGTTTCCTTTGAGCTGTTTCAGTTTTGCTTTGCTTGTAGAGCACAGCACCTTCTCTGATGTGGGCACGCTATGCTGAGCAGTCACGTGCCAGTGTCTCCCATGTCACACAATCAATTCCAAAGTTCTTGAGAGAGACCTTGAGAGTGTCCTTATATCACTTCTTCTGACCACCATGTGAACACTTGCCCTGTGTGAGTTTTCCATGAAACAGTCTTTTTGGAAAGTGTATGTTTTGCATTAGAACAACATGGCCAGTCCATCAGAGTTGTGCTCTCTGAAGCAGAGTCTGAATGCTGGGTACTTTAGTTCAAGTAAGAACCTCAGAGTCTGGTACCTTATCCTGCCAGGTATCTTCAGAATCTTCCTAAGGCAATTCCTGCACATACAAGGTGCTCAATTAATTTTTTTTAATTGAATGTGGGAGCCAAGATAGAGGTATTATAGTAAGATCTAACCATTTCTTCTCAGCCTCTGAATTAATCAGGTTGTGATCAATGCAACAAAGAGGAGTTTTTTTGGTAGGAAGATATGTTCCATATTCCTTCCAGTTTGTATCCAGGGCCCTTTTCTATCAGCCATCAACCTATTGGAATCAGCAAGCATAGTTTTACATCTTCATTTGTATCTAACCCAGTATCCAGATTGCAAATTCAGCAAAGAACAAAGAAACTGCTTTTGTTTGGTTAGTTCTTTATCCCAGGGATTATCTCTGAATTTCCCAATGAATCCCTAAGTGTCTAAGTCTTTGGTTACCAAATGGATGAGACTTTCTCCAGCTACTCCTCAACCCCATAATTTTTAAGTAAAATGAAGGAGATAGTGAAAGACTTTCTCTACTCTTGGCTTTCCCCAGTCTGCCTCCTTTACCTAGTCTCTGTCTGAAATGACAGGCTCTGCTCCTCAGAGAATGAAATCCTGAGGAAATGGGGTCAGAGCTGAAGGAACTGAGCAATGAACAGGGATGAGAGACCCATGGAACAAATGAGGTTAAGGGAACAGCATCTCTTACAACTCTGGACTGGCAGGTTATGGCTCCCTGAGCTGCTTACTTTTACTCCCAAAGTAACCAGATGACGCACACCAGGTGGGACAGTTCTGAATTCGGACCTCCATTTCCTTTTGATATCTGTCTACCCCCCCACTGACACATTTTTTTATTCTGCTTCTCACTGGGCTCTGTTGCTTTCCATCTTACAACTCTCTCTCTCTCTCTCTCTCTCTCTCTCTCTCTCTCTCTCTCTCTCCTATTTATTTGCTAAGCAACAGGCCCTTTTAAAATTAGTACCTCTTAGGTTAGAGAGAAGAAGGATGGGGCTGTGAGCCAAATAAAAGAAATTGAATTTTTCTGCTCAGTTCCTAGGATTGAACCTGGTCATTGTGAACCCAGAGCCTTTGGGGAGACCTAGGGCTAGGAAATGAACTTTAAGATACCCAGACTTAAAGCCAGGAGCAAAAATTCATTACATATTCTCCTGTGATTACTTCCTCTATGCCTTTGTACATACCATTCATTCTATCTGTAATATCTTTTTCCCATTATTTTATCTAATCTTTGCATGTACTCTGGACTACTTTCCTACACTTCTATTTATACTCAAACTGGGTCCTCAGAGAGTGGTTACTTTATTTCAGGGCTTTAGATTATCCCTGAGGGGTTGGAAGTATCTTTCTAATGCTTATGAGCCCTGACTGGTATCCTTCTGACCATGATTATCGGTGATATCAAAGAGTCAACCATACTTGGTTAGCTTTTAGAAAGGGATATTTATTATATTGGCATAGTTGGTACAAAACATCTCCCCAAAAGTCTTCCACAAATATATATGAAGTCCAGGTGGAAATCAACTCAAACTTAGAGACCACGTGTAGCAAAGTTTCTAGAAATCATTTTTCTGGGATCCTTAAGATGCTCCCTTAGGTACGATGTAGCCTTTTCTGTTGGGTTCTTCACAGAGTCTAAAATTTGCTTCCTCATCACATCCAGTGTATCCTTAGCTCCCCACGAAGATAGTAAGTACTGTCAGCTGTTCCAGGGACACTGCTGGGACACCAAGAGAAAATTCCAAATTCTGTGGATCCTTTGAAATTTAAGAGATTCCTACAAGCTAGATGAGGGGAAATAGGAGTCAGGCCCTTTAGTCAATCAGAAAAAAATTTCTATCACACCTATGGAGATATCCAAGTCCCGTTCACACTTAAGAATAATAGAGATATATTCTCGCTGTATATATATATCAGGGCTTGGCATTGTAATTATGTAAGCTGACCTCCCCATATCTCTCTTTACACCTATCACTAATTCAAGAACCAACTTAAAACTTAGTTCCTCCTGGAAGCTTTTCTGAATGAACTCTACTCAACTCTGATCCTTTCCTTGACACTACCATACTTAGTCTGTGGTGAGCAGTTTCACAGATTTAGAGCTAAAGAGAACTTTAGATGTCATCTAGTTCAACTACCCCCCTAAAATTCCCCCCCCATCTGATAGTTGACAAAACTGAGGCCCAGAGAGGTAAAGTAATTTGTAAAAGGTCAAAGCAAAATTTGAAGTCCACTTACTCCAAAGTTAGATTTATCCTCAGTAGTTATTATTGTTCTCAATTGTATTGTCATTGTTCTCAAGTTATATCACACAGAGTTCTAGACTTGGGAGTCAGGAGGGTTCTGAGTTCCAGGCCAGCAAAAACTAACTGTGTGATCCTGGGCAATCACTCATCTATTTCCTCATCTATAAAATGGGGATGATAATGGGCTCTTTGTTCAGTTATTTCAGTTGTGTCTGACTCTTTATGACCCCATTTGGAGTTTTCTTGACAAAGATACTAGAGTGATTTGTCATTTCCTCCTCTAGCTCCTTTTACAGATGAGGAAACTGAGGCAAACAGGATGAAGTGACTTGCCCAGGGTCACACAGCTAATAAGTGTCTGAGGCCAGATTAGAACTCAGGAAGAGGAGTCTTCCTGACTCCAGGCCCAGCACTCTATCCACTGTACTACCTAGCTTCCCAATGGTGCTTATACCACATGATTGTTGTGAAGATTAATTTAGAGAATATACATAAAAGCACTAGATAAGTGGCAGCTATTATCATAATCTCTTCAACTCTCTGAGGATAGGAAGCACCATGACTGCCATGAAATTTTTCACATTTCTTGGAAACCTCAAGTGCATAGCCCTACACAGAGCAGTTATTGAATAGATGTGATTTACTCAAACTTATCAACTTTTCTTCCACCTGACATATCCTGGAAGCATAAGCCAAAATCCTCACTATGAAAAATTTTTTTAAAATGGAGAAATTATTTACCCAAGAAAGAATCCTCTTCTAACCCTTAACTCTTCACCCAAATGGGTAGAGGATTGTTCTGTTCTTTGACTTCCTCTCACTCAGGATGGTTTCAGGTCAACAAGATGACTACAGCCACCGAATCAGGTCTATGGAAAGTTCCCTGAGGGCAAGGCTGGCCCTCTTCCTCTTCCTCCCTTATTGGCCTTATGGTATTTAAGCTGTGCTCTTTCTTTCTTTCTTTCTTTCTTTCTTTCTTTCTTTCTTTCTTTCTTTCTTTCTTTCTTTCTTTCTTTCTTTCTTTCTTTCTTTCTTTCTTTCTTTC
>NW_027187291.1:3398444-3475667 GCF_028583685.1 Petaurus breviceps papuanus
TTCTTTCTTTCTTTCTTTCTTTCTTTCTTTCTTTCTTTCTTTCTTTCATTCTTTCTTTCTTTCTTTCCTTCTTCCTTCCTTCCTTCCTTCCTTCCTTCCTTCCTTCCTTCCTTCCTTCCTTCCTTCCTTCCTTCCTTCCTTCCTTCCTTTCTTTCTTTCTTTCTTTCTTTCTTTCTTTCTTTCTTTCTTTCTTTCTTTCTTTCTTCCTTCCTTCCTTCCTTCCTTCCTTCCTTCCTTCCTTCCTTCCTTCCTTCCTTCCTTCCTTCCTTGCCTTTTAGAGGGCAATTGGGGATTGGGGTTAAGTAACTTGCCCAAAGTTACACAGCTAGTTTTTTGTGTGTGGGTGTTAAGTGCCTGAGGCCGGAACCGAACTCAGGCGCTCAGGACTCTCTGGGGCCAGTGCTTTACTCACTGTGCCACCTAGCCGCCCCAGCTGTGCTCTTTCTACAGCAAATAATTTCCAAGGTTATGTGTGGTTGAGGTTAGTTAGTACACCCACTTCTGTTAGCTCCCCATGTGGTTCTGAGCTTAGAGGAGCTAGGTAATGGAGTGGGAAGGACAGGGCTTTTACAGCAGGTTCATTAGGATGCTACCAGATGGCATCTGAATCCACATATAGCCATATTTAGAAGAAAACTTGGGTATAATTGAGGCAGCTAGGTTATATAGTTCATAGACTGTAGGACTTGGAGTCAGAATAACCTGATTTCAAACCTGCCTCAGATATTTATTAGTTGTATGACCTGAGGCACATCATTTAACCTCCCTGAGCCTCAATTTCCTCATCTGTAAAATGGGGATGATAATAGCACCTGCCTTCCAGGATTGTTGTAAGAATCAAATGACATGCTTTTCAAACCTTAAAGCCACTTGGCTTTCCCGGCTTCCTTCATGTCCCGGTTAAAACTTTACCTTCTACAGGAAGCCTTTCCCAATTCCCCTCAATTCTAATGCCTTCTCTCTGTTAATTATTTGCTATTTATCCTTTATGTAGTTTATTTGTAAATAGTTATTTGTATACCACCTCCCTCATTAGATTGTGGTCTTTTCAATTGCAGAAAGTGTCCTTTACCTTTTTTTTTTTTGGTATCCCTCACGCTTAGCAGACCACCTGGCATATAGTAGGCATTCAATAAATATTTATTAACTGACTTGCAATATGTACAAACAAAATATGTCCAAGATCAATGGGAGATAATCAGCAGAGGGAAGCCACTAGCATTAAAGAGGATCAGGAAATGCTTCTTGCAAAAGGTAGGATTTTAGCTGAGACTTGAAGAAGGCCAAGAGGCAGGGGGGAGGAGGGAGAGAAGGCCAGGCATGGGGTCAGTTAGAAAAAATGCAGAGAATCTGGAGATGAAATATCTCACTCTAGGAACACCAAGGAGGACAAAATCACTGTTAAGTAGGGTGAAAACAAGGTCTCCCTGCCTGGAGTGTCCTAACACCCCAGTCCAAAGATGGGGAACCTGTGGCCTCAAGACCACATGTGACCCTCTAGGTCCTCAAGTGCCCTGGTTAGCTTTCAAAATGATTTTACTAACACCAGGACCGTGTTAATTCCCATTCAATAAATCCTAGTGGCTCTCTATTGCCTCCAGAATCAATGTGAAATCTTTTGTTTGGAATTTAAAACGCTTTACAATATAACCCTTTCCTACTTTTCCAGTTTTCACCCTGGCGAATGGGTAAGCATATGGTCAGAAATCTGTGTACCCCTAAGAACAAGATTGAGGGGTGGCCAGGCAGCACATCAAGTAAGAGCACTGACTCCAGTCTTGGGATGACCTGCAGATCGAATCCCGGGCTCAGACACTTAGCACCCACCCAGAAACACCTGGCTGTGTAACCTTGAGCAAGTTACTTAACCCCAATTACTTATATTTAAAAAAAAAAGAAGAGAACAAGGTTGAGCTGATTGTATCTTGGATTTGTGGTAGGCCTGGATTCCTTCTTACAGCACCCAGTTAGCTCCTATCACCATTTAAATCTTTTTCTTTATTTATTAAAAAAGGGGAGGGGCAGACTGGTGGAGCAGACATTTATTGGCCTTGTGGCTACACTAAGTCAGTGTAGAAAATGGGACAGCCGGTCAAAAGTGCCCAGACTAGGCCCTTTCCACTCTTTGTTTTTAATTTTTCTCTATTTGAATATCAAAGTTCAAAATTGGGAAGGGAGTCACATTGCAGTTTTTGGGACAGCCATCTATTCTTCTACCCCTGTCATCTGGCTCCTGGCACCTCTGCTGCTGTAGTGTAGTGTCCTCAATTATCTCCATGTCCTGCAGTCTTATTTTCCTGAACATTTGCTTTCACACATACATGCATTCATTAGCTTAAACCCCTACCATGTTTAGAGCCCTGTTTTTTAGGCACTAAGAAAGCTATCCAAAGCTTAGGTAGGATGAGTTCTTCACCTTCTTGGAGTCCATGACCTAGCAGTCGTTTTTGGTTATTGTTTTTCCTTTCTGTACAAAGATGATAATAGATTTAGGTCTTTAAAGGTCATTTAATTGGAACCCCTTACTTAATAAGTGAGGGTACTTTGGTTTAAGGAGGTCAGGTGACTTGTTGGATGTCACAGGGCCTTAGTACTAGCCATCCCTCCTCCCTGGAACATACTCCCTCCTCACCTCCACCTAACAGAAGCCATCACTTCCTTCGAGATACAGCTCAATTTTCCTAACAATTTTTTTTTTTTACCAAATAATGAATTCTAATTCTAAGATTTTAAATCTTTACACTTGGCAAATACAAGGTTATCATATTTATTTACTGCTGAGAATTGTATGTTTACTCTGTTCCATTGAGTATTTCTTAGCCACTACCAGATAGTTTTAATAATTACTGCCTTATGATATAGTCCAGAGAAAGAACTGATAAATAGAAGTATATAAAGAATAATTTTACATATTATGCCTATTTGTGTCCAATGGTAGCCATTTTTAGGTTAGGGTGAGGGGTGGGAGGAAAGGAAGAAAAAAGAAAAAAAAAGAAATTTACATGATAACTCTATTATATATTTAAAAGAAATAGCAAGTTGTACATAATAGAGTTGTCATTTCATGTGTAATCATCTTTATTCTACTATGTTATGGAAATATTTGTTTTATTTCATAAACTAAAAATATATTTAAAAAAGACACAGCTCAAGCATTATTTTCTTTCTACATGAAGCCTTTACTGATTTCCTCAAACTGCTACCTTTCCTCCCAAATGACATCGTATTTAACTCCATAGTATTGATTTGTGTTTATTCTCTTTATATTTATTCTGTATATGCTTCTAGCCTCTTCCCTCCTTTCCCTTAGAAAGTAAACTCTTTAAGAATAGGGGTTGCTTCATTCCATCCTTTGTGTTTGTATCTCTAGTGTCTGGTATATAATAATTACTTAATAAATGTGTGTTGATTGATAAATAAAGGGACTAAGATTCAAGCCTACGTCTTCTGACTCTAAATTTGATAGTCTATACCACAGACTTGTTGGATCACACTTCCCTCACACTCTTTGTCTTCCCCCTATTTCCCTCCTACCCCCCCCCCCCCCCAAAAAAAAAAAAGAAAAGAAAGAAAGGAAGAAAGAAAAAGAAACCCTGAAGGTATGTCTACTCATAAATCTGTTCCTGGTCTCAGGTAAGAACGATTCTTGAAATTGTATAAGACACACTCCTGAGTGTAAGAATCATTCCTTAAGGCTCTGACTCTAGGGTGTCTGTTAAGCCTATAGCCAAATACAAGCTGGCCACACCCCATCCATGGCCTTTTCCCCAAGATTCTAAGTAGAATCTTAAACTTTTTTAGAATTTACAGAAGGTAAGGCAGACCTTAGAGACCAGGTAGCTCAGTTCCCTCATTTTACATGTAAGAAAACTGAAGTGACGTCTTTGAGATCACATACCTTTACTATCACCCTCTGGGAAGCCATTACCTTTGAGGAGACATCTAGGACAGAGGGAAAACTGGTATTGAATACAGAGGAGTGTTGTTCTTTAAGAAACCCTGCCCAGGGTCAGGGAGCCAGGGACCACTTAAGCAGCCTCCACTCTGTGCCAGGTAGAGTAAGAGAACATTTTGTCTGTTGTCTGGAAGGAATGTATCAGGGTCAGAAGTAGCTAAGGGAGAAGACACAGAATTAGGTGGAAGGTGGTGGGTGAGGATTTATCTGGACCGGAAATTGTTTTAATTCCAAACCTAGCACTCCATTCTGTTTAATAGAGTGAATGATCACCCCTCTCTCCTCTTTACCTTCATCCTGTCTTGAGGTCTCATCTCCCAGGGTAGGAATGGGGGGGGGCAGAGTGGGGAGGGTGGGAATAACAGGATAAGTGGAAAGTTGTGCCCTGCTTAGGCTAAGGGTTGTTAGGGGGTTGCAGGGGAGGAGTGGGGAGCTTTACACTGACTAGCTGGACTGTGCTCTTTACTGCCAAGAAATGCTGGCCCCATCACACACCCAATCTGCCAGCTCCCCACTGGAAAGACTGACTGCTGGGTTTGGTTGGTAATTGTTGGGCACTCCTGTCTGCTGCCTGCTCTCTCCTTTGTCTTCTGGGAGTTTTGGGCCTGCTGCCCTGTAGAGACCCCCAGGATGGGGTTAAGGAAAGAGAAGCCCTGCAGCATCTTCCAAAGTTTTAGTCTCTGTCTAGACTTCCTATTACTTGACATGCAGTCATTTGTGAGGCTGGTGGAGGGAGTGGGGTGAGAAGAAACTCCTTGGCCATATTTCCATGGACCCTCCACCCACTTGGCAGCAGGCAAAAATGTCCATTGTCTAAACACCATTGAATTCTCAGGCCCAGCTTGTAGACAGAACCTAACCCTCATTCCATCTGAGCTTTAGAGATTGATGCTCTGTCCTAAGGACCCAGGGCACACAGCTTGGGGCTCCATTTTCTCATTGATAAAATGAGAGCATTGTACTGGATGACCTCTACATTCTCTTCCAGCTCTAAATCCCATGATTCCTCACTCTTGTGGGTCAGAACCCTGGGTTAAGGCAAGTCAAACAACTGAGCCGCTTCTACCCCTGCTTCTGACTGTATAACCCCTTATGTCCTGCTCTGTGGAGATAATTGAGGTTGCCTCTTGTGAGTTCCCTCATCTCCCCTACCCCATATCTCAAAATCCTCCTAAAGAAAGATTCCCTGTAACCTTTCTTTCTTCTTGTCATTGAGGAAGAGGCGACCTATCTTTTTGCTGAGGCTAAAACTCTCTCATTATGCCCTTGTTCTCTTACTTACCCTTTGTGAATGTGTTTCTTGATTGTTATAGATCTCATATTCATTAACTACAATCCAATGACAACATCCCCAGCTGGATAGTCTATTGGTATCTCAAACTTAACATGTCCCAAACAGATCTCTTTATTTTCCACCCAAAACCTACCCCTCCTACAAATTTTCTGATTTCTGTTGAGGACACTACCAATTTTCTAGTCACTCAGGTTTGAAACTTAAGAGTCATTCTTGACACTTCTCTCTCCCGCACTCCCTTCCCCGCGCCCCCCCCCCCCCATAGCCAATCAGTCCCAAAGCCTTGAAGATTCTGGTTCCATATCTCTCAAATCCCTTTCCATCTCACCAGTCACATGCTATTACCTTCATCACACATCATTTCTCACCCAAACTATTGCAATAGCCTTCTGAAAGATCTTGCTGCTTCAAATCTCTCTTCTTTCTGATCCATTTTCCACATGGCTGCCAAGAAAATCTTCCTAAGGCTTAGTTCTGACAATGTCACTCTCCTCTCAGAAATCTTCAGTAGATTTCTATTTCCTCTAGCATAAAAAAATACTTTAGTCTAGCATTTAAAACTGTCTACAATCTGGCTCCTACCTACCTTTCCAGACTTACTTCATATTGGCAAGAGATAAAGTCAATTTGTCTTTGGTTATTTTTGCCCTTTATGTGGTCTATGTTATCTCCAAATAGGCTGGGGTGGGAATAATACCCTAAGGCCCTACACACAGGCTAGACAAATTTGTCCTTAAAAGATATTAACTAGGGCTTTGACTTCTAGCCCTATTAACTAGGGCATTGACTAGCTTCCTGGTAGCCACAGTACAAAAGTCAGTGCCATGAGAAGTCAGGAGCTCCTCCCTGAAGCTTCTGACAAGAGGATTAGCTCATCTAACAAAAGAGGCAGGTAAGTTTTTCTCACCTGAAATAGTGATGTATCTTGATGAATATCCTTTCTCTGCTAAGGCTAACTAGGCCTCCTTTTGTTAACTGTTGGATGAGCTATGAATGTCTTGTTTCATTCTAGTTCTGAACCTGAAGTACCAGACTGTCCTGGATCAGCCCAGCCTACAATATTGGTGATGATTGTCATCCCTGGATAAGAATTAATGAATTCTGATGTGGGGAATGATTGGGCCTGGGAATGAAGTAGGTAAAGATTGATGTAGAGAGAAGGGAGCCCTGGGCCACCTTCATGCTTCTGTTAGAGTAGGCCATTGTCCTGGGGGGTAGTGGGATAAGAAAGTAAACTGTTTGTGGGCATTCAACCACTTCAGACAGATGAATATGCTCTGTGGTTTTTTAGAGCCATTTCCTGAAGATAAGTGCTGTAAACTGTTATTTGTGAATTTGCATAATTTTTATATTTAAGAGTGATATTGATCTCTAGTCCCACCAGCTGTGGTAGGCCTTGACCCTCTCTAAAGACTGGTATTTAGACATTCTCTAAGAACTGTGTTGTGCTTGAGCTTTTTTATGAGACATTTGGGAGGTCATTGGGAACTAAGCAACAAAGACATTGTTGGGACTCTTTGCTGTAAGACACTGAGGGGAGGCACTTGAAAATTCAATACTTGATCCTCCCCGGGAACCCACAGACCTTTTCATAACTGGGAATATGGACAAATGACTATATGAACTTGATTTGCTGGGGTTAGGGGTGGGGAGGAACTTTTAAAAAGTTTAAAAGTATAAATAGTTTCTCTTCTCACTACTATAAACTATAGCTCTTTTTTTCCCTCCTAGGACTTCCAGTGAAAGATGGGTGAGGGATTCCCTCAGAGTGGACCCCAGAGTACTCCTGGGCATAGAGAGGCAGTGCTTAGGCCTCAGTAGTGGTAATATCTGGTACAGGGAAACAGTAGAAGCATTCAAAGTTGCACTGAGGCACCATGCATAGGGGGACAGTGCTTTGGCCCTGGCACAAATGGGAATTACCAGTCCCTGTCACAAAAAGGGCAGTGCTTGTTCCTGGCAGAGGGGGCAGTAGGGTGGGCCCAGTGGCATCAGGCAGTAGAGTAGGATTCAGTTATAGAAGAATGGGCCCAGAGTGGGCACTGAAAGAGGAAGTGGCAAAGGCAAGCCCAGCACAATTCTTGAATTTAGAATCAATGGGGCTCAAAAACATAAAGCATAAAACCCGGTTATTATTGGACTGTTCTCCCAGAGAGGGCTTGGAGGACCAAGGTTGGCAATGTTTTGGGGTAGCTTGCTTTCTAGTAATGGGAGAAAAGTAAAATTGTCTACCCAGTCCCTGTGGGAAAAGTGTTCCTCAGAAGAAGCTGATAAATGGACAGAGATTTGATATTCTATCTTCCCCAGTCACTACCATGGAACTTCCAAGGAAGAGAAGGGCCTGGCAGCGGGTTGAGGACACTGAAGAGGTGATGTTTTAATGTGATTCTTGGTATTCACTCTGGTACTTGTACAATGATCTCTTAGCTACCTTATTACATATGGCCCTGACCTATAATGAAGACTAATGATTGTTTAAGAAACGTTATCATTTGTACTGTGGTCCTGATGTTTTTGCTGCTGCTCTTCTTTATCATGGGATAAAGAATGCATACACTATGGGGTGGCTAAGTGGCACAGTGAATAGAGCACCGGCCCTGGAGTCAGGAGGACCTGAGTTTGAATCTGGCCTCAGATACTTAAGACTTACCAGCCGTGTGACCTTGGGCAAGTCACTTAACCCCAATTGCTCTGCCTTCCCCACTCCAAAAAAAAAGCAAAAAAAAAAAAAGAATGTGTATAGTAATTGCACAGGTATGATGAGGAACAAGTTCAATGAAAGTATCAATTTTTTAGTGTTGATGGTTTGGTATGTTACCTTCTTCTTGAATTGTCCTAGGAAGTTTTCCTTTATTGTTGGTTTATAAGACCAGTATTTTGATTAAATTACTTAGACCCTTCATTCATATTTCAATAAGTGATTTTTAAATTAGCTCTGTTAATGGCATAAGAATAATGATTAAGAAGAAGAATAGGATTATGCTGTTTGACCAGTAATAATAAGCAGCTCCTCAACAAGTTGACCACTGATTCAGGTAAGCATAAGTAGATTAGCAGTTAGCACTTGGTAATGATAATAGCTAGCATTTATATGGAGCTTTAAGGTTTACAAAGCACTTTACAAGTATTAACTCATTTTATCCTTACAATAATCATGGGAGGCAGGTGTTATTTTAGGAAACAGGTTAAACATGAAAACAGGTTAAGTGATTTGCCCATAGTCACCTAGCTAGTAAATTTCTGAGGTAGGATTTGATCTCTGGTCTTCCTGGCTCTAGGCCTAATTTCTAACCACTGTGCCACTTTATGTAAGGAGATCCATTGTGAACTAGAAAGAACTGACATCATCTACAAGGACCAGCTCATTAAGATCTAGGACTCTGTCCTTCCAAAGTGGGGAGGCAAAAATTTGAATTTCTAGTCTTTATTCTCCTCCATATGAGGAGATTAGAGGTTGCCTAAAAATTGTGTTGAAGAAACTGGGTATTTTTACGAAGTATTTGGGAGGTCACTAGGAACAGTGCTGCCAGGACACTCTGGTAGTACAAGGCTTTGGGAGGAGGCAACCCTGTTAGTCTCTCTGGGGACCATTATATTAATTTTTTAAATCTTTCTTATGACCATAGTAATCTAGTATATGATAAACCTAAAGATCCAACCTTTGGGAACAAAAACTCATTCTTTGACAAAAACTGCTGGGAAAACTGGAAAAAAGATGGTAGAAACTAGGTATAGACCAACATCTTATACCAACATAAGGTCAACATGGTCCATGATTTACACATAAAGGATGACCCAAAAAGCAAATCAGGAGAGCATGGAATAATTTATGTCAGATTTATGGATAAGGGAAGAATGTAGGACCAAAGAAGATATAGAGAGCATTACAAAATCTAAAATAGATCATTTTGATGATATAAAATTTAAATTTTTTTTGCGCAAACAAAACCAAAGCAACCAAAATTATAAGGAAAGCAGAAAGCTGGGGGGAAATTTTTGCAACAAGTATCTCTGAGGAAGACCATTTCTCAAATATATAGAGAACAGAATCAAATTTATAAAAACACATGTCATTCCCCAATTGATAAATGGTCAAAGGATGTGAATAGGCAGTTTTCAGACAAAGAAATCAAAGCTATCTATAATTATATAAGAAATGCTCTAAATCACTATTTATCAGAGAAATGCACATGAAACTAACCCTGAGGTTCCACCTCACACATTTCAGAGTGGCTAGTATGACAAAAAAGGAAAATGTTGGATGTTGGAAGGGATGTGGGGAAAATGTACTGTTGGTAGAGTTGTGAACTGATCCACCCATTCTGGAGAGCAATTTGGAACTATGCCAAAAGGGCTATAAAACTGTGTATACCCTTTGATCCAACAATACCACTGGTAGGTCTATATCCCAAAGACATCCCCAAAAGGGAAAAGGACCTATTTGTACAAAAATATTTATAGAAACTCTTTTTGGGGTGGCTAAAACTGGAAATCGAAGGGATGCCCATCAATTGGGGAATGAGTAAACAAGCTGTGGTATAGGATTGTAATGGAATATTATTGTGCTATAAGAAATGACAAGCAGGATGATTTCAGAAAAACCTGGAAAGACTTGAATGAACTGATGCATGGTGAAGTGAACAGAACCAGGAGAACATTGTACACAGTAACGGACATATTGTTGAATGAAGAATTGTGAATAACTTAGCTGTTCTCAGCAATACAATGATCCAAGATACTCCCAAAGGACTAATGATGAAGCATACTATCCACCTTCAGAGAAAGAATTGATATTGATTAAATATAGACTAAAGAATGCTATTGTTCACTTTCTTTCATTTTTTTCTTTTTATTTGAGTCTTCTTGTACAAAATGACTAATATGGAAATGTCTTACATATTTGTAAAGATAAATCTTTCTTTTGAGCTATCTTTTTGGTTTTTTATTTTTCTTCCAGTGTTGACTATATCAGGTTTCTGGCATCCCAGAGGTCAAGATTATCCAAAGAAGGTCTTCTTGAAAGCATTTAAGACATTGCCACCAAGGGCTGGGGTACGGTAGGAACAATATCCAAAGGTTCTACCCCACGAGCTAGGCTAATTTTTCTTTAAAAGGTACTGAAATTATCCTTGAGAATTAATTGGCTCAGAGAACAAATGCTCAACTAAACTTCCTAATGGTCTAAGTACAAAAATCATCATACAGGGGCGGCTATGTGGCACAGTGAATAGAGAACTGGCCCTGGAGTCAGGAGGACCTGAGTTCGAATCCGGCCTCAGACACTTGACACACTAGCCATGTGACCACGGGCAAGTCACTTAACCCCAATTGCCCTCCAAAAACAAAACAAAAAACCAAAAATCATCATACAAAGAGTCAGGAGCTCCTCTCTCAGTCTTGGTTATCAGGACTAACATGAAGGTAGAGAAACTATGCCCAACTGAATCAATGTCAAGTCCTAGTTGAGTATCCTTTCCTTGCCATGGCTAAGTAAAGCTCTTTTCTGCTAACTGATAGATGGTCCATGAATATCTCATTGTCATATTTCATTCTAATTCCAAACCTGAAGTACTAGACCAGCCTGAATCAGGCTTAGACTACAACACAGACCTTGTTATTTCCCAAACTTGGTATTCCATTTCCCATCTATGTGCCTTAGCACAAGCTGTTACCCACAACTAGAACGCACACCCTTCTCACCACTGTCTCTTAAAATCCCAGCATTCTTAAAGCCCCAGCTCAGAATCTACCTCCCACGTGGAGCCTTCCCTGAAATCCCAGTTCTTAAAACTCTCTTCCTCCTCCAATACTTATCTTTGTACATTTTATCTCCCTAACCTCCATTAGAAGGCAGCCTGATTTTCAATTGAAAAGTCCATTTACAGGGGTGGCTAAGTGGCCCAGTGAATAGAGAACCAGCCCTGGAGTCAGGAGGACCTGAGTTCACATCTGGCCTCAAACATTTGACACACTTACTAGCCATGTGACCATGGGAGAGTCACTTAACCCCAATTGCCCTTCAAAAAGCAAAAAAATAAAAATAAAAAAGTCCGTTTACAAAACTTTTTCCCCCACTTACATTAACTTAACACACACGTTCTTAACAATTATACTTGGGTCATTCATGAAAATTTCATAGGAAATTAAAAAACTAGCCATCATCTTAAGTTATTTTCCTGTTAACTATTTTTACAACACATGTATGTTAGGCAAGGATTTTTTTTTTTTAAATCACAAAAGCAAAAAACCTAAAAAAAAATTTAAATATGTGGGTTTTGGGTTTTACTGCTGTTCTTGATATACAGTGACTTTATGAATACCAAACAATTCATTTTTTACTTCATCTTTACTGGTACATTTTGTTCTTAAGCTGCCTAAACCATTTAAATACAAATAAAATGAGTGTAGCAAAAATTATGGAGATGTAACTTCACAAATAATGGAATGTGAACCATTCTTGTCCTTCTCCAGAGTAAAGTGACTGGGTTAAAATTTTTTCTTAAGGAATACTCTTGCATTTGCAATCAGTTTACCTGTTGAGACTGCGTATTCCACAGATAGACATGGCATGACACACAATATAGTATTTAAAG
Organism: Petaurus breviceps papuanus; assembly: GCF_028583685.1. Taxonomy (NCBI): domain Eukaryota; kingdom Metazoa; phylum Chordata; class Mammalia; order Diprotodontia; family Petauridae; genus Petaurus; species Petaurus breviceps. Next base: position 3,410,287 of record NW_027187291.1, read on the forward strand.
GATATCTTTTTCTACCACAGCCATAAATGCTCCTACCCTAAAGTGCTCACAATAAACTACACCTGTGACTGGAGCCAATTATCCCTTTCTCCACCTTCTTCCTCCTCTCCCACCACTCATGACAGGTCAATACAGAGGCAGTTTTCTTTGCTTAGACATCGAAGCTGTTTTAACATTGACTTGTGAATTTATGACATATTGAAAGTTCTCTGCCAAACACATAAAATGTGTATAAAATTTCCATATCTTCATGTTGGTCACCTCAGATGAAAACAGATAACTCCCCAAACTGACTGCTAACTGACTCTACTTACCTAATATTAAACATAAAAACCATAATGGGATATATGGAAATCCACATAGAAGTAAAATAAACTTGTCACAAATCATAAACAAAAAATGTGTGACAGCATGGATGAGAAATGCTCTATCGTGTATATTTTAGAACGAAGCAGACAAAAGTTGGAAGGTTGGTTAATTCTCCCCTCCTTTTCCTGCTTTAGATTCATCTCCTTGGGATCTGATGTCCACAATGTCAAGTTGTCTCTCAGTAATTGCATTATTAGTGTGCTGTCTTTGTATGATTCTTCACTTAATGTATTAAGTTCAGCAATGGTTTCATCAAAAGCTGTCTTTGCAAGGGAGCAGGCTTTCTCTGGAGAAATCAGGATCTCACAGCAAAACACAGAGGAATTCAAGGCCAGACTCAGTCTCATAGGATGCCCTTACTGGTTGCATCTCTTTTTGCTGATTTCAAATGCTTCTGGATATGCTTGTTGTGATTGATGTACTATTTCTTTCTTGTAATCACCAGCAGCAACCTCAGCCAAATAATGGCAGGAGTCTCCTTTCATTTTCAAATAGAAAACTTTGCTTTCTGTTTATGAAGCACGAGGAATCAAGAACTTTTCCAAAAGAGACAGTTCATCATTACAGATGTCTCTTAGTTCAATCTCAATCTTCTCACTGTTTTCTCCAGTCATCTGTTGTTTATTCTCAACAGCTTCCATCTTTTGTTCAATATTGGAAATGACCCTCCAAGATGACCTTTGGGTTCCTATGACATTTTTGTAATCAATGGAATTTATTTTCCTCATTGGATAATTCAGCTCCTTGCTCAGTTACAGACTCCATGCAGGCTGTCATGTCATTACATCTCTCAGCCTGCTGAGCCTGCTCATTTTTATCCATGACTGAAGATCTATGACTCTCTGTGCCCAAAGTAGAGTGGCAGAGGAGATGAAGGAGGTTCAGTGGTCTCTGGATAGCAACAGTGGCAAGGGGCAAGGATGAGACTCCAGATAATCTGATTTAAGACAGAAACTCTTTGGCATTTTGCCAGAGCAGGCAGTCTGGCCCAGTGGAAGCAAGGTACATAGATTCAAATCTCAGCTTTACCACTTTTATTTTTTTAACAAAATTTAATTTTTTTCCCAATCACATATAAAAACAATTTTTAACATTAATTAAAATTTTTTAATTAATTCCAAATTCTCTTCTTTCCTCCCTTCCTCCTTCCTGAGATGACAAGCAATTTTACATAGGTTGTACAGATGCAATTATGCAAAACATATTTCCAAATTAGGCATGTTATGAAAGAAGACACAGACAAAAAAAGTGAAAAATAGTATAGCTCCATCTGCATTCAAACTCTATCAGTACTTTCTCTGGAGATGGTTAATAAGCTTTTCCACTTTTACCTGTGTGATCGTAGGCAAGTTACTTAAACTCCATGGCCTCACTTTCTTCATCTGTACCATGTGAAATGTGGGGGTTGGACTAAATGCCCTCTATCTAATATCCCCTCCAACTCTAAATCTGTGATCATATATCCCTTTGACTCCTACCTTGCACATAGTTTGTAATTCATTCGTATTTACTGAATTGAATTCAGTCTCTCCCTATCTGCAGGGTCCTTCATGCTGTGGGGTTCCTGCCCACTAACAAAACCAGGTCTCTCCCATACTTAAAAAATCTTCACTTGACCCTGTCATTCCCTCAAGCTTACCTGTTTATCTTTTCCTTTTCACTACCAAACAACTAGAAAAAAAATGTCCATTTGCAATTTGACTTCTGAGCTCTACTGTATTACTGTCTGTGCCTGATTCAGCCTGGTCTGGCTCTTCCAGTTTGGAACTGGAGCAAAATATGACAATAAGACACTCACAGACAAACAAATAGTTAGCAGTTAGTTTCTACAGAAACTTCTCACCCCCAAATCACCAGACATCTCCTAAGTGCTGAATCCAGCGGCCTTTTCTTAGTTTTCATCTTCCTTCCTCTCTGAGTTTTCTCATCATCCACTGCATCCTCTCTTTTCTTGACTTCTGTGATGTGACTGTGACTCCTGGCTTTCTTCCAAACTTTCTGATCCATCTTTTTCAGTCTCTTTTGCTATTTCCTCATTGATTCCTTACCTCCTTTTATTTGTCCTTTAATAATGGCTCTGTCCTAGGTCCCCTTCTCTTCTTTTTCCTCACTCTCTCCCTTGATCTTTCAAGTCTCATTATTTAACATTAATTTAAAAAAATTTTGAATTCCAAATTCTTTCCTTTCTTCCTTCCCTCCTTCCTGAGATGGTAAGCAATTTTACATAGGTAATACATATGTAATTATGTAAAACGTATTTCCAAATTAGTCATGCTATGAAAGAAGACACAGACCAAAAAAAAAAAAGTGAAAAATAGTATGCTTCAGTCTACATTCAGACTCTATTAGTCCTTTCTCTGGAGGTGGATAAGCTTACATTAAATAGATAACATAAGATAATGTTAAATAATCATTTCTTTTTTTAATTTCTTTTTTAATTTTTATTTTTTAAAATTGATTTGTTTAATTACTTTTAGTTTACAACATTCAGTTCCACAGTCCCTTGAGTTTCAAATTTTCTCCTCCTCTCTTTCCTCCCCCCCATCATGGCGGCATGCACTCAAATATAGCATCTACAAATATCTTCACATTAATCATTAGTCGGGTTTAAAGAAGGATTATAACTGATGGAATGATCAGTGGGAAAGAGGAAACAAAACAAAACAAGAAAAAGAAACAGCAATTAGTTTGTTTCAATCTGCATTCAGATTCTGCTTCTTTTTCTCTGGATGTGGATCTCTCTTTCTATCATTGTAGCAGCAAGCACCCCAGCATCCCCAGGGTGGCTGCCAACACAGGTTCTTATATCTGCTTTTCTAAAGGAAAGCAACTCAAAATGGGTTAACAAGCTTACTTTAATCAATCAAACATATATCGTTTACCTAGTTCAGGGGGAAAAGGTCAGCACCCCAAACTTGACAGGCTTCCAAACTGTCCAACCATTTTATCCATACCAAATCACAGTTACCAGAGAGGGAAGCATCAACATCTGGGTTTTTCAAAGCCGGGGGGCTCTCAACAACGGCTTCCCAGAGTCTCATCTGGTCAAATTACACAATACTTCTCAAAGTGAGCCCCAAAGCAAAGCCTTCCATCAGGGCTTACATAGCCTTCTCCTGGCTCAGAGAATGTAACAACCTTCTTGACCCACTGCCCAATCACAAAGTATCTCCTGAGAAACAAGCCTCCTACCACAGGCTCCAGGTGTACTTAACCTAGGGGCAGGGGAGATCATAAATTTACATTTCTTGGGGCGGCCAGGTAGCACAGTGAGTAAGAGCACCGGCTCCAGTGTCGGGATGACCTGGGGATCGAATCTGGGCTCAGACACTTAGCACCCACCCAGAAACACCTGGCCATGTAACCTTGAGCAAGTTACTTAACCCCAATTGCTTAGGGGTGGCCAGGTGGCTCAGAGAGTAAGAGCACTGGCTCCAGTGTCAGGATGACCTAGGGATCAAATCCAGGCTCAGATAATTAGCACCACACCCAGAAATAACTGGCCGTGTAACTTTGAGCAAGTTACTTAACCCCAATTGCTTTTAAAAAAAATTACATTTCTTGCAAGGATGGTTTAATATTAGGAAAACCATCAGTATAATTGATCATATCAACAATAAAACTAGCAGAAACCACATGATCATCTCAATAGATGCAGAAAAGGCTTTTGACAAAATACAACATCCATTCCTATTAAAAACATTAGAAAGTATAGGAATAAATGGAGCCTTCCTTAAAATAATAGGTAGCATCTTTTTAAAGCCATCAATGCAATATTATATGTAATGGGGAGAAGCTAGAAGCATTTCCCATAAGATCAGGGGTGAAACAAGGGTGTCCATTATCACCCCTCTTATTCAATCTGGTACTAGAAATGTTAGCAGTAGCAATTAGAGAAGAAAAAGAAATCAAAGGAATCAAATTAGGCAAAGAAGAGACCAAGCTATCACTCTTTGCAGATGATATACTTAGAGAATCCTAGAGAATCAAGTAAAAAACTACTTGAGACAATAAATAAATTTGGCAAAGTTGCAGGATATAAAATAAACCCACATAAATCCTTGGCATTCCTATATATTTCCAACGAAATTCAACAGCAAGAGATAGAAAGAGAAATCCCATTTAAAGTTACTGTAGACATTATAAAATATTTGGGAATCTACCTGCCAAAACAAACCCAGGACCTATATGACCACAACTACAAAACACTTTTCACACAAATAAAGTCAGATCTAACTAATTGGAAAAATATCAATTGCTCATGACTGGGTTGAGCTAATATAATAAAAATGACAATTTTAACCTAAATTAAATTATATATTTAGTGCCATACCAATTAATTTACCAAAAAACTACTTTATATAGCTAGAAAAAATAGTAACAAAATTCATTTGGAAGAATAAACAGTCCAGAATATCAAGGGAATTGATGAAAAGAAATGCTAGGGAAGGTGGACTAGCTATACCAGATTTCGATCTGTATTATAAAGCAGCAGTCATCAAAACTACTTGGTACTGGCTGAGGAATAGAGGAGTGGATCAATGGAATAGATTAGGCACACGAGATTCAGAAGTCAACGACTATAGTAATCTATTGTTTGATAAACCCCCAGACCCTGGTTTTGGGGATAAGAACTCACTATTCGACAAAAACTTCTGGGAAAACTGGAATATAGTATGGCAATGGGCATAGACCATTATCTAACACCATATACCAAAATCAAGTCTAAATGGGTGCATGATCTAGGTATAAAGGTTGATACTGTAAGCAGTCTCCTAAAATAAGGAATAGTTTACCTATCAGACTTGTGGAGAGGGAAAGATTTTATGACTAAACAAGAATTAGAGAACATTATAAAATGTAAAATGGATAATTTTGACTACATGGAATTGAAAAGCTTCTGTACAACCAAAGCTGATGTAACCAAGATTAAGAGGGAGGTGGGAAATTGGGAAAGAATCTTTACAACCTATGTCTCTGACAAAGGACTCATTTCTAAAATATACAGAGAATTGAGTCAAATTTATAAGAATACAAGTCATTCCCCAATTGATAAATGGTCAAAGGATATGAACAGGCAGTTTTCAGAGAAAGAAATTAAAGATATCTATAAGCACATGAAGAAGTGCTCTAATTCACTATTGATTAGAGAAATGCAAATCAAAACAACTCTGAGGTACCACATCTCACCAGTTAGATTGGCTAAGATGATAAAACAGGAAAACGATAAATGCTGGAGAGGATGTGGGCAAATTGGAACACTAATGCATTGCTGGTGGAGTTGTGAACTGATCCATCCTTTCTGGAGAGCAATCTGGAATTATGCCCAAAGGGCTATAAATACTTTCATACCCTTTGATCCAGCAATACCACTACTAGGGTTATATCCCAAAGAGATCATAGAAGTGTGAGAAAGACCCATATGTATAAAAATGTTTATAGCAGCTCTTTTTGTGGTAGCAAAGAATTGGAAATTAAGGGGATGCCCATCAATTGGGGAATGGCTGAACAAGTTGTGGTATATGCATGTTATGGAATACTATTGTGCTATAAGAAACGAGGAGCAGACGGACTTCATATTTACCTGGAGAGGCTTATACAAACTGATGCTGAGTGAGAAGAGTAGAACCAGGAGAAATTTGTACACAATTACAGACACAAAGTATGTGTGATGACCAACTTTGATAGACTGGACTCCTCTCAGCAATGCAGTGATATAAGTCAATCCCAAAAGACGCATGATGGAGAGAAATATGTGTATCCAGAGAAAGAACTAGAAAGAACTGAGTTTATATCCAGGTGGAAGCAAAATACCTGATCTTTTTCCTTCTCTTATTTGGTTTTATGTCCTCTTTACCATTTTTCATTCCAGCTGATACAATTGATCTTTATAACCTGGCTAATGTATAATGTGAAAGTATTTACAGATCCTATACTTGACTATATGCTGCCATGGTAGAGAGGGGAAGGAGGGGGACAAAATGTGAAACTCAAGGAATTGTGGAATTGAATCCTGTAAATTAAAGGAAACAAAAAATTAATTAAAAAAGAAAAAAAAGGAAAAAATATTTACATTTCTATTACAATCATGAGCCTTTTGGAGTTGTCTTATAACCTTACATTGCCGAGAGGAGCCCAGTCTATTGAAGTTAGTCGTCACACATACATTGTGTCTGTGATTGTGTACAGATTTCTCCTAGTTCTGCTCTCCTCACTCAGCATCAGTTTATATAAGTCTCTCCAGGTTATTATGAAATCCGTCTGCTCCTCATTTCTTATAGCACAGTAGTATTCCATTACATTCATATACCACAACTTGTTCAGCCATTCCCTAATTGATGAGCATCCCTTTGATTCCCAATACTTTGCCACCACAAAAAGAGCTGCTATAAATATTTTTGTACATACAGGTCCTCTTCCCACTTCTCTGATCTCTTTGGGATATAACCCTAGAAGTGGTATTGCTGGGTCAGAGGGTATGCACTTATTTATAGCCCTTTGGGCATAGTTCCATATTGCTCTCCAGAATGGTTGGATCAGTTCAGAATTCCACCAGCAATGTATTAGTGTTCCAGTTTTTCCACATCCTCTCCAGCATTTATCATTTTCCTGTTTTGTCATCTTAGCCAAACTGACTGGTGAGATGTGGTACCTCAGAGGTGTTTTGATTTGCATTTCTCTAATCAATATATCAATACATTTAGAACATTTTTTCATATGCTTATAGATATCTTTAATTTCATCTTCTGAGAACTGCCTGTTCATATCCTTTGACCATTTATCAATTGGTGAGTGGTTTGTATTCTTATAGATTAGACTCAATTCTTTGTATATTTTAGAAATGAGGCCTTTATCAGAGACACTGGTTGTAAAAATTCTTTCCCAATTTTCCACTTCCCTCTTAATCTTGGTAACATTGACTTTATTTGTACAGAAGCTTTTCAATTTAATGTAATCAAAATTATCCATTTTGCATTTTATAATGCTCTCTTAACTTTTGTTTCATCATGAAGTCTTCCCCTCTCCATAGATCTGACAGGTAAACTATCCCTTGCTCTCCCATAAATAATCATTTCTAAACTGATGACTCCCAAATGTATATTGTGGTTGTTGTTCAGTCATGTCCAACTCTTCATGACCCCATTTGGGGTTTTCTTGGCAAAGATACTGGACTGGTTTACCATTTCCTTCTCCAGCTTATTTTACAGATGAGGAAACTGAGGCAAACAGGTTTAGTAACTTTCCTCAGTACAAAGTTTAGGGAAGCAGATAGAGTTCTGTTTTGAACATGCTTATTTTGAGATGTTATTGGAGTATCCAGATGGTTATGTCCCAAAGACAGTAGATGTGAGGGTGGAATTCAGGAGAGAAATTAGGGCTGGATATATCAATTTGGTGGCAGCTAAGTGGCCCAGTGAATAGAGTAGTGGACCTGGAGTCAGGAAGACCTGAGTTCAAATTTGACCTCAGACATTTACTAGTTGTGACACCCTGGACAAGTCACTGAACCCTAAACTTTGTACTGTCCCTCAAACCTCCTAAGTTCTGTTAAAGGCTCTAGATCATCTGTTACCCAAGTTGAAACCTCTACATCATCCCTGATCCTTTCCTGTCCCTTACTCCATAAATCCAATCTGTTGCCAAGTCTCATCATTTCTACCTACCAACATCTCTTTCATTCATTCCCTTCTCTATAGTCACATAGCCACCATCCCAGTACAAGTCTTTATCACTTCAACTGGATAATTGTAATTATCTCCTTATTTCATCTCCCTGCTTCCAGTATGTTCTCCTTTCTAATCCATTGCATATGTATCTGCCAAAATAATCTTCCTAAGGTAGAGGTTTGACCATATATGTGCTTATTTTTTTTATTTCAGACAGAATGTAAGCTTCTTGAAGGCAAAGTTTGTTTTATTTTTGTCTTTGGATAGTTAATATAGTTCCTGGTAAATAGTAAGTATTTAAAACATGTTTGTGAATTGATTGCTGTCATTCTCCTGCTCAAAAACCTTCAGTGTCTCCCTGTTGCCTATGGGAAAAATGATATACTACTCATCCTGTCAATGAAGGCCTTCTGCAATCTGGTTCCAAGTATGTACTCTCCAGCCACACTGACCTGCCCCTTTCCTGAACTCAGCATTCCTTTCTGGTCATTTGCATAGGCTATTCCCCATGCCTGGGATGTCCTGTTTCAGCACTTCCACCTCCCAGAATCCTTATCATCTTTAAAGGCTTAATTTAACTATTCCTTTCTCTGTGAAAATTTCCCAGATTCCACCATTTATTAATAATAATAGCTAGCATTTTTATAGAGTTTTAAAGTTTACAAAGAACTTCACAAATATTAACTGATTTTATCTTCACAATAACCATGGAAGGCAGTGCTATTATCAATCCTATCTTATAGTTGAGAAAATTGAGGTGGACAGAGGTTAAGCAACTTGCCCAAGGTCACTCAGCTAGTAGGGGTCTGAGGTGGAATTTGAACTCTAGTCTTCCTGACTCCAGGCCCAGAGCTAATATCCTCTGCACAACCTCGTCATTGTAACTCTATGGATACTTAATAAATGTCTATTGAACAATCATTTAGTAAACTCTGACTATGTGTCAGGTATTGTGCTAGGGTTGGGGATAGAGACAAAAACAAAACAACCTCTGCCCTAAGGGAGCTTACATTTTAATGAGTGGGACAACATGTATATAGAAACACAGATGAAACAAATACAAGTATAACAGTGGCCATTCCTTCTAGGGAGCATGATTGGAATTGGGACCCTTTTGGTGATGTGTGCTGTCCCTGAAACAGAACGCTTCCAGGCCCAGGTCCTTTCTAGTGGGTCCATTGATACAGGAGCAGCCAGAGGTTTCTGATGGTTCCCCATGTACCATCCCCTCATCTCCTCCCCTCCCCCACCTCAGTGATGGGGTCAGTGTTGCATCCACAAGGATTGACAACTGAGCAGCTAGAGCTGCCCATTCAATAAACTTCAAAGGCAGAAACAATGTCTGCCCTTGATGTCAGTTTTCTTCCTTTTCAGTGTATAGCTTGGGACTCTCTCTTGGCCTTCTTGTGGTGCAAACTTAGACATCTGGCCAGTAGCAAGAGGAAATGCATACATATGGCATATGCTGGCCTTGATGAACCTAGTGCCAGACCTCAAACCTCTGACTGCCTCTTCTTCCTTAGATTTCTTTCCCTGAGTATGAGTGACTGAATGGAAATACCAAGATAGGTGCTTCTATCCTCAGCCTCATGGGTTGATGAAGTTGGAAGCTCTGAGATCCTCTAATCAGTTGATTGGTTTTTGTCTTTCATGCTCAAAGAGGGTCAAAATGACATCTCTATGTTGGAGTCAAGGTACAGTGTCTCTGACTGTGACTGATCAGACCAATATGAGCTCAGAAGCCTCTATCACATCAGGTACAAATAATGTACACGAACATTTGGAGTGGAGATGTCACTAAATTTGTATATCTCATGTTCTTTTTGAGTTACTGAAATTCTGCTTTGCTCATAGAGCATAACACCTTCTTTGATCCAGGCATTCTATTCTGGGTGGTCATTTGCCACTGTTTTCCATGACATGCAGTTGATTCCAAAGTTCTTTAGAGAGACCTTGAGAGTGTCCTTGTATTGCTTCTTTTGTTCTTCATGTGAGCACTTGCCTTGTGTGAGTTCTCTGTAAAGTAGTCTTTTAAGCAGATGTACCTTTGGCATTTGAACATAGTCCATTGAAGTTGCGCTCTCTGCTGTAGAGATGGCAGTTTAGCTTGGCAGTTTAGTTTGAGAAAGGACTTTAGTGTCTATTACCTTATCTTGCCAGGTAACCTTCAGAATCTTCCTAAGACAATTCAAATGGAAGTGATTCAGTTTTCCGGCATGATGCTGGTAGACTGTCCAGATTTCACAGGCATACAACAATGAGGTCAACACAATGGCTCTGTAGACTTTCAGTCTGGTGGGCAGTCTGATACCTCTTCTCCCCCACACTTTCTTTTGGATCATCCTAAACACTGAGCTAGCTCTGGCAATGTGTGTGTCTGCCTCATCTATGTGGACATCCCTGGAAAATATACTGCCAAGGTAAGTGAACTTATCCACAGAATTCAATATTTCTCCATTTGTTGTAACCAATGGTTCCGTGTATGGATGTTGTAGGCTGCTGGAGATCCTGTGTTTTTTTGGTGTTAAGTGTTAGGCCAAAATTAGGCAAAGAATCAGTCCATACTCTCTCTCTCTCTCTCTCTCTCTCTCTCTCTCTCTCTCTCTCTCTCTCTTTAAGCAATCAGGGTTAAGTAGCTTGCTCAAGGTTACACGGCCAGTTATTTCTGGGTGTGGTGCTGAGTATCTGAGCCTGGATTTGATCCAGGTCATTACGACACTGGAGCCGGTGCTCTTACTCGCTGAGCCACCTGGCCACCCCTAAGCAATTGGGGTTAAGTAACTTGCTCAAGGTCACACGGCCAGGTGTTTCTGGGTGGGTGCTAAGTGTCTGATCCCGGGATTCGATCTCCAGGTCATCCTGACACTGGAGCCGGTGCTCTTACTCGCTGTGCTACCTGGCCGCCCCAGTCCATACTCTCTTGCATCTCAGCCTCAGAGGCTGCATTGAGTGCATAATCATCTGTGAATAAAAAGTTGAGTGCCAATTCTCCCTCCACTTTAGTCTTGGCTTTTCAAGTTAAATAATTTGTCCTCAGTACAGTAGCTGACCATGATCCTGTTTTCATCCTCACTGAAGGCATCTAACAGTATTGCTGAAGACATAATGCTAAAAAGCACAGGAGTAGGCACATTAGCCTTGCTTTACTCCATTGGTGACTGGAAAAACATGAGAGCATCATCCATTATCCAGAACCTGTGCAAGCATGCCATCATAAAACTGACGTACAATACTGATGAACTTCTCTGGTACCCAGATTTTGCCATAATTTTCCACAAGCCCTCATGACTGACAGTATCAAAGGTCTTGGTCAGACTGATAAACTTTGTGTTCTGCTCCTGGCATTTCTCCTGAAGTTGTTGGGCAGCAAATAACATATAAACTGTTCCTTGGCCCTTTCTGAAGCCACACTGGCTCTCAGGTAGATGACCACTTTCTAGGTGAAAGATTTCATTTTATGTTAAGGAGTACACTAGCAAGAATCTTGACAACAATGACTAAAAGAGAGACTCCCTATGATTGTCACAGGACAATATATTTCCTTTATATTTATAGTGATGGAACATGGAGCCATCCTTGAACTCCAGAAGGATAATCAGAGGAGATTATCTTCTGGCCATATAATCCAGAAAATTTCAGTTAGCTTTTGTGTATGAGCAGTGAGACTCCTGTCTTGTAGATGTCTGTTGGAATGGAATCTGTACCAGGTGCTTTGTTACATGAGAGAAGCCTAATAGCATTCAAAATCTCTTCTTTGGTTGGAAATTCAAAGTTCAGCTAGAGAGGGATTGACCTCCACCTGAGGTATATAGTCAATGGACTCAGGATTGATCGATGACAGTCTGTTAATAACACTATGGAATTGCTCCAGCCCATCTCTCCAGGATCATGTCCTTATCACTAACCAATGTGGTTCTATCAGCTCTGAGTAGTTGAGATGCACCATAGGTTTTTGGCCCATAAATAGCCTTCAAGGCATCATAAACATATTTTGGAGTATTAATATAAGTATAGAACTGAATTTCATCTGTCTTCTTACTGAGCCAAGAATCCTGCATCTCTCTAAGTTTCTCTTGCACCTTACTTTTGATGAAGACAGATCATCCTGTTGTTAAACCCTGTGGAGTTCTTGTTTTTTCGTTTAGCAGTTGTCGAATTTCCCCATCATTTTCGTCAAACCAATCTTAACATTTGCAAGGTTCTGGCCCAGATGAGTAAATGCAATTCTGCATACCAAATCTCTGAAAACTGCCTCCTCCTTTGTACTTCACTGTTATCAACTGTGCATTGGCTCAGCTTCCCCTCCAAGATAGCAACAAACCGGTCCCATTCTGAGAAGTGAGAAGCACTCTAATTTGTTGACATTAAATCTTCTGGTGGTCATCTGACCTTGTGGGTTTGTCATGGTGGAATCATACACACTGATAATGGTGGCATGGTGCTTTCCTGCAAGTGGCAATCTCATTGCAATGAGTCTGTCCTTCACTTCTTTTGGTAAGCATACAAGACTGTTGACTAGATTATTTTTGATTGCAAAACCCATGTCAGCTTCAAGGTGGTCCCCTCATTTTGTCCACTCCAGTAAAACTTGTATCCAGCTCCAATTTCAGTAAACTGGCCTTGTAAATCTGCCAGCCTTGTTTCACCCAGGGCTATTATTTGAGTGTGATACCTATTGAATTCTCTTGCAATAAGAGTTGTTTATCTTTCAGTTCTACTGAATACTGTGTTGTACATAAGTGTGTGCATATTCCACATACAAATGGCAAGTGGCATCATCTTTATAAAATTTTTTGCATTTTTTGTATATATGTTTTGACCACAGGGTGGGATCCCCTCTAATCCTGGTAAGTAGGCCAGGGTTAGGTGAAACAAACAATTTTTAAAAATATCTTTTGGAGGGGGGAAGTAGGGCAATTGGGGTTAAGTGACTTACCCAAGGTCACATGGCTAGTAAATGTTAAGTGTCTGAGGTCGGATATGAACTCAGGTCCTCCTGACTCCAGGGCTGGTGTTCTATTCACTGTGCCACCTAGCTGCCCCAAGACAGACAATTTTTAAGGCACCTTTTTTTAATACCTTCTTCATGCCAAGAGGTGAGTGGTGTGGTCCTTCAGAAAGGCTGCTCAAACAGCCAGGGGGCTGCCAGATCCCACGTGACTTTATGGCCTGGGCTGCCTGTGTGACCATAGTTCCCATAGCATTGTGACCATAGTTCCCAGCGTGTCCGCACCTGCTGCTTTGTCACTTGCCTGTCACAACAAGACAGGTAGGTAGGTAAAAATAGTAAAATGGTATAGGTGATATCTTTTGATTCACACATAAATGGGATTTAAGTGAGGCAGAATTGCACAAAATCATTGGCCTCTCTTCCAGAGTCATCAAAGTCTAGTAGTAAGATAAAAATCATATGATTGATAATGGCTCAGGATGCAGTTGATAATCTTGGCATCTTCAATGTCTAACCAAGTTCTAAGTGCTTGTAATGTTAATAGAATAGAAGATCTTCCCTGCCCATTAATAGGTCTCAGGTGGAGCCCATTAAGGGAGGCTTGTTTAGGGGAGACTTGTTTGTAGGAAGGTTTTTACACCTTTTGTTAATTTCTAATTAGGCACTGAGTCATGAGGGTTGTGATGCCCTCTGGCTCTAAAAATTATATATACTCTGAGATTAGCATTTTGCTTTGGGGTTCACTCATTGACCAGATGAAACTCTAGGTAGCCATTAAGGAGTCTCCCAACTTTGAAAAACCCAGATGTTAGCGCTTCTCTCTCTGGTAACTATGTATGTATTGCCTTGGTCAGACAGTTGGATCTGTCTATTGATCTATGCTAATTTCTCAGATAGTTAGAAGCCCTTTCTGTTGATCTTTATTTCTCTGCTTGAATTTTCTCTATTTTCTTTATTTGGATTTTCTCTGAAGTTCAGGTTGCTGATTTTTCCCCAGAACTAATGAATGCAATTTAAAAAAGACTGTTGACCCCTTGAACAACTATCTTTCCTAGTAAAGCAGATCTAAGAACTTGTGCTGACAGGATATGCCAGTGTGTTTGCTGCTATGGTGTTCCATAGCAACTTCTCCAGCAGCCTTCATGGCTGTTGAAACAAGTTTTTCTCATCTGCCCATTCTTCCTGGGGAAGTCTTCACATACTTGGGGTAGACACCCCACCCCTCCAACTCATCAGTGGGTCAATTGCCCTCAACCTGGTTTAGCCACTCTACTGAAATGGTTTACTGAGTTGTGGCTTCTGTGCATAGTACAACTTCTTGGAGTAACCGGTTCCAAGCCAGTTGAATAAAATGGACACCAAAGGTGGAAAGCAGCCTTCACACCAGAGGTACTAGTCTTCCCTAAAGAATTTTCTACAACTCTGTCTTAAAGAAGGTGCCCACAGATAGGAGGATGTACTAGGCTCACACAAGACACAGAACTTGTGTGAGTGAAAAGTCTATTCAACAGTCACATAAAGTGATTCATGTGCTATGTTGTTGCCAATTCACTCATGTTATTTTGTTGTGGAGAAATGAATGAAAGAATGAGAAAGCATTTGTTAAGTGCTTACTATGTGCAAAGCACTATGTGAAAGAGAAAGCAAATAGCTATCTTAGACATTATTTACTTTATAAATTGAACACTTTTCTAGAAAGGACCCTATTGATTCCTTTTGGAGAGACCTTAGATGTATACTACAGCTAAGTTTAAAATGAATTTACCTGGGGCCACGGAGTGGGGGCATAATGAACCAAAAATCAGGAGGGAGAGCCTGATCCCTCTCTTTAGAGTTCAGAGAGTCCCAGGAACAAACCTAGTCTGTGTGAGTTCAGAGATGGAGCCCTTTGGGGCGGGGGGGGGGGCGGGGAGGAAGCCTCAGGCCCTGGATCTAGCCATCTAGTCTGCTATAACAGGTAACCTCAGAGCCAAAGATACCAGCAGCTGGGGGAACAGGAAAGACTGATGAAGAAAGAAGAATTTGAACAAAGTCTGGAAGAAAACTAGGGATTCCAAGAGGCAGAAGTAAGGAGAGTAAGTACATTTCAGGCATGGGGGACAGCCAAGGAAAATACCTGGAGACAGAAAGCAGACTGTCACATGTGAGCAAAAAGCAAGGCCAGTTTTACTGGATTGTAGAGTGCATTCACAAAAAGGAGAAATGTGCAATAAAGCTGGAAATCTAGGACTGGGACCAGGTTATGTAGGGCTAGAAATGCCAAAGAGAAAAGATTTTATATGTGATCTTAGAAGGAATAGGAAGCCATGAAAATTTATTAAGTCATAAGTCATATATGACATGATCAGACCTGTACTCCAGGAATTTCACTTTAGAGGTTGTATTGAGGAAGGATTGCAGCGGGGAGAGATTTGAGAAAGTGAGAACAGTTAGGAGGCTATCACAACAGTCAAGGCAAGAAGTGATGGAGGCCTGAACCAGGGTTGTAAATGTCTGAGTGGAGGAAAGGGGATGTAGGTGAGAGATGTTGTGGAGGTAGGAAATGACCAGATTTGGAAATTGCTTGTATATTGTGCGGTAAGTGAGAATCTAGAATGATACTAAAATTTTACACCTAAGTGAATGGGAGAATGGCGGTACCCTTGGCAGAAATAGGGAAGTATAGAAAAGTGGTAGATTTTGGGGAGAAAATTATTGAGTTCTGTTTTGGACATGTTGCATATGAGATGCCTACAGGACATCCACTATAAAATGTCTAATAAGCAGTTGGTGATATAGGACTGGATTTAGGGAAATATCTAGAAATATCTAGGGTTTAGAGAAATATCTAGGGTTAGATATATAGATGTGGGAATCATCTGCATAGAGATGATGATTAAATCCATGGGAACTGATGAGGTCACCAAGTGAGAAAATGTAAAGAAAAAAGAGAAGACCCAGAACAGAGTCTTCAGGTATACTCAGGGGATATTATATAGATCATTTGTCTACTTAAAGAGACCATGGAGTGATCAGACAGGTAGGAGGAGAACCAAGATAAAGCAGTTTCATGAAAACCCAGAGAAGAGACAGAATCCAGGAGAAAATGGTCAGTAGTGTCAACTGCTTTACAGAGGTCAAGAAGAATGGATTGAATAAATGCCATTAGACCTGTCAATTAAGACATCAGTGGTAACTTTGGAGGGAGCAGTTTCACTTGAGTGATGAAGTAGGAATCTAGGTTGCAGAGGTTTTAGGAAAAAGAGGAGGAGAAGTAGAGGCAACAATTGTGGACAGCTTTTTCAAGGAGTTTGGCTGAGAAAGGGACAAAAGATATATGGGTCAATAGCTTACAGGAATGGTAGAGTCTAGTGGAGGCTTTTTTTAAAGAGTGGGGGAGGGCTTGGTTGCATTTGTAGGCAGCAGGAAATAAGCCAATAAGTAGAGAGATTGAAGGTTAGAAGCAGAGAGAGAAATAGAATAATCGTAGAGAGGGAATAACAATCTGCTGGAAAAGATGGCAGGTGAATGGGATCAAGGGTACATGTAGAGGATTTGGCATTGGGACTAGAGCAAAGGAAATAGAAGGGGATGATATTAATAGGTATGAGAAAAAAGGGAGTGGAGGGGTGCCATGCTGAATGGCCTTGATTTTCTCATTAAAGTATTAAGCAAAGTTCTCACCTGAGAGGTAGGAGGAGAGGATACTATGGGAGGACTGAAGAAAGAAGAGAAGGTTCGATTCAACTGATTTGGTGAATTGGATGGAAAATCAATTAGGGATAAGTAAAGAGATTGCTTTGTTGCAGTGAGGACTGAAGTTGAGATCATTGTAGTATAAATTTGTAGTGGACTTGGTCAGCAGGTTTCATAACTTCCTCAGGCTCCATTTGGCCTCATTTAAACAGGGGCAAGGGAGAGAAATAATTGGAAAAACCTAGATTTGAAGTTTGGCAAATCATGAGCAGTGAATGATGGGACAAAGGAACAGAGGGTAGTGTAGAGCTGAACTGATAAACTAAAAATTGAGATTGGAAGCTGAGTATACTGTAGCAAGAACAGGGGTAATGGCCAGGGAAGGTCCTGAGGGGTTCGAGGATTAGACATGAAGACACGAACATGAAGAATAGGTTTACAAGGAAGGCATAGAGAGATGTAATTATAGGAAGTTTTGATTCGATAAAGAAATTTCAGAATTCTTGATCATGAAAATAGAATACTTGCAGGTGATGGCAAAGTGAAGAGTAGAACCATCCCTGAGTGTAGATGAAGAAAAGTGTAGGAGTAGGTAAAGATACTTGAGTAGGCTGATGAACTTGGAGGTTAGAGTATATTGAAGTCTCCTAGTCAAGCTGTTGAGTCAAATCAACAAACATTTATTAAGCACCTACTATCTGCCAGGCACTATGCTAAGAGCAGGGATACAAAGAAGGCAAAAATAATATCTCCTCTCAGAGTCCACAATCTAATGAAGAAAGACAACATGCAAACAACTATGCACAAACAAGTTAGATATGGGATAACTTGGAGATAACCTCAGAGGGAAGGCACTAGCATTAAGGGGGACAAGAAAAGACTTCTTGCAGAAGGTGGGATTTTAGCTGAAACTTGAAGGCAGGGAAACTAGATGGGAAAGAAGAGGAGGGGAAGAATACATCCAGTTGAAATGTTCAGTAAAGAGATGGAGTGTCTTGAGCAAGGAATATCTAAAAGTCCAGTGCCATTGGATTACAGAATATGTTGGGGTGAGGTATATGAAGACTGGGAAGGTAAAAAGGGAGCCCAGTTATGAAGGGCTTTACAAATCAAATAGTGGATTTTACATTTGATAGTGTAGTATAAGGGCAGATTTGAGATGGAAAGGAAGACTGTGAACTAGGCTCTGATCTCACAGAGAAATGAGGGCAAATGACCCAGGGACCAAGAGATAATAACCATAGGATCTGGATTGGGTGATAAATTTAGATAGATTGAATTCAAAGAAGAGGTTGCTCAGTGATAGCAGCAGAGGGAGAATCTGTAAGTGTCAAAGTGCCCATCTGTATGTATTTTGTTTCTATGACTCTACAATCATTTTGGCCACTGCCCAAAATGAAGAAAAACATCATTTATGAAGTGAGAACCTGACAAAGCATACCATTTTCAGGCCTGGTAGTCCCCCCCTCTCTGTTGTGAGAGAGGATGTTTTGTTTTTTAAATTTCTTCTCCAGGACCTTTACCAGTTTATCAATTATTCACAGTTCAACTTCTTTTTTCACTTACATTATTATAGTAAATGTACATATTATTTTCTTGCTACTCCTTATTTCATTGCATCAGTTCATAAAATCATCTCATGTTTTTCTTAATTTCTCATATTCGTAATTTCTTACAACCTAATAATACCATAGTTCTTTTAGCCATTTCCCAAGCAGGGACTGCCAACTTTGTTTCCTTTATTTTATTTTTTGCTACTACAAAGAAGGCTGATCAGATTTTTTTTTTATTGGACCTTTGTTTCTGACTTTGAATTCTTTGGGGTATATGGCCAGTAGTGACATTTCTGGGTCAAAGGGTATAAAGAATTTGCATACTTTTCAAAAACAGAATTCTGAACTAAAATCCAGAATAGTTGGAACACTTCATAGCATCACCAACAGTCCAGTGTGTCTACCTTCCTACAACTCCACCAATAATTTTCACATATTTTTTCATCTTTGCCATGCTAGATTAGATCAAAGATTTATTGAGCCTAACAGACTGTCTCAGAGAGGAATCAAGGGACATTCTGTAGGGAAGCATGTTGGTAGAATAGTGTGGAGAAGGAAAACCTCAGAAGTATTTTAATGCATTTCTCCTTTATTAGGGTATTTTTTTCATGTGATCATTTGTACTTTAGAGGCAACATGGTATAATGGAAACAAAACTGGCCTTGAAGCCAGGAGGACCTGTGTTTGTCTCACTTCCCTCAAATATTAGCTGTGTGACTGGGCCTATCTCTTAACCTCTCAATGAGGTTGCCTCTGTGTTGCAGAGAAGTTGATGACCTACATTGGTGGAGGGAATTTCCTCACCTGAAAATTCCCTATATCAATGAAATTACATGTCCATTATCTGCTAATATTTTGCATATATTCCTTTGGAAGCTATTTATTCATATCCTTTAATCATGTATTTATTAGGGAATGACTCTTGATATTATTTAATCATGTCAATTCCCTGTATGTGTTGGGATATTAGACTTTCATAGTGATATTTGGTACAACTAATTTCTCCATTTTACCATTTCTCTTCTAATTCTGCCTTTAAAAATTTTATTCATGCAAAAACTTTTTAATTTTACTTAGTAAAAATTGTCTATTTAATCTTGTATTATCCTCTCTATCCCTTGTTTAGTTAAGAATTCTCCCTCTAGACATATTTATGAAACTTTGTACATAATCTCATTCTCCTCTAATTGTATTTTATGTTTTGGCCTTTTCTAGTCAGGTTATATACATATTTAGATTATTGTGGTATATAGTATAAGTTGTCGGTCTAACTCTAATTCCTGCCAATCCATTTTCTAGTTTTCCCAGCAGTTCTTGTTAAAAGAGAATCTTTACCCCCAGTGATTTATATTCTTGGATGCATCAAACATTGGACTACTTTCTTTTTTATTACTATTGCTTCTTGCTTATCTAGTGTTTTCTACTGACCTATTTTTCTGTTTTTAACCAGTACCAAATAGCTGGAAACAACTTTTAAATGTTCCCACCCCTTGACCTAGGAAAATAAATACCAGGAATGTATTGTTAAATACCAGGGATGTCCATGAAACAGCAAGTAAAATTTCCCATCTGTCAGCCTGGAAACCCTTAATCTCACAGTACTGGTTGCCTTTTGACATTTATTTCTAAACAAGCAACACTTCTGGGATTTAATCTTTCTTTCGATGGATTGCACCTATAAGGGATCTGGGCTATATGCTGGAGAAGGAAAAGAGAAGTGCCATATTAGATAAGACACAGGATTTATTGAGTCTAGTAATCTGTCTCAAAGTAAAACCAGGGGATATTTCATAGGAAAGCAAGTTTGTTTTCTTTCATGAAGATGATCTCAAAAACCTAGGGAACAAACCCTGTACTTCCCTAGCTCACAAACTCACATATATTATGAAACCATTATCCACTTATTTGACCTTTTCTTTTTTTCAATGTTTAACAAATGTTTATTGAATTAGATTGGATGACAAAAGGGAGACTTAGAGAATTCAAATGCCTTTGGATAATGGATTTAGACACAGAAGAGATCTTAGAGACCAAGTCCAACCCCCTTATTTTACAAAGGAAGAAACTGAAACCTAGAAAGATTGACTTTATAGGCTCATAGACCTAAAGCTAAAAATGTGCCCTGTTCTTTAAAAAACCAAAAGTTAATTGCTACTCTTTTTTATACTATGATCACGTCCCAACAGCTCCTTCCCCTTCTACCCCCAAATAACCCTTTTAACCAAGGAGTACAAGCAAAACACATCAACTTTTTGGCCTGATAACTCTCATTCCACATGGAGGGTCCATGACTTTTCTTTTTATAAGAGGGAGGCATGTTTTACCCATAACTCTGGTGGGAGGTGAGTTGACGCTACTCACTGGCCAGAGCTCTGGTATCTTTCAATATTGTTTTCTTTACATTATTGCAAAGGTATGGCTAGGATGAATAGTGTAAATCCTTCTCTTGGTTCTGCCTCTTTCCCTTTGCATCATCTAAGCCCTTTTCCAACTTATTTTTGATATATTTTCTGCCTCTGCCACTCCTCAATGCAATGAATTCTATGTTTTTACTACTTGTCTGAGAACAAACTCCTTTAAGCTCCAAGGAGTGTTCCTAGTTCTCCTGTTGTGAGCTTTGATAAATGAAACTATTTTTGCTTTAGCCATAGCCTTCATGATTTCACATATTTGGATAACATCTCAGCTTTCACTTTTCCAGGTGGGAAAGTCCTAATCTTTTTAGTTTATGCCTGTGAGACAGTCTTTCCCTTCCCAATCCTAATCAATATAGTTGTCCTTCTATGGAACTTTTCCATCTCTTGTTAAGTCTTTCCTGGTATGCAGGAACCAGAACTGCATATTATATGTAGATGGTGGATAGAACATGGCTGTGTGCAGTTCCAGTGCTATGTTTTCTGTTTTAATTACAATATTAACAAAACAATAGAATACAAGCTCCTTGAGGACAGGGGCTGTTTTTTTTTTTTTAATTTGTCTTCAAATCCCTCCATTATAGCCCAGTATTTTCTATGGAGCAGGTGTGTTTAATTAGGATTTATAATATTTTTTCCAAGTGATATAATTCTAACTTCACAGTGTGTTTATGCATTCTATCATTCAACAAATATTTATTAAACTACAATGCGCCAAGTACTGAAGGTACTTGAATATGCCAGGACAAAAACAAATCAGTCAGCTAGGCAGCTGGGCAGTGCAGTAGATAGAGTATCGGGGCTGGAGTCAGGAAGCCCTGAGTTCAAATTTAGTCTCAGACTCTTACTAGATGTGTGACCTTGGGCCCATCACTTAACCTCTTTTTAAATTTCAGTTTTCTCATCTGTAATATAAATATTATATAATATATAAATAATATATATTTATATATAATTATAATTAATATAATATAACATAAATAAAATTTCAGTTTTCTCATCTGTAATGAGGATAATAATAGGACCTATCTCCCAGAGTTGTCCTGACTATCAAATGAGTTAATATTAGTAAAGCACTTAGCACAGTTTCTGGCACATAGTAGGCACCATATAAATACTAGCTATTATTATTATTATTATTAATTGTCTCTGCACTCAAGGGGATTATATTCTTTCAGAGAAGATAATGTGTGCATATTATGCAGACTAGGTAGAAGGTAGTTCAAGGAGGAAAGACATTAGCAGTTGGAAAGGTCAGGAAAAGCTTAGAAGGTAGTGCTTGAGCTGAGTCTTAAAGGAAGCAAGTGATTCATAAGGTAAAGGTGAGGAGGAGCTGCATTCTAGGCATGGGTGATGATGATCAATACAAAAATGAGAAGGGGAGATAGATTATTTTGCAATTGTCAGTTGGCTAGACTGGAAGAAGGCAGGAAAGGGAATAATGTATAATGAAGTTATATGTCCATATGAGGTTGGATTCAAGGGTTTTAAAAGCCAAACAAAGGAGCTTCTATTTGATCCTAAAGGCAATAGGGAACCATTGGAGTTTGTTGAATAGGATGAATGACATGCTTGGTCAGACCTGAATTTTAGGAAAATGACTTTGGAATCTTGTTGCTTGTGCCTGACTGGGTTTGGGGAAGAACCACTAGATGACTCATTTGCTTTTCCTACAGTGTTGCATCCTGGTTAAAAAAGGTTGATCCTTGTGGGGCAGCAGGGAAGGGGTGGAGGGTGGGTGTGGTGCCTTGCCTGGGATATCAGCTTCATAGTAGCATTTGGAATAGGTCCAGGACTATGGCTCTCATCCTCAGATAGTCCTATCACTTATTCCCCATTTTAAGAGATCTGGTCCTTCTGCACATCTATTTTCTCCACCCAATCTGGAGAGGAGACCCTTGGATAAGAGTTAGGAGGCTGTCAATGCCAAAGGTCCTAGCCAAGGTCTATGCCAAGTGCTTGCTGCACCCCTAAATGTTATTTTTGCATTGCCTGGAAAGGAAGACGTGTATTAATATGACCCTTGTCAGAGAACAGGGATGGGTCTGCAAGCTCTGCATCTCTTTTGTCCTTTAATTTTTGCCAGCATCCTTGGAGAAATGATATTAAGATAATTAAGGCTAACTTGGTATTGAAATGACCAACAGCTGAAAACTCCCTTTAGAGTCTGATCTAGAGAAACTCAGATACCATTCTATTTAGGTACAACTCTTAAAATGACAGAAAAATAACTCTCATCCTCCACAGTCCATCCAGGCCATTAAGCTCAGCTACTTAGGGCACAGTACTAGCAAGATCAGGATAAGTTAGATTATAGTGTGGTCAAGTCAGTCACAGACAGAGAAATTGTTCAGAGATTGCATCTCCAACCCTAACTAGCTGATAGACAAATGCATCTTGTTGGCCACAAATATGACGCATCCTTACTCTCTACTCCTGGGAAAACAACCCATAGCACATGAGATGACCGACATCTTATTGATGCAGAACCAGTGAAGCTATTTTGCTTTTGTTGGAGCTAATAAACACAGGAAAATGATTCCCCATGAGTTTTTCTTTTTCTTTTTGGAGGGCAATTGGGGTTAAGTGACTTGCCCAAAGTCACACAGCTATTAAGTGTGTCAAGTGTCTGAGGTCAGATTTGAACTCAGGTCCTCCTGATTCCAGGGCCTGTGCTCTATTCACTGTGCCACCTAGCTGCCCTGAGTTTCACCTTTTCCCTGGGTTTGTCAACTGCCTTGACTGCCTAGCAGAAGAAGACTTGGAGTTAATACATTTAATAGGTAGAGGGGTAACAGCTTCTAATGTGGTCTTAGGGTTATCTGACATTCTCATAATCAGAGTGGCCATTGACATTTCCTCCATTGTGTCCTTTCTCTCTTTCCATCTCACTAAAAAGGATATTCTGACATTTCTACTCTGTACATAGTTCCCAGTGAGGCCAACTAGGGTAAGGAGCAGGAGGGGAAAGATGGGAGAGGGAGGGGAAATATCAAAGAAATAGAAAGCATAATCCCTGTCCTCTGGGTAACACTAACTAGAGATTAATGTCACTCCTGAGACTACAGCCTAACTCTCTGTTCCTTCAGAATATTTTTCCCTGGGAAGTGGCAATAAAGGTATTTGGCTTCATTGAAAGAAAAAAAAACCATGGAGGCCAGATTATAAAAAACAATTCCCTGGTCTTACTGGTAAGTAAATTTTGGATATCAAGATCCCAAGGAAGAATTGTCTATTACAGCAAACCCAGTTATCATAGAGAGGTCTCTGCTGCCATAACAACATGGCATGATGTAATGTAGCTACAGCTCTGGATTGCTCTGGTCCCATTAAATATGGAAGAGAATGTCTCTTTCATCATAAGATGTCCTTTGTGTTCAAGTTTGCTGTTGTTGTCTTCTCTGGGGAGCGGTGGATCAATAGGATAGGGGAGCTGGGAAAAGGCAAATTGGGAAAATTATGTGTGTGTGTGTGTGTGTGTGTGTGTGTGTAGAGTGCTATCGAATCAGGATTCCACAGTGATTTTTTAAAGCAATTTTCAAAATGCAGTTATTTGGCTGTTTAGTTTTGGCAGTTATTTATAACCCCAGCTGCAGAGGCTGGAGAACTGTGGCCTGATCCTGTTGGGATCTGTCCAATGACTTCCTCTCATGGGGGTGGGGGTGTTCTGAGAAAGAACAAAATTAGCAACTTGCCAGAAAGATAAGAGATACTCCCAACCAAAGTAAGAACAAGGAAGGAAGGTCTATCAGTGGTTCAACTAACTATATGTTTTTACAGGGGCAATTTATGGTTAAGGTTATTTACTATTGTCCTCCATGGCTGAAGAGGTATCCTTCTCTCACAAGGGGCTCCTTCTTTGGGCTCATGAAGATTGGGTTCAGTATTGGGAAAGCTTGACACCAAAGGTCAGGGATCAGGCTTTTCTTATACTCTCTTGCCATTCTGCTTCTCCCCTAGAATCCCTGGAAAATCTACAGTCTTAAAGCAAAAGCTGTTTTTTACTGGGTGATTGGTTCTTCTGAAAGATAGATATGAGAGAAGAGGAAAGGAGTAGAGAGAAATCCCCTTTTCTCCCAAGAGGTGAAGAGTGATTCCCTCTCAAGAGTTTTTTTTTCCTCCCCCATAGTGGACTCTCTTCTCAACTCTCAGAGCTCACACTCTTCAGAATACTCCTGCATTAACCTGCACACTTTGCTGTTACCTTTCCATTACATTCCAGCCTCAATGGCTAGAAGCATTCATCTCAGGCTCACTATTTTGTCACCCGTGCTCAGGAAAAGAAACACAAAGCAGAAGACACAGCTAGATATTTGAGATCCAGTCTCAGGCTCACCTAGGCAAGCAAAGGCATTCACTGCCATGTGCATGTAACCACCTGTGCTGCTGCTGAGAAAATACTGTTCTAAGGAGGAGAGGAAGAGAGCTAAGAGTGATTTTTACATTTCTTAATGTTTGGAAAAAAATAGAACAATATTTCATGACACATGAAAAATATATGAAATTCAAATTTCATTGTCCATAAAGTTTTATTGAACACAGCAACACTCACTCATTTATGTATTACCTATGGCTGCTTTCGAGTTTTGGTAGCAGACTGTTATTAGTATTCTCATTGCTACACACCACAGTGATGCAATTACAAGTTGATAGCATTTTAAGTGCCACGTATATTGCTATACTGTGACATTTAAAAGAAAAAGTTACTAGGGCATATCTATCACATCAAAACAAGAAAAGAAAAGAAAAACGGGTTTTGAATATTGAGCTTTTAAGATACAGTACAGATTATTTTGTTATAGAATTAAATGGCAGAGCATTTATATCCATTATGCAAGGGTACTATGGCTATGACAGAAGGATACGTTACTAGACTAAGCACTCATCACAGTATTCCCAACTCACAGGAAAGTAACAGCAGGGAAAAATCAGAAAATTTAAAATGGAATACCTTATCACAGAAGAATTTATTGATACAAATTTTTAAAAATTAAAATGAGGCTACAATCAAAATAAGTTTTTGAGTTGCTCATTTGTTAGCTAAGCAAGGAAAGCCTTTACTGATGGTTATTTAATTAAATCATATTTGATTGCAGCAGCTGAAGAAATGTGTCCAGATAAAAAAAACTTTTTAAAACTACTAGCCTTTCAGCTCAGCTAAAATAATATTCTTGTGTATTGTTATCAGTATGACAGTACCTATCTATGTGCAAAGACATTTTCAAAGATGAAATACATAAAATCTCACTACAGATCAGCATTAACAGATAAACATTTTGCTATCAATTCTGAAGATAGGGAACACTAACTTTAAATCTTAATTAAATGAAATATTGTTCACCTCACAGAAATTCCATTTTTTATTAGCAGACTTGTATTACCAAAAAAATTGTACTTGATTATTATTATATTTTGAATTTTATCAACAAAAATTCATGAAAATTTGTTTTCTCTCTTGTTACAGAAGTGCCAACCTCTATAAAGAATCCCAAGATATTTACTTTTAAATAGTTTATAGAGATATTTGGCCCTTAACAGAAAACATTTACCAATCCTTGATCTATATATATATAAGGAGGGACATGGCATAGATGACCTCCAAGTTCTCTTCCAGCTCAACATCTGTGATGTTATGATTCCCTGCCTCTGGGAAGATCCACTAATTAGGTTTTTTTTTTTTTAAGTGGTAGAGTCTAGTTCATGTTTACAAGGATATGATGTAGTGATGTAGCATTCTAAGGTTTGCAAAGCACTTTACACATGTTATCTCATTTAATTCTCACAACAACCTCGTGCCACTAGTGAATTTTCATCATTATGAACTGAAAGGTGCTAGAGGGCAGCTCTAATCTCAACTTTGAATCTTCGTGAGAGTCTATTACTGACTTATTCAAGTTCTTCAAACATATTTATTAGATTATGCAAAGATATTTATCTTTACTGTATTATACATGCACCTAAGTTGTTGGAGTGACTAAGAGGATGAGAATGAGGTAGAGTAAGTAGAATCAGGACAGGTGACTGCCTGAAGGAGTTAAGTTTTGAAAGAAAGGGAGAGATATAGCTGTATGGGGAAATATATTTTAGGCAAAGCACCTCGGGGAGAGAGATAGGAGTCAGCATCTTCTAGGCAAGTCAGACCACTGTCCCCACCTTGACTTGACCACCATCTTCTCTCAAATCCTGATGGAGATAGCCTAGGATCCCAACTCTGACCTGAGCCTTGGGAATGGCAGTGCTTCCAGCTCTGCCCCCAATCACTGTCCAGGAAAGCAACCTTTGTGGAGAGGCATCCTGGCAACTACTTCTGCAGGTGTTAACAGTCATAGCTACTGAAAGAACAGAAGAACAGAAAAGAAAATTCTTGCCACCAAAGTCCTTGGCACTGTCAAATGGTTCTACATCAGAAACTGATATCATTTCATCAGTGGCAAAGACATTCAAGAAGAGGCATTAGCATTCATCTGCTTTGCCTCTGTACCCAAAGGACAATGGGACTTTTGCATCTGACTTGCAGCTGAAACCTTCTGTATGTGTTGTTTCTTGTTACAATGTGAGCTCCTTAAGAGGAGGGGCTGTCTTAGTTTTCTATTTGTATTCTTAGTGCTTTGCACATAGTGCTTCTTCATTCATTCATTCTGGGGAATTAATTGTACAGAAGGATTCTTAATTACAAATCCTGGAGGTAGAGTCTTTAGCAGTGACAAGTAAGCTTGTGAACAGGTATTTATTTGCTAAGTGTGTTACTGTATATGGAACTTTCTTCCAAACATTAATCCTGGTGCTGATGGGGAATCAAAAGAAATAGAAAATGTAGTCCTTCACCAAGTAAAATCCACAGTATGGTCGGGGAAGGAGCACATCCCTGTGTAAAGATGATATCACAAAACTTACAAAATGACTGATGTGTAAATCAAATATATCACAATAGTATGGATGAAATGTGTAAATTCATATAAAAACATACATGGAGAACAATTTTAAAACTTGTTATTATATGTCATTCAACCCCTTTAATTTTTTTTCAAAGGGCCAGGGGTAAAATGGGCTCAGGGCACTGCCAAACAGAAGGTTTCCTGACATTTCATCGAAGGTATAATTTCTACTGACACTATCTGAGGAATCATCATCTCTTCTTTGGACTGAATAATTATTATCCCTTTTAAATTTTCTCTAGTATCCCTTCTCTGAAACACATCAGTCATTCAGAACAAGGGGTAAGCAAACTTCAGCTCTAGGGCCAAATCCTGCCAGCCCCTGTAAAAGGTAAAACCATTCTTAGCTTGCATGCTGTACAAAAGCAGACCAGCTGGGTTTGACCCAGGCAGTAGTTTGCAAACTCCTCCCTAATTTAGGTTGCAAAAACAACACTGGTACCATTCCTAAGGTTGGGTGGGTGAGTGTACTCTAGGTTGGTTCAGTTCAGTTTCACTAATCATTCATTTTGACTTGGCTTAATATATTAATAGACATTTACAGACTATGAATTTATCTTCCAATCCCAGGTTTTTGACTGATCCTTGAGGTCTTTCAATCCTTCCCGGATTGAAAGCTCTAGGTCCTCCCTTCAAGTTCCAAGTGAAAACTTCTCTCTGGAGCTACCTGGAAGCTGACTTAGAGGTAGTTTGTTTCCCTAGATCCCACCTGAAATCTATTTATTAAGCTTCTCTTTTGCAGAAGTTTTCTGCCTGAATAATGTTTATCTTTTCTTTCTGCCATTCCCTGTAACTAATATGAACTCTTGACAAATTCCAGCTGGTTTTCCTCCTTCCTAATTGCTCTAAAACAGATACTATTACACTTGCCTTCTTCCTCTGTGTTTTCTAAATCTTTCCATTTTTCTTTTTATAGGCCTCCATAATTCATACATCCTAAAACCAGTCTTTCAAATAGTTTGTTTTTTTTTTTTTTGTTTTGCTTTTTTTGGAGGGGGGAAGGCAGGGTAATTGGGGTTAAGTGACTTGCCCAAGATCACATGGCTAGCAAGTGTTATGTGTCTGAGGCCTGATTTGACTCCAGGGCAGGTGCTCTATTCACTGTTCAACAATGATTTTTTTTTTAAAGCAATCGGGGTTAAGTAACTTACTCAAGGTTACTCAGCCAGTTATTTCTGGGTGTGGTGCTGAGTATCTGAGCCCGGATTTGATCCAGGTCATTACGACACTGGAGCCGGTGCTCTTACTCGCTGAGCCACCTGGCCACCCCTAAGCAATTGGGGTTAAGTAACTTGCTCAAGGTTACACGGCCAGGTGTTTCTGGGTGGATGCTAAGTGTCTGAGCCTGGGATTCGATCTCCAGGTCTTCTCAACACTGGAGCCGGTGCTCTTACTCACTGTGCTACTTGGCAGCCCCTCAACAATCATTTTTAAAAGGACCACTAGATGCTAAACAAGAGCCAGGATGGGCATGGGTTTAGATTAGACAGTACTCAATAGGCAATGGGAGACAGTGACAATTTTTGACAGGAGTCTAGAGTAATACATTAGGAAGACTAATTTGGCAATGGTTTCAAAGAGTTCAGGGTACACCCCAAGAAATGTTGGGGTGCCATCAGAAATGATGGAGTAAAGACGTGCGGGTTCTACTATATTGAAAGAAATTCACAAAGACAATTCTTCAAGTTAAAGAAAGGCATTTATTGGAGGGATGCACCCAAGTGGGTCTGCTCCCACAGGAAGCAGAGCATAGGCTCTAAGGAGAGGCAGAGCCATTTGTCAGGCTAGGAGTCTTATCTATATAGTTTGATAGGATAGGGGAAAGGGGACCAGAAGAAAGGAGAAGGGACAAACACAGCTCTGGAATATGAGGTAGTCCAGAGGTGCCTTTGTCATACAGATAAGCAAGGAGAACAGGAAAGGGGAAGTGAAGAGTTGTTCTGGAATGTCAGGTAATTGGGGGTACTTTGTGAAAGCACACAAGTAAGTCCATGGTGGGGGGCTTCAATGCACAATCTTCTTTATTATTTTTCTGGCATCTTATCTCATATCTCACATATTTCATCCTGCTTGCTCTATCTACCTCAAGCACTCCTTCCTACCTCATCAGTTTAAGCATACATTGGAGAAGGGATGAACTGATAAAGTAGAGTACTTAGGAACTGATCACAGAATAGACTAGAAAGAGAAATTAAAAGAATAATAGCTAACATATAACTAAGATTTGTAAAGCCACACACACGTTATAAACTATATATGAAATTTTATTTAAAGAAATCTCATTTGAAAATCCATAAGGACCATCTCAGACCTCTCAACGTTCCCAATTCACTAGCCAGATCATGGTCTCTCATGGGATTTAGAGCCGGTCATCTTGTAACACACAGAACATCCTACCCCATGGTATAAATAAAACAAGACTAATTTCCCCCCTCTATCTTGTACCATTTTGTATTAGTCTGTCTGTCTGTCTCTCTATCTATCTCATCCTCTTCTAAATTTTCCTCCAAAGCCTCATGGGGATGACCCTTGAATTCTTGAAAGCCAGACCAACTGAAGAGAAACTGGTTCCATCAAAGCTAGAAAGGTTAAGATTACAGAGGCAGATCCTCTTCCTCTTAGACTGCCTACCTCTTTTCTAATCTGGCCTTAAGTGCCTATTTGAGGCCTTTTCAGATATTCCCAGCTAGTTCCCTCCTAGCCCCATTACTTTGAATTTGCCTCATATATACTTCGTATTTGTTTGTATGTATATGGGAATCAATAAAATATAAACTTCTTGAGAGAAAGGACCGTTTGAATTTTTTGCTTTTAAATTCCCAGGTCTACCAGAGTGTGTAAGTGGTGGATCATATAAGTGTAATTCCTGCAAAGTCATTTGGTATGAGACTCTCTCCTTATTGGTGGAGATGAATGTTCTCCTCTGCTTAGGGTTGTGATGGAGTTGTCAAAATATATAGAGAACCTTAATTCTCCAGTTACCCTTCAACATTTTCATAGCCACTCTCTGTTCTGGATTCTCTAAACATCAAGTTGCTTAGGGCATTCTTGGCTTTCTACTTTGAGAAGGAAGATGGAAGAGGCCAATCCTATTTCAGGATTCCAAAGGAAAAGATTCTGGGAAGACATGAGAGGAGTCTCCATCATGTCACACTATCTCTGGCTTGCTGCTCTAGACTCTAGGGAGTTTCCCCTTTGATGAGATTCAGGACCCTCTCTGTTGCTTGACCTGAGTTGCTTCATTCCCAATGGGAGATATAGTCTCCTATGTATATATGTTCTCTGATTTCTGTTTTGATGTTGCCTTGGAAGAATAGGTTTCTTTGCCATTCACCACATGTGCTCATTGTGGAATTGGTATTAGGTGGGAAAGGGTCAAGCTTTGGATATAGAACTTGAAGTTCCCTTCTCTCCTAAAGTGACAAAGGGATTAGAAGTTAGATGGAATCTAATCATATCCCTTAGGCTAATAATATTTAGGGGAGTAGATAGATGTAATTCTAGCCTGAGATCCCCAATCTCTGAGAGCAGGGTGGCCACTGGTCCCAACCTCCTGTTTTTCCTGGAAGGAACTAAATTCTCCTTGGAGAAGGGTATGGGAGAGAAGTTAGATATGTCTATTCTGACTTGCTTGGAGTGGCCTCAGCTACCTACATCAGGAAAATCACAGATCTTTTTCAAGTATTGAAGAAGTATGCTTTAATTCCTTTATCAGATAATAATTGGCTCTAGGAGGGCAGACTTCTCACCATTATATTAACTTCCCCACCCCCAACTGACCATGACCTCAAAAAATGGTCTTTGAATAAATAGGAAGATTTTAAGACTTTTTGAATTTCACTATAGGATATCTTCACAATTCATACATCTTATGTGTTTCTCCATAGATATGTGTTACTACCCCAAGAACAACATTTCCTGTAACATGCTGGGAGAGCTCAGAAAACTAAGGCCTTTCTTTCCTTTTGTACAATTCCAGCCTTCATACCCTAACTCAGATCCAGGCTCTGTACGCAGTGCTTGAAATCATGCTGTTGCTTAATTTTTTTTTTTATATAATTTCATGTGAACATCTCATTGAGGGCAGGGACTTTCATTTGTATCATTGGCTAGCACAGTGTCTGAGACTAGGAAGTGCTTAATCAATCTCTATAGATTGAGGGATGTAATTGTGATCAGTTTGGATTTCTTTGTTTAAAGTTAATTTGTCAATTAACAAGTAATTATCTTATTCACCTTCCATCCCCACTTCCATTAAAAAGAAAAAAAATTATAATAATTATAATAGCTAACATTTATATAGCACTTATTCACTAGGTATGAAGCTAAATGCTTTTCACTTATTATCTCTTTTGATCCTCACAACAACCCTGTAAAGTAGGTGTCATTATTATCCCCATTTTACAGATGAGGAAAAAAAAAGTTAACTTGCCCAGGTTCACCGTGTTAGCATCTGAGGCTAAATTTGAACCCAGGCCTTTCTGGTTCCAGGCCCAGTGCTCTACAAACATAGTTAAACAAACAAGATTTCTACATTAGCTGGGCCCCAAAACATATGTCTCATTCTACATCTTGACTCCATCACCTTTCAGTCAGGAAGCAGGGCAATTGGGGTTAAGTGACTTGCCCAAGGTCACACAGCTAGTAAGTGTTAAGTGTCTAAGGTCGAATTTGAACTGGGATCCTCCTGACTCCAGGGCTGGTGGGGCATTCACCCCACACCTAGCCACCCCTTAGAGTTCCTAAGTCTTTCAAAATTGTTTGACTTTACAATGTTATATTGTCCTTCTGGTTCTGCTTACTTCATCCTGCATCAGTTCATAAAAAGTTGATTATTAAGTTTCTTTGAAACCACCCCCTTCCTCATTTCTTACAATACAGTAGTGATCTGTTACCCTCCTATATCACAATGTTTTGCCATTCCCTGATTGGTGGATACTCCCTTAGTTTCCAGTTCTTTGCCACTACAAAAAGTCCCTGTATTTTTGTACACATGGGTTCTTTTCTTCTTTCTTTTATGTCTTTGGGGGGGTATATGCCCAGTAACGTTATTGTATGCAGAGTTTAGTGATTTTGGAGGTATTGTTTGGCTGGACCAATATCGCATTAATATAATTATTCACCTCCTCCCCCCGCCCAGACCCTCCAACATAGCCAATTTTGCCAGTCTTTGTGAAGTGATTCTCAGAGCTGCATTTTAATTTGCATTGTATTAATGATTTGGAGCATTGTTTCATATAGATTTTGATAGCTTGGATTTCTTCCTTTGAGAATTGCTTTTGATCATTTATCAGTTAGGAAATGACTCATTCCTATAAATTTAGATTTCTTTGCAAACTATAGGTTTTCAATGCAGTTTCTTAGAAACGTCATATTTTTTTTTTAAGTCAAGTCATAAAAGGGTTAAATAAGGGATGGATGAGGGGTGGGTGGAGGGAAGAGGGCTTCCTTCCTGCCTCCATTAAATTAATAAACCCAGGAGGCGAACTCTGCCCACGGTAAAGATGAGAGGAACTTGAACTTCAACGGCAAATTGTTTAAAGGTTCTTTTCCCCAAACAAAGATGGCTGACTATACAAGTCAAGCAAACCTTCTACTAATCAAAGATGGCTACCGTATCTCACACCAGTTGATGGAATTTTTGCCCAAGTCGAAGATGGCGGAAGCCGCCCTCAACCGCCAAAGGGACGGTCGCTGGCCGCGGTTTGGGTCAACAGTGTCACATGACATATTCCTAGCCGGAAGTTGAGGGAAAGGCGCCGCTGGCTGAAGCGCCTGCGCATTAGGGTACAGACGCTGTGAGGCAGGAGGGGACTTAAGCTCGTCCTCAAGAGTTGGGACCGTTAAAAAGGCCGCCACGGAGCCCGCCGGAGCTAACGCTGCTGCTGCTGCTGCCCGGGTCGGAACCGCCGGGCCGCAGCCGGCGGCGATGCCGCGAAGGAAGGTGAGAGAAACTGGGTACTTGGCGGGCTCTTGAGGACAGCTTGGTGCGCTGCATGAACTCTGGTCCCTCCCCGTAGCGGCTGCATCCCCTCCTTCTGCACCATACACCCATATGTGGAGCTACTTTCCCTGCCCGAGTCCGGCAGGAAAATGCGGACAAGATACGGGCCTCGGCCTTGGCTTGCACTATTCCTGTTTTCTGGTTGGTTATAACTGGGGCCTTTCTGAATTTCAATTGGTCA
Source organism: Petaurus breviceps papuanus (assembly GCF_028583685.1). Classification (NCBI taxonomy): domain Eukaryota; kingdom Metazoa; phylum Chordata; class Mammalia; order Diprotodontia; family Petauridae; genus Petaurus; species Petaurus breviceps. The sequence goes on from NW_027187291.1 coordinate 3,444,036, forward strand.
CTTGGATGCAGAGAGCCGCACTCATTGGCTGGCCACGCCGCCCGTTTGGGCCCAACGGTCACCTCCCCGCGTGTGGGGGCGGCTGCCGGTCCGGCCCTACTGGATCCCAACTGGCTGGTCGGAGCGTTCCCTCTTTTCCTGATTGGTTAATTCCGACAGTCTGTTTCGAGGGGGCGCGCCCCTGGATTAGCTGATTGTGATTGTCTATTGGCTGGGAAGACCTCCTTTCCTCCCTTCCGCTTTGGCGATTGGTGGGGGGTGGGGCTTTATGAGCCTTCATCCTTTCCCAGGTGGGAGACATAACAAAGCGGTGGGGCTCTATGTTGGTGTGGGAAACTGCCCTCCTAGGAGAGTGCCCCGCCTTCCCAAGGCTGTTAATGCCAAGATTCTTGACAGCAGCCTAGGTGGGGGGTGCTTGTTACAGTACCGGGGGAGGGGGAGAAGCAAAATTCTCAAACGACGGGTTACCCCTTTCTTGGAAATAATTAACTGCTAGAGTTAAATTTTAGCTCAGCTCCATCATCATCATCATCATCATCACCACCACCATCCCTAGCATTTATCTAGCTTTAAACCTTGTGAAATGCTTTACAAGTATCTCATTTGATCCATCAGGAATCTGAGGCAGACAGAAGTAGAAAGGGTGTTCAGGGTCTTACAGCTAGTTTGAGGTGGATTTGAATTCAGCTTTTCCTGACTTCAGGCTCAGAACTCTTAATCAGTGCACTTCATCACCTAACTTTATTCTAGAGAGACTTTAGTAATTTGACTAAAGTCACACATCTAGATAGTGGTAAATACTTCCTGACCCAAAACTGCCTCACCATTCATTACCTCTGGGTGTGTTGCCCTAAAAACATTCTAGGCAGGTGATGGACTTTCCAACTCATCTTTCCAGAAAGTTTTTACTAGTAAATTTGAGTTTAAAAATACTACCATCATAAAGTTTGAAGGGAATTTTAAGATGGTTATTGTTGTCAGCCTTATAGATCATCAAATTTTTGACTGTATCCTTTGACTTGATGTTAAGTTGGAAAAGGATAAATAACTTCTTAGGTATTTAGTTGTTGAGATCATAGATCCATGTTAGTACATGTCTGTATGGAGGCAAAGATATTGTTAGAGCTCTGTTAGTAAAACAGCAATCTACCTTGAAGAGCCTTTTGGTCAATGAAGATATTTGGAAAATGGCAATTAATGGTTAAAGAAGGTAAAAACAAAATCTATCTGTTGATGTGCTGTTTTGAGCACCTTTTAACCTTTGTGGAGAAGCTTCAAGGGAAGAGAGTATAGGGAAGGCAAAGGAATTTCCCTATTTAATTTTGCTTGCATTCTTTCCCTTGAAATGTTCTTCTACAGAGCATGGACTCTCATATTTTTTAGTTAATGTCTGGTTCCTTTCAAATGTGACAGATGTTTAGAGAGAATGAGAGATTCCATCATGACACTGTAACATTAGGACTTAAACAAAAGCTGTTTTTAGAGGCACAAGGGAAAGAACCTGGCACTAGTTTTCTCAAACCTGACCCTGTGAGTTCTTGGTCACATCAATCCAACCATTTGAGGTTGGTAGTTTTCATTTTCAGAGTGTGGAACTGATGGTCAGGGACTTCTTAAAACACAGTCAATGATACTGCAACCACAATTTATTTACCTTCGGACTAAATAAAGGTCCATGTGTTGTTTAAATGTAATATTCTAATTTCAAGGAAGTTGACTGTGGTCTGGTAAGAGTATTGCTCATACCAGGAGCTTTGATTTTCATATACTTAAAGTAACTATAAGTATCAAATACTGTTTTACTTCTGTCATTAATACAAATCCAAAGAATAAATGTTTCTTTGCTAATGTCTGGATCTGTGATATTACAGAGGAATGCAGGCAGTAGTTCCGATGGAACTGAAGATTCCGATTTTTCTACAGATATTGAGCATACAGATAGTTCGGAAAGTGATGGGACATCCCGACGATCTGCTCGAGTTACTCGTTCCTCAGCCAGGCTGAGTCAGAGTTCTCAAGGTAAAGAGAATTGTTCTTCCTGATAACCTCCAGGAAGATGGGTGGCTAGCTGGTTATCAAAGTTTTGGCCCAGTGCTGAGGGAGCTTCTTCCTTTACTTAATAGGGATCCCTGAGTATGCTATAATGCAGTGGTAAATTGCTGTTTAAAAAGTCTAGTCATTAAAAATGGTACTTTTAGGGAAAGTCTTTTACTAATAGGTCCATTTGGCCAGGCATAATCTGTAGCTATTGTCCCCAGTCTAATGTATAAAGTGGTTGATGGAAGAAACATTATTCACTTTTTGACTTCCTCATGACATCATTGGTTTTTAATCTCATTTAGGCCAGTTTCCCCCTCTGCAAGATGGGTATCTAAGAGATATATTTTTATAGAACTGGTATGAAATTGCAATTTTATCTACAGAAGGAAGTAGACACACATAATTGTGAGTATGTGTGCCATTCTATGGTCAGCTCTTGGTCATCATTCCCTTTTGTCTTGACCTAGAACTGACTTGGCAGTGGGGGTGGGGAGGGAAGGCTGGGGGTGGTGGTGGGGAGGGAAGATGGGGCAGATACTTCAGAGCACAAAAGGTCTTTTGGTTTGGAGACTAGATTGTGCTTTGAGCAGCCTACCTTCTGGTTTCATTATTCTGAATGTGCTAAGGAAGTTAATGGGAAATATCTTCCCATCAGGCACAAGAATAGGTTTCAAGACTTCACAATCGCTACTTTTGACTTCACTTTTGTCTTTTTGTTTCCAGCTGAAGTTTATTTCTTTCCTCCTCTGATTTGATTTGTTCCAAAAATGCATGGATCATAAAATGACTTAGTGTTCTTGGAGAGGACTGTTGCCCTTGTTCAGGGCAGTTGGCACTTAAGCAGAAGCTGTGGATATTAAACAACAGCAACACAGTGACTGAGATCAAGGCCCCTTCCTAGACTGTTTTACCCCCTGGGCACCACATCATAGTTTTTTCCCTTTGAAACACTGGGCTTTGCAGTTTTCCTTTCCCTTTACTTTGGAAAGTTAGGGACCTGCAAAAAAAATCACAGCATTTCTATTTTATATTTCTTTAGCAAACTTAAAATATGTTTAAATCCTGGGTGTGTGTTTCCTCATGACAGGTTTAGATTGTCAGGGTTTTAGTGTCAAGTTGGAGACTCATGGGATAATCCAGTTTTGAGTGCTCTAGGGCAGGTTTTACTATCCATCAGGATTTAAGTGCTTTCATGTCAATGGTGCCGTGTGTGAGACACTCTCTGAAGAAAATTAAATAGCCACATCTCTTGATGTCTGAATCCATTAGGATGATGATGTTTGAAAGAATATCCAAGAGGCTAAGAGCATGGTTGATTTTGGTATAAGAAAATATTTGTGCATTTTAACTTATGTAGGTGGATTGCCACTTTATGTGAGGTGGGACCAAATGTTTTGGGACCTATGGTTATTTATTTTTCAATTAATAAGCATTTATTGCCTCAACCATGAATTGGGTGCTTCATATACCAAGATAAAATGAAACAGTCCTTGCTTTCAAGGAGTTTTCATTCTGTTGAGGGAGACTGCATACGTAAACATATCCTTTTTAAAAAAAAAATAAACAGGGTAGACTTCTTAGGGGAGGGAAGGACAGTTGGGGAAAATTAGGGAAAAAAGATAATATGTTGAAGGTGTTGCTTGAACTGAGTCTTTTTATTTACTTATCTATTTATTTTTTAATATTCATCTTTTAAATTTTTAGCTCCAAATTCTCTCCTACCCTCCAGCCAGTGTTTGTTGATTTGGGCCCAACAAATACTTGTGTAACTTGAGGAAAGAAATCAGACCTACATCAAATTAATTTGTTTTTCGATAGGAGGAACTATTGGGATTTCTTTCTTTAGTGATTTCTCCGATTTTTTTATTGGTTCCAGATTCTAGCCCAGTTCGGAACTTGCAGTCATTTGGCTCTGAAGAACCTGCCTATTCTACCAGAAGAGTGACTCGTAGTCAACAGCAGCCCACCCCTGTAACACCCAAAAAGTACCCACTCCGGCAGACTCGCTCATCTGGCTCAGAAACTGAGCAAGTGGTTGATTTTTCAGATCGAGGTGAGTAGGAAAAGATGTGGTTCAGGGCATTTGCAGAGGAACTGGTCAGTTTTTCAAGGAGGTTTGAGTGTTATTCTTAAATGGGTAGCTGGGAATGGCATGATATTGGCTATAGTGAGGAATAGGGCTATTTACCTGTCCTGCCTGACTCTCCTTGAGGGCAGTTTGGGTCTGGATAAGTTTTGGACTCCAAAATTTCTATGGACATCCAGCCGATCCTATTCTGAGAGATCTCAGGGAGATCAGGTTGTTTCATTGGCCATCTGAGGTTTGGGGGCCTTCTGTAAGGTGGACTCAGGAGTCTGATACCAATTCACTCTTCTAGAGTACATTCAAATGAGGATAACTGTTTCATTAAATGTCTGTGTTGGAACTTATGGGTGAATGTTTTCCATCAGCAGTAGAGCATGTCATTTTATTGTGATAGTGACTCTTCTGTCTAACTGTGGAGGCCTTGGGAGTAAGTTGGATATTTGGGTTGATGTAAACCATGCTGTTTTCCCCCCACCAAGAAGTTCCTGTAAACCAATCTTCCATTCCCAGTGGTTTCTGCTTGGAAAGGTAGTTGGTTGAATTTATCTTCTTTCTTGTGCATATTACACTGGAAGGAGAGAGTGGGCTGTCAATAGGTTGGGTTTTTTTTTCTAACTTAACCCACTTAAATTATCTTTGGTTTTTGTGGATGGGGAGGGAGCCAGATAAATAAAGTGCATAAGTTTATAAAACTAAATTTTTTTTGTCTTTTTGGAGCAAAAACCAAATTTTAGCCACTGGGTAAAATTGTTCACCAGAAAAAAATGACTTTGGTTTCTTTTCCTTTTCCCTTTTCATCTTAATGATCAGCGAAATGGCCAAAGGGACTTGATTAGTTGGATGAAGTTACAGAATCAAAGAATTTGATAGTCTGTAGACTGCCACTGTATCCATACATAAGCATCTGCATAATTGAGTGTAGATTTTAGTTATGACATTGTACTATAGAAACTCACTACCTGTTTTTCCATCAGATATTAAGAACACAGCAGATCATGATGAGTCTCCACCCCGAACTCCTACTGGCAATGCACCCTCCTCTGAGTCTGATATAGACATCTCCAGTCCCAATGTGTCCCATGATGAAAGTATTGCCAAGGACATGTCTATGAAGGATTCTGGCAGTGACCTATCTCATCGCCCTAAGCGCCGTCGATTCCATGAAAGCTACAATTTCAATATGAAGTGCCCAACACCAGGCTGTAATTCTCTAGGTCGGTTCATACCAATTCCCAGTTTCCTTGTGTGTTACTGCTTTTTTTTCCTCTTTCGGTGAAGATGAGCCAGATATTTTATATCCTGTCTTGATTAAACTCTTGGACTTTTCAGTGGCCATATGCTGATCAAATCAAGTTATGTTGAATGATTTACTATAACAGCTGTGTCTCTAGTCCTTAGCCAGTTGCTCATGCAATAGTGCTTTTTAAATCTGTCTTAAAAGGAAATTTTCTGCTATAAATTAATGCAGCAATACTTTTCTACAGGCCTTTGCCCATAGACATTTTGTGTCTCTGTAGTACATGACATTTTTCATTGTGGCAAGAGCGCAAGTACCAGGAGGTAGTTCTCTTTTGAAATCCCAGTCCCTTTGCTGTGGGTGAAAGGACAAGTAAGAAAAGCGGATTCTCTTCAGAGGCAGAGAAAGTCACCAAAGTCAGGAGAGAGCTGTAATTCCAGAGACATAAAAATTTTCATTTACTTGATTTTCCATTTCAGGGTAAAATTTGACCTCAGGGTGTTTTGGATCTTGCCATTTTTGTTTGGTCATGTAAAGAAATAAAAGGACAGACTTAGAAGATAATAGAAAGTTTCTACATATTTTTTTTTGCTTTTTAGAATTAGGAGTCAAAGAGATTTGACTTTATATCATCTGCTTAAGTGAACTGTCCCAGAAGGAAAGGGCAGAAGGAAATAAGGAGCCTTACAGGTGTAGGTTATTGTTCAAATTCAGCCTTTGATTATATCTACCAAGTTCAGAGTATGAGAATCACTGCTTTTTGGAGGCAGATAGATAGTTAAAAGCAGAGGGTATAGAATTTGCCATTGCTGCTTCAGTGTCTTAATTTGACTTCTTAGTTACCTTCTAACTCTAAATCTATGACTTCTTTATCTGGTTTCTTATTCTTAGTAGTTTGGTGCTTGGTACTTTAGGGTAATGGTTCTTAGAATTTTTTCAGAAATAAGAACCATTTTATTGAGGCAGAATCCCCCAGGACTATCTTTCTCACTTAGTTCCACTTGTTACTTAAAAAACCAAACCAAAACAATACCATTCACTGGAAAGAATGATACTGCTTTTTTGGGAAATGCCAATGAGATGTTTTTAATTATCATAAGTAAATTATCTCATGCAAGAAACCAAAGTGTAAATATTAACATGTTACAAATAGTAATACTGTACTAGACAATCTCGTAGGTCACACTTAGAGGACTGCTTTATAGGAAAGTGAGATAACCTTCTTTTTACCACACGTTAGTGAAAAGAATTGCTCCCTAGGTCCTGAAAGTATTTAGGTTTGCATCTGATAATTTGAGATTTTTTGAACATACTGCTTCTGGATAAATATTCAGGTGAAGTCTTTTCATTTGATAGAATTAGGGATAAATTTGAATTTACTGCCTAGTAGGGAGGGAACTCCACAGAACTTTAGCTCCACATTTGATTCAGATTTACTGATGATTTCAAATGACTGTATTATTTATTTGTAAGCTTCTTTGGTGCCAACCAAATGAAGCTCCTTCTTTTTTCCTTCTCAGGGAGGCAAAGTTGGCTTTCCTTTCTACATAAGGCATCCCCTGTCTAAAATGAAAATTAAAATTGGTTTTCTCCACAGGGCACTTAACAGGGAAGCATGAAAGACACTTCTCCATATCTGGATGCCCACTCTATCATAATCTTTCAGCTGATGAATGCAAGGTAATTTGCTTCTCCTTTATAGAGCATCAACTTCTAGTGTTCAAGCGAACTTCCACATCACAGGCTACTGGGGAAGCCCTCCTTTCAGTTTCATTTTCTTAATAATTTGCACATGGATGACCTGATTGGAGTAATTCATGCATCAGATTGTACTCTAAAATGTGCCTTTTACCCTTCCTAGCTACCTACAATTGATACTTGCTAAATTTTCTGAGAACATCCTTCCCAGGCTACCTGTAGGGACTTGGTTTAAACTTTGAAGTTGTCTGTGTGCTTGGGAACTGCTGCTGCTTCTAAGAATGTAGTTAGAGAACTGTGGTTGGGGCATCAGAGTTTGGCATTTCTAATATTATAGCCACCATTTATATAGTGCTTTCAGGTTTGCAAAGTGCTTTACATAGGTTATCTCACAGCAATCCCATAAACTGAAAACATTTGAAAACACCCTGGGTGCTAAATAGGTTCCTTCTGAAGTATCTGGGTAGGTCAGCACAACTGGTTAGATCATTGGGTTCCAATCAGGGAGCCTGAGGTCACTTCTTTGATCCCTTTCTGAGGGAGTTAATTTTACAAAGAAAATATCCAGTCATTGACCATAAACTGTACCCTTAACTCTAACCTACTACCTGACATATTTTTGCTCTTGGTTACAAGGTGTAAAATTTCTAAAAATTTTAAAGCCTTTAAGTGAAACAAATTAGGGAGAATTAAAAAAATACATATTTGTTCCCTCTATGGATTAAGTTTGTTGGTTTAGAGGCATAGAGTATATTATATGTGATTAACTTCTTATGCTTTAAAAGTTACCATATTAAGAAAGGAGAGAAAGAAGGAAACAAGCATCTATTAAGCACTTATTATATGCCAGGCACTATGCAAAGCACTGGGGATACAAATATAAGCAAAATGATTATTCCTGTCCTCAAGGAGCTTACATTCTAACAGGGGGAAACAGCACACAAAGAGGAACTAGGGGATGTGGGGTGGGAGCATGTTTCTGATGTCCAGATGAATAGCCTTGGTCCCTTCACAAAATGGACTCTCCAGGAGTAGCTCACCAATGGGAGAAGGGGGGTGGGCCTTCCATGGTGAGGGGGTGTGTGGTAGATTGTTGGAGGGTAAGGAGGCCCCTGGCACTGAAGGAAGTTTCATAATGAGCTAGCACTAGAAAGGCATGGTTCAGAAGTCAGGAACAGGACTCTTTCTGGGCAAGGAGTTTTATCTTTGTTTTGCGTAGTGCCTGATGTGAAGTAGGTGTTTAATAAATGCTTGTTCACAGATTTTTGAGTTTTCTAATAAAACAATACAGTTCTTTTCAGCTTCTTGGTAACACATTCATGGAGCACCAGGGAAAACTTGAGTTTTAACTTCAAATCTGACACTAGTTCTCTATCCTGAATCTTTTGACTGAGAAGGCGATAAGCCCTTTGTTACTAATCTTGACACATACATCAGTGGCCATTTCTCTTTGAAACCTAGTTAGAAAGATGAGAATAGATTCAGACAAGAAAATGACCTCTACAAGTAAAGGAGGCATTGGGTCCTTCTTGTCTTGTGAAGATGTAGCATCCCTTTAGAGACAGGCACATGCACTGTTGTTGTTGTTCAGCTGTTTTCATTCGTGTCAGATTCTTTGTGACCCCTATTTTGGGTTTTCTTGGCAGTGGTTTGCCATTTCCTTCTTCAGTTCATTTTACAGATGAGGAAACTGAGGCAAACAGGGTTATAAGTGACTTGCCCAAGGTCAGTGTCTGAGGCCAGATTTGAATTCAGAAAGCTGAGTCTTCCTGACTCTAGGCCTGGCACTCTATCCACTGTGCCACCAAGCTGCCCCTCACCTTCACTGAACTCTCAGACATGAAAGGAATACCCATGATAACTAACATACCCAACAAGTAGTCAGCCAGTCTGTTGGAGGACCTTCAAGGAAGGGGAAGCCAGTATCTCTCAAGGCAACCTGTTCCCCTTTTGTACCGATCTAATTAATTTTTTTTTTTGCCTTTTTTGGGAGGGCAACTGGGGTTAAGTGACTTGCCCAAGGTCACACAGCTAGTGTGTTAAGTGTCTGAGGTCTGATTTGAACTCAGGTCCTCCTGGCTCCAGGGCTGGTGTTCTATTCACTGTTCCACCTAGCTGCCCCACAGATCTAATTCTTATCAGGTTGATTGTTTTTTTAACCAACATTAGGTTCTCCATTTGCCTATTTGCAGCTCCCACTCATGGCATTTTTGTCTGCCACCTAGAACCCAACAGAACATGTCTAATTCCTCTTCCACATGTTAGCCTTCATGTACTTGAACACATTTGTCATGTTCTTCCTGAGTCTGCCCTTTTTTCTTCAGTCTAAACCTGTCTGATTCCTTCAACTGTCCTTCATATGACAAAGACACAGGACCCTTTGAGACTTAATTGTGATTGGATACTAGAGATAATGTTACAAAAAAACATAAGGGAGGCAGAATAGTGCCATGGAATGAGTCTTGAATTTGGGCTTCGAGAACTTTGATTTTAAATCCCTGCCATGCCACCTACTACTTGTCTAAAGCTGGGCAAACCTCCCTAGGCTTCAGTTTCCTCACCTTATAAAATGAAAGGGTTGAATTAGATGATCTGAGGCCCCTAAGTATCGGAGCTCTAAGTATTCTAACCTTCCTGTTGGTTACTTGAGGGGCAGTAAAGGTTATTTAATAACACAAAAATCTTTCCTGAAACATTTTCTTCATTCTCCATTTCCCCCCTCCCCTCCTTGTTGTCTACTCTTTTCCCTGCCAGTCTATTACAGATACTTTATATTTTTGGCTCTTCTGTTGGAGGGGAAGTAAGAAAAATTGGAAGAAAAGGTTTTCTCTTAACATCTATAGGATATTAGAGAAGGGAATGGGTATATGCCTATGACTCAGTATTCCTTATCCAAATCATGGGGGTGGGGGAAAAGTGTAAGAACCAGCTTAAGCAGGTAGCCACAATGCAAGTTCATGGATCCCAGCTTTTTGATGGAAAGGGCACTAGACCACAGGTCAGAGGACACTGATTTACTGTTGCGTCTTCCCAGTTAGCTGTGTGACTTCACTCTGATCATTTCACTCCTTTGGTCTTTAGCTCCTCTATCTGGAAAAAAAGAGGCATAAGAACCCTTGCCCTACAGATTTCACAGGCATATAATAATGATAAAATGAGATAATAGAGTTGAAAACACTTTGAAAGTAAAAGTGTTATGTAAATTCAGGACATATTATTAAAATTTATTTCTATACCTCAGATGATTTGTAGTCTGAACTTTCTGTAACGCCTACTCTCACAGTGTGCATAATGGTAGTCGGGGGTTTTTTTCCCTTCCAGGTAAGAGCACAGAGCAGGGATAAGCAGATAGAAGAGAGAATGCTATCCCACAGGCAAGATGACAACAATAGGCATGCAACCAGGCACCAGGTGAGTGCCTTACTAGCGTAATGGCCACTCGTGATTTTGTGACACTTCCTAGGTCTCTTTTGGAGCTTAATATTTGCAGTTAGGTATGGGCCTTGCCTACATTAGATGCAGTTGATGTGTGTGATGAATGAGGTACTACCCATGCCCATTGCTTCCTATGTGCTTATAAATTTGCTCTGCTTCCAGCCCTTTGCTACAGATTTGTTTAGGAAATGTATAAACATTAGAAAGAGCTTTGTAAACTGTAAAGCACTGTATAAATGTCAGCTGTCAACTCTCTACCTCACAAGGCAGTTGTGAGAAAAACTACAATTTGCTATCCCCCTAAATGTTTATATATTTAGCTTGTGATTTGTCTTTGACTGGTAGGATCCATGATGTAGGAATAGAATTCCGTTTTCTATAGTGGCTTAGAATTTAAAAGGACTTTATATAAATCTCATTTGATTTGTAGAGAAACCTTATGGAGTAACTAATGCAGTAGTGGTGTCATCCTAATTTTGTAGATGAAAACAGATGACAGACTTTTTCAGCAAACATTTATTACTCTGTATTGAGCTGGGAATACAGAGTTGAAAAATGAGGACCTTGAAGTTTAGTAGTGGAGATGAGACCTATATATAAATAACTAATACAAATCAGAGAAAGATTAAAGGCAGGGCCAAAAACAATCAGAGGAGAGAGGGATCACTTCTAACTGGGAACGTCAAGGAAGGTTTTGCACAAGACATGATATCTAAGCTATATTTTGAAGGAAGGGAAGGATATCAATAAGTAGAGGTGATTGGGGTTCTGGGGGTGAGGTGGGTAGAGGGAAGTATGTGTGGGATTTGTTTCAGGCATGAGGTCAGAGTAAGAAAAAGGTACAGAGGCTGAAGAGGGACAGGGATGGGGACAAATAGCCTGGCATGACTGAGTATAATGAAGGGTACAGTGCAGGAGGATAGGTACTATCCTCAGTAGAACTGAGGGAGTAGTTTTGAGCTTGATTGGAGAAGAGTTTGCATTTTATTCCCTAGGCCATAGGAAGATATGAAGGTTTTTGAACAAGGAAGTAAAATAAAATCATCTGTGAGATTAAAATACATAAAATAAAATACAGTTATCCCTTCCATATCACAACTTTCCCCATTACAGTTTCAATATATTGTGGGTCGGCATTAGAAATTAAATGGGAGAGGTGGCTAGGTAGCGCGGTGAATAGAGCAATAGCCCTGGAGTCAGGAGGACCTGAGTTCATATCCGGCTTCAGACACTTAACACAAAAACTAGTTGTGTGACCTTGGGCAGGTCACTTAACCCCAATTGCCCTCCCCGCCAAAAAATTAAATGGGAATTTTGGGGGGAGTTTTGCAGAAGCCACAAATGACACAAAGATGTTAGCAGATGACATAGAAAAAGTTTAGAAACTCAGAAATACATAAGATATATGTATAGTTTTATATAATATCAGCATATTTTATCTTTTAATACCTTAATCATTCAGACTTCTCTCATAAAAAGGCAGGATCAAACAATTTTATGTAGATTTTCCAGATTGTGGGGCAACGTGCCCCTAGCTTCAGTGATGTGGAAGGGATAACTACATTGGTGAGATTCTGGTAGTGACAAAGGATATAATGTTGAGGGCAAGACATTGGAAATAGGAAGATCAGTTAGACTGTTCTACAGTTGATTTGAGAAGTGATGATCTAAACTAGATTGAAACAATTGCAAGAATAATGTAGTTAGATTGGATAAGATTGGATAAAGGGTAGTGAAAAGGAGGCAAGAAGTCCAAGATGACCCCAGAGTTCTGAGGAATGCAGCATATGTATGAAGTCAGGAGGGATTGTTTTGAATGGAAGATGGCATCTTTTGGACATGTTAAGTTTAATATGTCACTGGGACATTCAGCTGGAGATATCCAAGTACTTGCAAAATCAGCAGAGACAAAGATTTGGTAGTCATTTTTATATAAAGGGTGATAATTGAAACTGGGACTGAATTAGATCCAACCTAAGGAGGGACTAGAGAAAAGAACAAGAACAGAGACCACACTTAATCAGAGAGGTAGCCAGAGACCCAGGAGCGAGTAGTATTGAAGTCATGGGAAGGAAAGGTGATCATCTGATCACAGCTGAGAAGGAAGTCCAGGATTGTTCTAAATGATAGTAGAGGAAGGATGAGAGGGTATGTGTTTGTGTGTGTGTATCTGTGTATGTATATATATATATATATATATATATATATATATATATATATATATATGTGCATCTGTGTATCTGTATGTGTGCATAAGTGTGTGTATATATGTGTGTGTGTATCTGTAGCTGTGTGCATATATATGTGAGCATTGGTATATGTGTGTGTGTATGTTTCTCTGTGTATGTGTATGTGTGTGCATGTGCACCAATTTAGAATTTTAAAATTTGCCGCAGAAATCACAGAGTGACTATTCTATACACAGTTAAACCCTTGGTTGGATACCACCTCATTGCATTCCATATCGTCATAGTATAGAGTGATTCCAAACTTGTACTTGTTTAATTTCATAGTTTTTTTCTACTCCTTTCTAGGCACCAACAGAAAGGCAGCTTCGATATAAGGAGAAGGTGGCTGAGCTCAGGAAGAAGAGGAACTCTGGACTAAGCAAAGAGCAAAAAGAGAAATACATGGTAAGATATTAAATGCATTATTTTACTAAAATCTTGTGAGCACATTTGATACTTTTTGGGTCTAGGCATTCTTTGCTTTAATGTACTTTCTGTTTGAAATGACCCAAAAGTGTGTGGATGCAATGTCATTGAAACTCAGTGAAAGTTACTATTATACTTAATACTAGGGCTGTTGATGGTGGGAAAGGAGGTGAGTGGGACCTAATGTGAAAATGGTATTTGGGTCTTATGAATTGTGAAGTCCTTTTTAGCATTAAAAAAAAAAATCCTTTCTTGACCAAGTCATTCCCTTAAAGCTGTTGTTCTCTGTCTCTTCCTTTCACAGGCAGAATCCTTGAAAAAGCTGTCCCAACTCATTGCTGTGACTTGTTCTCTCACTGTCTCCTCAGCACTAGGCAGTTTTCCTTCCCACCTCCTCATTCAACTGAACTGGCCCACTCCAAGTTACCAGTGATCTTATACCAAACCCTCTGAATTTTTCTCAGTCCTCATCCTTCTTGATCTCACTGCAACTTTTGACAGCGTCAACCACCTCTCCTCCTGGATGCTATTTTTGCCCTAGGTTTTCATGACACTACTCTCTCTTGGTTTTGCTCCTTACTCTCCTTTGTTGGGTTGTCCATGTGCTGCCACCTAACCTCAAGTCTCTGCCTTAGGAACCTTCTCTTTTTATCTGTGTACTTTTCTTTTTGGTAACTTTATCAACTCCCATGAGTTCATTTATCTCTATGCAGATGATTTCCACAGTTGTGTTTTGAGCCCTAGTTTCTCTCCTTAGCTCCACTCCTATAGCACTAGCTGCTCATTGGACATAAATATTCTATTTATTTTAAGCAGCTCAAACTCAGAAATCCAAAATGGAATTCATTATTTTCCTCCTCCCCCAAAGGTCTTCTTTGGCCTCAGTTCCTTATTTTGATCAAGAGCATCACCATCGTGTGGTCATACAGGTTCATGACCTTGGAGTCCTCTTCAGTTCCTCAGTCTTCACCACTTAACATATTTCAGTTGCTAAAACTTGATTCCACTTTTACAACATCTTGGCTATCTGTCCCTACTTGAATGACCATTCTCTACTCTCACCTAGGCTACCGCAGTAGCCTTCTAATGACTTTTCCTGTCTCAGTTCTCTCTCTCTTTTTCTAATTCTTCTTTCACACAGCTTCCAGTGTTGTTCCTAGAGCATAGGTCTGACCATATTATTACTGCTTGATAAACACTCAATTTGGCTTCCCATTAGCTTTAAGATCAAATAATAAATACTGCCCTTTGGCAGTTAAAGCCCTTCACAGCACGGCTAGACTTTATTGTCTATTATTCCTTTGTATGTATTGTTCAGTTTGGCCAGATTATTAGCTTTCTTCCTATATCTCACACACATTCTTCTGTCTCCTGTCTGTGACTCTTTGCACAGGTGTTCCCTCATGTTCGAGACATGCTCCCTCACCAGTGCTTTTTAGAATTGCTAGTTCCCTTCAGAGCTCCATTCATTAGCTGTCTCTTATATGAAGCCTTTCCTGATCCTTTCCCCACCTTCCATCCTCCAGGGTTGCTTCTGAGTTTCATCCTCTCCAGAATCACTTAGGGTGGGTGACTTTAAGGTTGACATAGCTAGCTCGTGGTTTTGAATCATTAGGCCCTCAAAAAATATGAAGTTAGATTATTTATGGCTCTGGCAAACTTGGATTGATAAGGTTTGTGGGTCTAAGTACCAGGAGCCTGGAGGTGTCATGTTGTCTTCTGGTGTTTTCTAGGAGCACAGACAGACCTATGGAAGCACACGGGAGCCTCTCCTGGAAAACCTGACCAGCGAGTATGACTTGGACCTTTTCCGAAGGGCACAAGCTCGAGCATCAGAGGATTTGGTGAGTCTTGTAACCCCCTAGGAAGTATAACAGCCACTAAGGGAAAGGGAGGGAACTTAGAAACATCCATAAAGAGTGATGGGAGGCTTATTTGATCCAGAGTCAAAATAGACTTTTATATTCTGAATTCCCTCCTTTGGCAAAGAAATACACTGCTTATTAAAATAAAAGTTTTGTTGATCACTACTGAGTCTACTGTTGCCACAGAATTATATATTTCCAAGGTACTGTTTTATTCTAATTTTCATCAATATTCCTTTCACAATTTAGTTTGGGTGCCCTGAGTAGAATTTCTAGCAGTTTTAAGAAAATTCTTATAATTAATTTTTGTGGGAGATTGAAAATATATACAATACAATACAATGCAATGCAATATAATATATACTTTAAATAGTAGATGTGTTTCAACAGTTGACTTTAATGTGAAGAGAATTCTCTTTTCCTGTTGTCTTCATGGGGATGAGGGACAGTGGGAGGAATTTCCTAATAGACTTTGCTGAAAAACATAATAGCTTTGTGATAGCAACTACATTGCTGGGAAAGGCTTCCTCATTGGCCTTCTTGCTCACTTTTCATCACTTTGGTGTCTGGAAGCCAGTTCTGTGGCTTGGTGGTTACCTGCTAGGATCCTAGAAGTAGGCGCTTTATCATAGGACCATCATTGACCACAGCTGCCCAGTGGCCCTTCCAGAACTTCCCATTCTTTCCCCATTTCAGTATCTGATACTTTCATCTGTGTTTTCCATTTCCTCTCTTTTCTCTATCCCCTAAGCCTGGGGAATGCTACAGTTTCCCCAACTCTTAAGAATTGCATATCCAGAGCTCGAAGGGACCTTAGAGATGGTCTAAAGTGGTTTCTACATTCTACAGTTGAGGAAGTTGAGGCCCATAGAGATGAAATTATTTTCCTGAGGTCACATAGGTAGTAAAGAGCCTCTGGAGTCAGAAGACATTGAGTCCCAGTCACATCTCTGACATTTATTAGCTTTTCCATCTTGAACAATAAGTCACTTAGCCCTGAGCCTCAGTTTCCTCATCTATAAAATGAGGAGGTTGGATCAGATGGCCTCTGAGGTCCCTTCTAGTTCTAGATCTTTGAGCTTATGAGTAAGTAGTAGAGCTCAGGTCTTAACAGCTCCAAAGCCATCTTGTTTGACTCCCATCACTTTGATGTCACTAGATCTAAGTCTGTGACAGTGACGTCTAGTGGTCAGTTTTTCTATCTAAAATGCTGTAAAATATCCACATGAGAAGAGGTCTTAGACTATTTCATAGATTAGGAAATAGAGGTCCAGAAAGGTTAAGTGATTATATGTAAAGCCACACAACTAGCTAGGAGCAAAGCAGGTATTCCAATTCAGATCACCTGATTCCCAGTCCAGGGCTCTTTCTACTGTATCATGACTACTATATAGTCTAGCTGAAAATTATTGGGAACTTAAATAAAATAAGTGATTTCCCTTTGTTGTCCTTGTTTAAAATTTGATACATGAAGTTTATTCAGAATGATACTTGTACTTAGGGCTGTTCTTAAATAAAGGGCAAAAAACCCCAAAAAACAAACCATGGCATCTGGCCGTTGTTCCAAAACTTTTCCCTTAAATGGTTTTTTCTTTTAATGGGGAAAGGACTCTTTTTGTTCTGCTGGTCTCAAGTTTTTTTTTTTAATCTAATTCATCATCTTAGAGGACTGTAAGTTTTCTCCTGTTAAGAATTAATTTCTCAGCTCTGAAGTCACTCTAAAATAAAGTATAAGGGGTGGCTAGGTGGCTCAGTGAATAGAGCACCGGTCCTGGAGTCAGGAGAACCTGACTTCAAATCCGGCCTCAGACACTTGACACACTTACTAGCCGTGTGACTTTGGGCAAGTCACTTAACCTCAACTGCCCTCCAAAAAGCAAAAAACAAAATAAAATAAAGTATAATCAAGAAAGGGTCTAGAGCTAGCTTACACCTTCTACTCTTCCAGGTTTGCTACATCTTAGACCTAGTTATTGACTTGGAATTAGGCAAAATGCCATCAAAATGATGCCAAAAGAGTTATTTTCAAATACCATTTCTTCATCTGCTTACAAAAAGATTTCCCTATATTATTAGCACCTTTCCTTCAATGACTATATGATTATAGATAATGTATGTCAACAATAAGGAGCATCACTGAGTCATTGGTAGTTCACTTTCAGTACCTCTTTAGTGATACTGTCAGGTACTCTGTTCCATCTCAAACAAACAAAAAAATCTACTCAAACTCTTAAACCAACACATCAAAATAAGTTACAAAGATGTCTTGAATTGAAGAGGCATAAAGAGGTACTTGGGGAGCAGGAGGGGGGTATGTGTACATATACCAGCTATTTCCCTTTTCCTCCAGTGGAATAGGGGTATTTCTTGTTTGCTGGCTCACTGCAAAAAGATTGGGTTTTATAAATTGGGAATGTCACTAATAGAAAAAAACATCCCCAAAAGAAGCAATATTGGAGTACCAAACCATTGATTTTAATGTGATTTTACTTTGTATTAATAAGATTGGTTAATAACCTGTATCATCATACTTATCAGAAGAAGTTAGGGAAGGGGCGGCCAGGTAGCACAGCAAGTAAGAGCACCGGCTCCAGTGTTGAGAAGACCTGGAGATCGAATCCCGGGCTCAGACACTTAGCACCCACCCAGAAACACCTGGCCGTGTAACCTTGAGCAAGTTACTTAACCCCAATTGCTTAGGGGTGGCCAGGTGGCTCAGCGAGTAAGAGTACCGGCTCCAGTGTTGGGACGACCTGGAGATCAAATCCCGGGCTCAGACACTCAGCACCACACCCAGAAATAACTGGCCGTGTAACCTTGAGCAAGTTACTTAACCCCGAATGCTTAAAAAAAAAATAATAATATCCATAATACCCCTATCACAGGGCTATCATGAGACCCAAGTGAGATAATGAATGTAGAGCTGTTTGCAAACTTTAAAGCACTAAATAAAGGTCAGTTATTATAAAAAAAAAAAAAAGAAGTTAGGGAAGCAGGCATTTCTTTTAGGGAGTTTTCTTTCTAGATGCTTGTCAGTCCTTTAAATTTGCATTTCCCCATATTTTATTGAAAAAAACTTAAAAACACTAGTTTGGAATTATGGAATGTCCTTAGAATAAAGGGAGTCTCAAAAATTTTTAGAACAAAATACAGGAGATTAAGTTTATTTTTATGCCCCCAAATGACCATTCAAAAGTATTTGATATGTAATCTCATATTTAATATTTTGGAGAGGAAGATAATTCTAGCATTATAATTTTCTCATAGAACCGCTGTTCTTAGCATGAAAAAACACAAGTATTTCTCAGATTATAGTTTGGAAAAACACTTGTTTTTACTAGATTAAAACAACAAGCTACATTTTGGATTATAGGCAGTTCTTGGCTTATATGTACTTATGTTCTTGTCATCTGAGTTCTGTGGTCACAGGAGATAGCCTTGCTTTCCTGCTGATTTTTTTCCCCTTTCCGTTCTGTTGGTTAGTGTTTGGGACCATAGATTCCTGCCTTTCTATCCCCTTAACATATACATAGTAACTCCTGTATTTCTGTACCCTTGATCGTTAGCTTAAGCTGGGATCACATATGAGGTGTCAGAAAGGAAGCAAAAGGAGTGCACAATCCTCCTACGCATCTGTCTTCTGTTTCTGTCTTCCTTTCCAGTCTCCATCTTCCACCTGTATAGCTTCAAGGAGGAGTGTGAGTCAACTAGCATATTTCAGCTTAGAGTTTACTCCCCTCCTATACTGAGATACCCAAGTTAGCTTTAGTATGTTCTTTGTTCTCTGCTGTTTCTCATTTTCCTTCATTACTAGAAGTAAAATCCTTAAAGCTCTAAAAAGCTGTGTTCTTCTAGGACAGAAGCTGGGGATGATTTTGTTTTGTGTTTGGACAAGTAGGAGAAAATCCTTTTTAGAAAGGGAAGCAGATAGACCAGTATCTGGGGACCACAGAGGAAAAAAAGATCTCTAGCCTGGGTCTAAGAAGGGCTCCTGCTTGATGTTTTCATTGCTAAAAGGGCCGGCCTCTGATTCTTTGTCCCCAGTTCCCTGCAGCCCCTATCTCTCACCTCTCTCTTTTTTCCTCCTTTCTACTTTCTGTAGTGTGGAGTTAAAGGAGGTCTTCTCCCATCTTGCAAGTTGAAGGACTAGGGCAGGGGTGGGAACCTGAGGCTTTGAGACCACATGTGGCCTTCTAGGTCCTTGGGTTCAGTCTTGAGTCCAAGATTTACAGAACAAATCCTTTTATTTAAAGGACTGCCCTTGAGGACCTAGAGGGCCATTTGTGGTCTTGAGGGCTCAGGTATGTCCAAGGACTAGGGGCTTGGGTGGGATAGGAGTTGGGATGGGAAAGAATTTTCTCATTGCAGTGGGAGAGAAAGATACCTTTTTAGTCGTTGAAATTCTGAATGTATTTTTCTACAGAAAGTGTGTCATGTTTTGTTTTAAATACCAATGGTAACATAGTATTTTTAGGACTATACTATATGTATGTTTTACATTTTGACCAGTATGTTTCTTTAGGAAAATGCCTTTTCTAAAGTTTATACATTGTAACCTCTATCAGATTGTTTACCCTCTGGGGAGGGTGGGGGAGGAGTTGAGGGAGTGTAAGGAGAGATGGATAGAATTTGGAACTTAGAACTTACAAGACTGGAATGTAAAAAATTGTTTTTACATGGGCAAAAATATTACTTAAAAAAGTTTAAACATCTACAGCCTTTTGGAACACAACCTTTTGCAAGATGGGGAATATTCCACGATGTATTACATTCTTCTCTTTGTTAAATTGTCTTTGTGTTCTTCCTTCATGATTCAGGGATTTTATGAACCATCAAAGCTATGCACATCCAGTGATACCTTTGGGCGGTATTACTAGCTTTTTTTAGGGCCACTTGTCCCTGAATGGAGTGTCCTCAGGTGTCTGTCCTTGTGACTTGGAGTGTTCCTGTGGTGCTGCTGGGTCTATTAAGTGTGTGGGACTGGACCTTTCCCTTTAAAAGGTCCCAGACTTCTGTGTGATGGTTTGTTAGTGTTTTTCTTTGTCTTCTGTCATAATCTTCTCTTGATCATTCTCTTTTCTGTCAATGGGTCTGTTTGTTATTGCCCTAGTGACATTGTTTATCTGAATACTACTCCATGGCCTACTATTTCTTTTGATCACACTCTTCCCTTTTTTTATTATGGAAGTTTTTTTATTTAAAATTTTATTTTGATTTTTAGCAATTTATTTTTTTCTTCTCCGTCCTCTCCCTCATTGAACAAAAAAGACAAGAAAAGTAAAACCTTCATAGCATGTACATATAGTCCAGCAAAATACATTTCTACACTGGTCACATTCAAAAATACTAGTCTCATCCTACATGTTAATCCATCACCTCCCTGGAAAGAGATGTATAGCATGATTATCTTCAGTCCTCTGGAATCATGGTTTGCCTAGGACAGTTATTTACAAAGGAGTGGTCTGTCTCTGTGAGTGTCAGTAACCTCTGTATTGGGACTTACTCATAAGGATGAAATCACAGGTCCAAACCAAAACAAACACAGGTGGGTTTTCTTTTTTCCAACATTAAATAATAAATCTTAAGTTGTTAGAGGAAAGGTGTTCATTTTGTAAGGCCCTATCCTCTAGGAGTGGAACTTCTGTGGCTCCCCTTTTACTTCTTCCTTTGCTTTCCTGTTCATATTGACCTTGATATCCAGATGGGTAGACATAAGAGTTCTTTTGTACAGCCAGTTCTCAAGTAAGTGGGGGGTAATTCAGCAACCAAGAACCCAGAATCATTTTGGATTTGGATTGCAGTAGGCGATCTTATAGTCATTGGACTTCCTTTTGTATTTCATTTTGGTTCATTTCATTTGGTTCACAATAATATGAAGACCTTTCATTCGGGTGCCTAGGGAATGCCAGATTGAAATAAAATACTTGTAGTGCAAAGATAGTGTAAATGCGAAGATGATATCCATGTGCTGTGTGTGTATAGTCAGTCAGTCATGTTTGTCCGTGTCAGCGAATCTGTCTTCTTTTACAAACGCTAACTTGCTATAGGCAGCACAGGCACAGTGTTAAGTGTAGTTATGTAGTTACAGGCTTTTTGATATTGAGGATTATGATGATATTGAATTCCAGTCATCCTTTGGCTTTTGTTTCCTTGCTTGATGTAGGAGAAGTTGCGGCTGCAGGGTCAAATCACAGAGGGCAGCAACATGATTAAAACAATTGCCTTTGGCCGATATGAGTTAGATACTTGGTACCACTCTCCCTACCCAGAAGAGTATGCTCGCCTGGGTCGGCTCTACATGTGCGAATTCTGTCTCAAATACATGAAGAGTCAAACAATACTTCGTCGACACATGGTAAGCCTCTTTAAGACCATTCTTTAAGCTTTGATTGTGGTTTCTGGGAGATTTCTTGTGGATTGCAGGTGTATTGGAGCCAGCTTTAAATTATTTATGTTACTAAGAGGTCTGGGCATTTGAACTCTACAGATAATGTAATACATAACTATTAAGGCCTCAGGAATAGGCTAATTCCAACACAGGAGTATGTAGTTTGTGAAATAGTTGCCAGTGAGTAGTATCTGAGGAAGCTGTTTACACACTCCTCATAACCTCCACTTGTTTAAGGATGTGAGGTTAAATGACTTGTCCAGAATGTCTGATGTCCTTAGTAAATACCTTAGGCAGGATTCCTGACCCCAAATCTAGTGTTCTATTCACTAATCCACTTAGCAAGTGGAGGAAGGCGTTGCACTTGAAGCATCTCTGTCCCCCATTTCTATTGTTCATACGCAGATGAATACAAAAATTGTGTCAGATTGTGGTAAAACTGTGAAATCAATATAATGTGTTTTACTCTCCCCTGCCTCTTTATATATCTTCCTCCTTCAAGGATTTGGTACCATTTATATTTTGACTGAATGTCATACATTACTACATTAACTCAGGCATCTGCATTTTTTAAACTTTTCATCTCTAGTTTCAGGATAGAATGTTTTGTCTTTTCAAAAAGAAATTTTAAAATGTTTTAATTGCTTCATTTTGTTTTGACACATATATCTCTTCCTAATAATCTATCCCCACACCCAGTACTTGACCACAAAAAACTTAAAACCATCTAATGTAGAAATTGCTATTGATAGCATGGGTAACACTTCCTTTTAAAGGAATTTCCAGTAACACAAAGAGTTGTAGGAGCTATTGTTTGAAGAGTCTCTTCTTATTCCTGAAATTATGCTATGCCTTTATCTTGTCCTGAAGATAAATCTGTTTTACATAATTAAAGTGTCTCATGGGTGGGAGAAGGAGGTTGAATGGGGTGGACCATGCCCTCCTTTGACATTTCTCATCTGCTCCAAAACACTCTCGGATGCTGGAGATCCAACCTGCTTCTCATGATGTCCTCTTTTTGACTTCTCTTCCTTGTGCCACCAGTCCTGGTTGGCACCCACACCTTCCTTTCTTCAATCCACACCCCCTCCCCCCCAAGCTCCTTCTTCAGTATGATAATAATACTATGGCCCTTTTTCTCCCTCTCTCTGGCAGCAGATAATCCATAGCCTCATGGCTCAGTTCCTGGACTAGGAAAAAGGCTGACAGTAGCCTACAAGGAAGAGGATATATGAGCAGAAGTAACCTTGGGTTTTGAACCAGAATATTAAAACTGAAAGAAATATTAGACATCATTTAGGCCAGCTCTCCGACCTCCCCCCCATTTTATAGTTGAGGAACCAAGGGAGAAAGGTTGTGCTTTTTCCCAGTGTCATAATAGGTAGAACTATCAGCTGGAAAAACAGTAGAAACCAGATGGTCTGTTCCCCCAGTCTAGTGTTTCCTCTATTCCATGCTATACAAAAATAAGGGCACACTGCTTTGTTTTGCAGGCCTTTTTCCATTTAATAGCAAGCACCTCTAGTGTATTTTAAAGTGGGACTGAACTGTAAAAATTGTTCACACTTAACCTTTTTAGACCAATCTCTATGGTACCCCAACCATATATCATTAGTGGTGGTGAATGTTGGACTCAGGAAAAGAGAAGAGGGCTAGTGTCCCCTAGTGGTCAGGCACACTCAAGTATTTCCAAACTGGTTTCCAAGTATGGGATTGTTAGCCTTTTCTGAGAGCCACAGAAAAATTTGCTATTCTTCTTGTGCCCAAGAAGGATTTTTTCTTTTAATAATTACATGATTACATTATGGCTTAGTTTCCTCATTGAAAAATGGGGAACCTGCCTACTCAGGTGGGGATGGGAAGTTGCTGGTAAAGGTGATAGTGAAATACTTGGCAGCTTGAAAGTGCCAGAACTAAGCAGCTTATGCATTTCCTATTGGCAGGAGGGTTCTTCTATTATTGCGGGGGTATTTAGCTGGCTTTTATGTAGTGGGTGATTTGAATCTCCTGTGATGAAACAGTGCCAGAAAGCTTAGTTGATGTTGCAGCAAAAATAGAAGGAGTTTGTAATAACTTTAGAAGAAAGCTCTTTGTTTTGTGGGACAGTCAGTATTCTCCCTAAGTGTATCCAGCTGCCTTCTAGCCTTAAGTCTCACTCAGCTCAACTAATTAGCCTCAGTGTTCCCTTTAAACTTTGAATGGCAGTGTATTTATGATGTGGATTTCCTTTTCTTATAGGCAAAATGTGTATGGAAACATCCACCAGGAGATGAGATCTATCGTAAAGGCTCCATTTCTGTGTTTGAAGTTGACGGCAAGAAGAACAAGGTAAAAGAGGTGACTGACCCAGGAGTAGAAATGCTATAATGCACTCCCAGAGAGAGAAGAGACTCTGTTCCTCGGACTCTTTCCCCATGAACAAAATAGTATTTTCTTAAAATTATGTCATACCAAAGACCTACTTTAGCTATTTTATTTTTTTTTTCTCTTTAGCTATTTTAGAACAGATTAGAAGTAATGGAAGTAGGCTGGGCTGGCTTGGTCAGACTTTTCCATTCACCCTTCTTTCTTCTGCTTTATATCTTCAGCCTTAATGCTTTCTCTTTGCCCCCAAGGTTACCATATATTAGAGATTCTGAGCCTGTTTTTTACTATATGTTTTTTCTTGTCTGAATCAACAAACATCTGTTAAGTTGTTTTTGTTATATGCTGGGTGCTAGAGATACAAAGCCAAAGATGAAACAGTTCCTCCTCCCAAGGGCCTTATAGTCTTTCATGGGAGATATTTGCATGTAGAAGTGTACACAAAACAAATCCAGGATAGTTAGGGAGAGAAGATACTAGCAATTGGTAGGTGGAAAGATTGAAAAAGGCTTCCTTTAACAGATGGTATCTGAGTTGCATCTTTAAGGAAGTAAGATATTCTGTGGGGTAGAGATGAAGGAGAAAGACATGCATTCTAGGCATGTGTGATCACTAATGCAAAATCTTGGAGATGGGGAACAGAGACAAAGCCAGTTTGATTGGATTCTAGAGTGTGGGAAAGGGAGTAATAAATAATGAAGCCAGAAAGATAGGTTAGGAACAGTTTGTGGGGGACTTTAAAACCCAAACTGGAGTCTATATGGAATTGTAGAGGTAATAGGGAACCTCTGGAGTTTATTGAGTAAGGGAGGTATGGGGTTAGCTCGATGATTAAGGAGCATCACTTTGGCAGCAGTGAGAAGAATGAATTGGACTGAAAAGACAAGATAGGGAGGCCATTGCAGTAATCCAAGTGGAGGTAATGAGAACCAGAACAAAGACATTGGCCATGTGAGGAAAGAGAATCAGTTGGGTGGTAAAGATATTGTAGAGGTAGAAATGGCAAGAGATTGGATGTGTAAAGTGAGTGAGAAGTTAAGGATAACATCGACAGGTAGAGGAGTGGTTTTGGTGGGGTAAAATGTGAAATGTTGAGTGTAAGATATAGATCTCAGGGATATCTAGTTTGAAATATCCTGTGGGTAGTTGGAGATGTGGGACTAGAGCTCAGGAGAGAGTCTGAGACTGCATATATAAAGATCTCTTTTGTGATGGCATCCATAGCTTGTGGCTGTCTCCTCAGCGTGTTGATCATGCTTTGGAACTTCTTTTCCTACCCTAATAGCTGGCCTTTCCCAACCACATGACCAGAATGCCCACCATCTTGTTTCATTGGGCATAATTGAAACGGTTGGGTCTTAACTTCAGTCTTAGAGTTGTTAGCCTGATGAACCATAGTCCCTCTTATCTCTCTCTGCTTTCAGATATATTGCCAAAACCTCTGCCTACTGGCCAAGCTCTTCCTGGACCATAAGACACTGTATTATGATGTGGAGCCCTTCCTCTTCTATGTTATGACAGAAGCTGACAACACTGGCTGTCACCTGATTGGGTACTTCTCCAAGGTTAGGAGTATTACTGACTTGGTGTGAATTATGCATGTAATTATTGGGAGGTGGTATCTGATGTTAATCATGCATCATTTATTAAATCTTGGAATTGTGGGACTATCTTAGGATCTGTCACAGCTCTTCCTATAGAGACATACCAGAGGTTGTCTAGTAAAAATGTCCATTTCTTTATTAGAACCCCCATATTCCCTCATTGCAGGGTATGCTTGCCAGGGTTACCTGCTTATGACTGGACCAGCCAGGGCTCCTGCTTAACTAACAAGTGCATATCTTTGTGGGGAGGGAACATCTCTTTAATCTTTGCTCTCTCTGTGGTTTTAGCTTGGGAACTGCTGTCTAGCTCCTGAGCTGAACTGCCTTTTCATGCCTTCATCATCTTTGTGATGATGCTATTATTTTCTTAGGGGGAATAAACCAAATTCAGCCTTGAAATATCTGGATTTCCCAGCTCCAAGAGAAATCTAGGCTGCAGGGATTATTGTCTGTGTTGCCCTCTCCCTATTAGATTGCCTCTTTTTGAAGCTACTCTTTAATGAGTGTAGCTAGCTGACTCATCAGTCTGCACAGCTTCACCCCCACTCACTACACGATGCAAAAGGGCCAGAGTCAGCCCTTTTTTGATGATGGAGCTGAATGAAGCCTTAAGTCTCCAAGCTCTGGAAACCCCTGGATTAATAGCTTGTGCCATCATGGAAAGGGTTAGCCATCTAGCTGGGAAACCCTCATTCCTCTTCCCTGGTGAGCGTTATTTTCCTCATGCATGTGGCATGGCAGACTTGAGCCAACTTGCTGACTCCTTTAGTTCTAGACGACTCCTGTGATTTTCTGATATATTTTCTCTTGATTTCAGGAAAAGAATTCATTCCTCAATTACAATGTTTCCTGCATCCTCACCATGCCTCAGTACATGCGACAAGGCTATGGCAAGATGCTCATTGACTTCAGTAAGTGTGTGTGTGTGTGTGTGTGTGTGTGTGTGTGTGTGTTTGCTGGATTCATGGTAGTGCTGAAATGTCAGTCCATATAGTATATAATTGTGTTGAGACCTGGCCGTAGGTAGGGGTGGGGGAATGAGGTAAGATCAAAGGCTGAAAGAGACAGGCACCACAGGATTCAGAGCTAGAAGGAACTTTTGAGATAATTTTTTCCAACTCTCTCAGCTTCAGTACTATTTTCAGGATTTTCCCAATGTGATGGAGACAGGATACACTTAGGAGAGTTAAAATAGGGACATCCATTCTGAGAGATTTTTATGGTGTCTAGTTATTTGGTGAATACTTGCTATTTATGCACAGAGGCAGGAAAGGCAGGAATATTGGGAGAGAATTCTACAAAGAATATCTGCTGTCACATGTTCCTTAGGGACATTGTCATGGGATCATCCTTCATTAGCATTCATGCTATGAAACCTTTTTTCAAGGTAGCTGATTAATGGGCTCTGGTATTTTAATAATAAGAGCTAATGTTTATATAGTGCTTTAAAGTTTGCAGAATACTTTACATTTATTATCTCATTCGATACAGCAACTCTGTGAGGTAGGTACTATTATTATCCCCATTTTATAGATTTGGAAACAAATCTGAGAGCTTTTGAGATGAGAAGTGTTAGGTGACTTATCCAGGGTCATGCAACTAGCTAGTTGTGCTCAGGTGAGGCAATAGTGACATTTTTGTCTACCATGACTCTTTTTTAAATGTACTATTTACTATTTAAATATAATAGTGTGTAACACTCACTGCCCATCAAGTGATTTTCTTCTGTCAGAAATGTAGGTACCTATAATTGGCTAGCCACGGCCTAATTATTTTACCTCTATCCAAGTGGAGCAGTCAGAAAGATGGTTCCCCACTCTCCCACCCCCAGTGAGGAATGGAATTGACTCTATTTATTCATAAATTTGTTCCATGGAATAATGTTGTCCCTTGGTGTTACCACTGGGGAATTCAGGTCTAGGGAGAGTCAGTCAATGCAGGTTTTGCTTTCCTTGGCAGGTTATTTGCTTTCCAAAGTAGAAGAAAAGGTTGGCTCTCCAGAACGCCCATTGTCTGATTTGGGCCTCATCAGCTACCGGAGTTACTGGAAAGAAGTGCTGCTTCGATATTTGCATAATTTTCAAGGCAAAGAAATCTCTATAAAAGGTAGGCTTCTGGAATGTGTGGCGTTCTAAGGCAGCAGAGGTTGATGACTGACATCAGAGGCATCCTAACCTTTATCTAATAGGCATGTGACCCTAGGAAGGTCATGGAGTCCTCTGTGCTTAAGTCTCACTTAAATCGAAGGAAGCACTGAGCATCATGGGATCTTAGCTTTAGAAATGAGGGAGCCTTGGAGGCCATCTAGTCCAGCCTCCACCTAGACCCTGGCAGCTTCATAAACTTGTAAACTTGTTAAGGGCCAATATTCTGAATTCCTTGTGAAGGTTGTCTGTTGCACAAGCAGCTTTTCCACAATTGGATGGCCAGACACTTGTGTTAGTCATCCTTTCAAAGCCTCCAAAAGATAGATTTCTTTGTTCCTGTTGTTCACATCTGCTAACACAGTATTCTGTAGCACTCGGCTGTATGAACTATGTACTAATTATGATGAGAAAATAGAGCATAGTAACCCCCGGATAGTGATGCCAAGTGAGATACTTCACTTGTTTCCTTTCACTCACAGCTTCTTCTTTCCTGTAACAGCTTTCAGAACTCACCCGAAGGCCACAACTTTCCGCTCTTTAGACATGTTGGAATTAAATACAAAAGGTGTGATTCTGAATACAGCTGAATTATATTTGAGGTGTAAGGAAGGGAGGGGTGGTGGTGATACTAAGTGGTCCTTCTATATCTCTGTGCTTATGTCCTCGATGGAACCTTGTGTTACAGAAATCAGCCAGGAGACTGCTGTGAACCCTGTGGACATTGTTAGTACCCTGCAGGCCCTTCAGATGCTCAAGTACTGGAAAGGGAAACACCTGGTTCTAAAGAGACAGGTAAGATTTTTTTTTCACCTGCTTGTGAAAAATTCCAGAGCGGTCAGTAGAACAAGATGTTTTACCTGACAATAGCCAGATTTGTCCTTAGGAGAGACATAGAAATTCTTTCCGTCTTTGTTTCTTTAACTTACTGTAGTTCTTGACTTTTGCCTCCTCCCTTAATCTCCTTCATTACCAGTCCTTTTTGTTAGGTCTCTTTCTGTGTTGGCCAGTATGAGTTATGCAGCTCAAGTCTGTGCTTTGGGAGAATTTTTATCTCACAGGGATAGGAGACTTTGCTGCTGGGAGATGTCCTCTTTTGAGAGGGGATCTGTCTACCGTGGATCCTTGGGGTCTTAGAGATGGTTTAGTTTACTGGCCTTACTCATCCATGACTTAGGTTAGGATGAAAGGTGACTGATTTTTTTTTTCTGTCTTCATTGAGGGCAGAACATGAAAAAGATTTTAAATTACAACAAGAGGATCTAATTACACTTATAGGACATCTGGTTGATTTTTCTCCTCAAGTTTTGAATAATTTTTGGAATGGGGAGTGGAGGGTTCTTGTCCCATTTGCTTGCTAGTGACTGACTGTGTGACTCTGGGCACGTCCCTTAATTTCTGTTGTACCTCTTGACTTATTAATAAGGTGGGGATGATAACTTCTACCAACCCCACAGAATTGTGAGAATCAGATAAAGATGAGGGTTGTGAAAGCACTATGCAATGCAGAAAGTCTGAACACTTTTAGAGGTAGTTTCTGAACTGAGGAGTCTGTGGGAGCTGTGTGTGGGGAAGCCCTCGGGTGACCCTGTGTCTTTCTGTTCTTCTCTCAGGACTTGATCGATGAGTGGATAGCCAAAGAGGCAAAGAGGTCCAACACCAATAAGACCATGGATCCCAGCTGTTTGAAATGGACCCCTCCCAAAGGAACTTAAACTGACTGTGGATCCCTAAGCCAGCGAACCCCGCAGTAGGAAGCCCTTTTGGGATCTGTCTGTCCATTTCTGTTGCTGTTGTGATTGGCATGTACAGTATCCTTTGGGAAGGCCATTCCCCCTTGGGACTGTCCTGGCTCCAGCCCTTTGTGTAAAATGCAGACGCTGGTTCTGAGGAACTATTGTTTCGGCCTCAGTGAGGTTGCCTGGAATGCATCTGTATTGGACTCGATTGAAGCTCCCACATAAGCACTGACCCAAGGAGTTTGGATGTGGTACTGTACTTGTCCAGTCACTGGTTCCCACCTCATGTTTCAAGCCCCACAAGGTTGTGTTATGTCCTTTAAACTGTCCGTAATAGTGCTCCTTCAGGTTGCTGAGCAGGGTCTTTCCTTTTGAACCTGGTTACTTCCACCTTCACCTTGATAGTTCCCCAGGTCTCTTTGAGAGGGTCAGGAAGGAGGTGAAGATGCAGAGTGTGGGGGAAGATGGCCACGGTTGAGCCATGTTTATTTTCACCCTGATTTTGACCTTCTTAGCTCTTTTGTTTCGATTTAAGGACTTCTAACACACCTTCCACCCCTTTTAAGAAATCCCCATCAGGCCATCCAGGGCTGGTGGTTAGTTTAAGCATCAGTGCAAGATGGAGGTTGGGGTGGCGGAGAGGATGAGTTTAGCAGCGCATGGTGATTTTGTGCTCTAGTTTGGGACCAATTCCAGGGAAGGTTACTTGTTTTGATGAAGGGGAGGGAACATTGGCCACACTGTCAGGGAAGTTCCCTAAAACAGAGAGCAGAAACAATGGCCTTTCCAGACCTTACCTTCTTCCACACTGGCAGTCCCCAAGATCCAGCGCTTGTTTTTCACATTGTGTCTTAGTTTATTCTTTCTATTCCATACTTCTTTCCTGCCCCAGTAACTGTTCGGTCCCAGTACAGTCCTTTGCCCTTCTTTGTAGGGTCATAGCAAATGCTGGTGGGAGCATGTGCAAAACACCCTTACTTTTACACTGGTTGCATTAACCTTGTCCCAACAACAACAGAGGAGGAGAAAACGACTAAACAATCATTTGTCTGCTGCCGCCATCGTAGCCGTGCAAGTCAAAGTAAATAGTAGCCTCCTCTAGCATATGGCAGGTTTGCTCCTCTGGCAGCAGCACTTCATACCCTTTGAGAACAGAAGCGCTTTTACCCCTTCCAAGATGCTACCCTCCCCATCCTCACCCCCCCCTTCCCCAGCTCTTTCTGGTCTACAATTCACTTCTGTTTTTGATGTTGTTAAAGTGATTTGGGGAGAGAATGAGACATTCTGGCTCACTTCTCGCCAGTTTCCATATGTGCTATCTCAGAGCAGCCTTTGATGTTTGACATGTCCCCCTTGCCAACTTGGTCTCCTGCAATACTGTTGTCTTGATGTGGAGCCCTCACCACAACCCCTAACCTGTGGTCAGTCGTGCCTTGCTCCTGTCACTTCTATACATTATTTATAATCACTGTGGGTTTGTGGGGGGCTGGTTTCAAGCATGCTCAGTGGCGGCTCCCCTCCCTTTCCTCCCAGCCCCAAGCTTCTGTGTCACCCTAGTATGTCAATTACAGAAGCAAGCTGTCTGGGGATTTTCTCCTGAGGGGTATAGGCCTTTCTTATACAGAAGCTGAACCCTTTTCCACATGTGGTAGAATGTGCGGTTCTGTATCTATTTCTCAATAAAGCATGTTCTCTGCTCAAAAGTCTTCTTTCTTGCTGAGACTTTCATATTGACTCATTTGGGGTTACTGATGTGTGTTCTTTATTAAAGGTGATGGCACTTGGTCTCCTGTGGGTAAGAGCATACACTTTCTTTTTGGAGGGCAATTCAGGTTAAGTGACTTGCCCAAGGTCACACGGCTAGTTTTTGTGTTAAGTGTCTGAGGCCAGATTTGAACTCAGGTCCTCCTGACTCCAGAGCTGGTGCTCTACTCACTGCGCCACCTAGCCACCCCAGAGCATGCACTTTCAGTTGTTTTTCCAGTGGTAGAAGTTGTACCAAGCCACGTGTCTCCTCTCACCTAGCTTTCCCCACCTAGATGATGGCTGACAAGGGTGGAAGAGTCAAGTCTATGACCATGAAAGCAGGTTTTTGTGTTTTTCTTTCCCCCTGTGACTGGCTTCTATAGGAAATGAACCATGACTTGAGTACTGTGCCCTAGTGATCTTGAGATAAAACTCCTTGTGACCAGTGGGGTAGGATTGTTTTTAGTTCTTTGATTTCTGACCTTCATTGAGATCCACTAGTTTAATCTGGTTGGAAATAGACAGGGTGAGTAGGTTATACCCATTCCACTACTTTGCCCATGTATCTATCTATCTATCTATCTATCTATCTATCTATCTATCTATCTATCTATCTATCTATCTATCTATCT
>NW_027187291.1:3475677-3507636 GCF_028583685.1 Petaurus breviceps papuanus
TCTATCTATCTATCTATCTATCTATCTATCTATCTATCTATCTATCTGTGTGTGTGTGTGTGTGTGTGTGTGTGTGTTATTATCATCGCCTCTCCTGGAAAAGGCAAAAGAAAGATGTTACTAACACTCCACCCTTTCCAACAGCATGGGCATTTTGCTTCTTTAAATGTGTAGCTGATATGGGCCAGAAAGATTGTGTTGATGCTGGGATGTGGGGAAGTATTTGAGAAATAGAGTCTTTCTACCATAGGTCTGTGTGTTGGGCCTCTGGGCCTTCTGCATCTGTCCCTAATCAAGATTTTTCTGTTTTTCATAGTCTCTTTAGGGGGGAGGTTTTACCTCCTTTTGCTGTCTTCAAAGCTGCACACCACTTTCCCCTTTTACATGACAGATTGACTCTTCCTCAAATAAAGAATCAAATTTGAATTTCACAGGTCACAGAATGTTAGAGTTGGATGACACTTAAAAATTATCTAGTCCAACTCCATTTTACAGATGAGAAAGTAGGTCCAGAGAAGGGAAATGCTTTCTTAAGACATATAGCTAATAAATAGCAAAATTAGAGCTCCAGTTTTTTGAGTCTTTGTGTTTACAAGCTCAGAGATTTTTCCAGTATACTGGAGTTCATGAACTGTAAAAATGAGATTTTTAAGTTAAACCTAGGAGCAAAGTTGTCTGTTTCAGGAGGAAGGCAAGCTGTTTAGATTCTGTGGTGTCTCCATTTGTCCTCTCCTATATAATACTGCATAGAATCCCATTCTCCAAAATAGATCACTGGTTTTTAGTGTTCAGACTTAATGGAACAAGGGAAAGTGATATATTCAACAAGTAGGGGAACATATAGCCCTGATGATATTCTCTATCTCTGTCTCTTTCTCTTTCTCTCTTTCTTCCTCTTCCTTCCATTCATCCATTGATGACAGTCAACCCCCTCATCTCATAGTCAAGGAAACAGAGCCAAGAGAGATGAAATGATTTATTCAGGATCACACAGGTAAGTGACAGAACTGAAAACTGAACCTTTGGTTCTAAATGTAGGACTCGTTCCACTAGTTTTTACTACCCCCCAGTGACTATTTCCGGAGAGATTATCAAGTTGGAAGACAAAATGGCAGCAGCACTGAGTTTTGCGGGGAGGTTCTAGTTATGGGAAGCATTGTCTAATTGAAAGAGTGCTCAGCAAGGAGGCAGGAATCACCTGGATTTCAGTCCTGGCTTTGCTACTATTTGGCCTTGGGTTGGTCATTGGAACAGTAATATGATGTAAATAAAATTTGGAAAACCTTTCACCAAGTAATGGACACTCAACAAGTGCTAAAGTTTGCTAGCCTAGACATTCCAAGATGAGAACCATGGAGTTTTAATACTGGAAAGAACCTAAACCCTAACAGAGCTCTTAGTGCTTCTTCAGCCTCCCTCCTCCATGTATGTAGCATGTTGCCTAAGCCAGACTTGAGAGGTGGGAGCCTCCATGACCTCCTCCAGGTTCTTGAGGCAGTCCCACTGTCTGAATTCTCTGTGGTATCCTTTACCAAGTGCTAATGTAGGTACACAGATGCCCTGAGAAAAGGAAGAAATGAGTACACCATGGCAAAAAATGTTCTTTATACAGACTCCCTGCCCCTTTCCACCTTGTGCAATCCACGTGCCAAAGCTCAACGCTGTGGTGTCACCCTTTGTTTGGGGGCAGGGGTTGTTTATTTGTGCCCAAGAATGGAGAAAATAGCTCAGGCTCTTGCACAACTTGAACTCCACTGCTTCTCCCTAATATCCTAAGATCAAATATAGACGACTTTAGCCAGACAAGCAACTTGCCTCCCAGGCAGCCAGCAGTGGGCCTTGCCAAGTGTGTGGTCATTTTTAGTTCTGTGTTTGTGGCTGAAAGCATCTTGCTTCACTTTCCTCCTTATACCAAAGCTCTCCTAGATCTCCTACTCTTAATTCATGGAAAGGCATATGGAGATGTCAACACTGGCCTCCAGTAGCTGGCTCCCTGTGATGGGAGGCAGGGTGTGTCCAGAGTGGGCTTAGCTCAGGGCTTCGCACCTTGCCAGTAAGAAGACAAGCTCTACACCCCAGGCCACCACCTCTGTTCCTGCCAGACACAGCTGCTCAAAGCTTCCTTTGTCTGGCTGTCCCACTTCTATCTCTTACCTTGTACTAAGCTGTGTCTCAGCCCAGAAACACTCCTTCCAACCTGCTCCAGGAAACAATTCTTGTTTCTAGCTCCTATCGCTCTAGTAGGGAACCTTCCAGATGAGAGGTGACAAGTTTCTGACCCTGTCTGTTGGTTTGTTTATTTTCTCGTTTAGAAATTCTCCATCTACACCTTCCCCCTTTGCTCTGGAAGTCACTAAAGCAAAATGGCAGAATAGCCATTCACTTTTAAGACTCCGCTTTGATCAAAGTCTGTTTCTTTGTTCAAAGACCAGTGATGATTTCCCATTGCCCATTGGCTCAGGTCCAGAGTTCTTATCCTGGCATTCAAATTCAAGGTCCTCTGTAATCTGGTCCCATGTAACATACGCACATACACATATATGTAAATTAAGTTTCTTCATGTTGCTATTGTTGAATTGTTTCAGTTGTGCCTGACTTTGTGTGACCACATTTAAGGTTTTCTTGGCAATGATACTGGAGCAGTTTACCATTTCATTCATCTGACAGATGAGGAGACTGAGGCAAACAGGATTAAGTGACTTGCCCAGGGTCACATAACCAGCAGGTATCTGAGACCAGATTTGAACTCTTGAAGATGAGTCTGACTCCTGGCCTGGCATTCTAGCCATTTTGCAACCTAGTTGCCCATCTTATATTATTCTACAAATTTACTTCTGTAATATGAAGCTCGTTTACTCACTTTAAGACCCAGTTAAAATCTCCTCTCTTATACATCTCTCCCCAATAACTCCTCCTATGGACTCCTCAAAACACTGAAATATAATAAACATAAATAATGCTGCTTGTTTGTATTCCATTTTGCACTTTATTTTATCCTGCCACATTTAGCTCTCTATTTTCTTCTACTAATTAGATTGTAAGCCCTTCAAAATCAGAGTCCATTTTCTGCAGCTTTTGTATTCACTCTCCTCCACACCTCAATGCCCACTAAGCACGTAACTGGACACTAAGAAAGCAGGTAATAAAAACTTATTGAACTGGTTTTAGTATTGTCCTCCATATGCTAAAATAATGTTCGTGATCCCCTTCAGCAGGTCCTGCCTTGAGTGTCTCCCTAGTAGTAGGGACAGATAATACTGTGCCACCCTACTTTGACCCAGGCCCCTTCATGATCTACAACACATTTGAGAGGCCTGGTTAGGATTAGGTATCCAAGTTGGGGTTTTTCTGAAGTTAGCTGGCCCAGTCAGGAGTTACACCCATGATCTCCCTGGTGCCTTAGGTCCTGCGCCTGACCCACCAAGTAAACCAGTGGCCTCTCTACAGACCCTGAGTGCCAGGTTTGAAGGAGAAGCCATTTAAAGGCCTTAGGGAATAATGCTAAGGCTAGAGGAAAGCAGTATTAACCACCCCTCTCAGAAAGATGCCTTTCAAGCTTTATGTTACTTGTGCAACCATTTCAGTATTGGGGGAGGAGGGCTGAGCTATGAATACAGTTACGTTCCACCCAGGGTGCAGGGTCTGGCTGTCTTGAGTCCACGGGCACAGTTCTTAGTTGTCTCAGGGCAGGACCAGCTGTGGGGAGGGCAGGGCACCCTCTTGCCTCTCCATTGTTGTTTACACTGTTTTTGGCACATGAACTGCCTTTTATCCTCACTGATCCATGGCCTTCCCTTCCTTCCAAACATGACTTAAGACTCTCCTCTTCCCAGGAAATCTTCCTTGTTTCACCCCTCCCTGATATTCAGGACCTTTATACCTGTGCACGGTTTGTAACCTATCCCTTTGCTCCTGCTGATATACATATCCTGCTTCATAACGTGTTTTTGAGTTGTTTTATGTGTATGGTTTTCCCTGCGGGTTTGGACTGTTGCTTCACATTGGCCCTTGAGGCTGGGGACAGTCTTGCTTACCAAACTGGGGGCTCCATGAGGGTGGAGATGGGAGGAGAGAGGGGTGGTCTCCCCAATCAGATTTGAACTCCCCTTTGAGTATGATGATCATACAGTAATCCTCTTTTTACAATGCTAAACACAGTCTCACAACTAACCAAGCTTACCTCTACTTGTAAGACAGACACCTGAATGTCTGACGTTTTACTAGCCGTAACTTCTCTGGGCTCCATTTCTTCATTTGTAAAATAAGGGGGTTCAGATAGACGACTTCTAGGGTTCCCTTTAGCTTTGTCTGTGATTGTATATGATTCTGCCAAGCCACTCAATAATATCCACAATGGCTGGGTCATTTGAATTCTCTCTTACTTTCTCCTTGGAAATAGAATTGAGGCTCTGTTGCCTTTAGGAGTGGGGTAGGAGGTGAGAACAGCAACAAAGGAGCCAGTTGGCAAAGGGAGCCAAGTTTTGGTGGTAATGTTAGGCAAACAAACCCAAACCCCCCAGATCTTGTGCCTAAGGGAGAAGCCCTCCAGGGTTTTTGGAAGGAAAAAAATAGGCTGTCCAACAAGATGTCACCACATTTTAACATAGCAGCAATTTGACAGGAGAGTACCATATACTCAAGAAAGACAAAGTCAATTTGGTATCAGTGCAAGGCCGGTGTCAAATGCCAGTGGGAGATTATATTTGGGGATTCTGGGAGGCTAGCAGACACATGGATAAAGGGTTGGCCTTATCAGATGTGATCTCCAGGTCATAGGGGGATTGGGATAGGGAGAGCTTTCATTCTTGGTTGTGTGGGGTCAGGGTTCCCAATCTGAGACTTGGTTCTTATCTTCCCAATCCACAGAGAGGGCTGAAAATGAAAAAAAAAATTGAAAAAGATTAAAATTCTTGAATCATAGAATTTCAGAGGCAGAAGACTTGAGAGATGATCTTGGTCAACTCGCTTATTTTACAGATGAGAAAAGTGGGGGTTAAGAAAGTTGAGCGTCTTGTTTAAGGTCACAAAAAAGAAAGTGGAAGAGAGTAAGTCTCACTCCTTAGTCCATGACTCTTTACTATAACCCTGTGTCAACTCCTAGTTGTTGAACCTGTAGACTTATATGATGGTTTTCATCTGTCCATATCTTCTGTGCAATTTCAAGCTTCAGAGGAGCAGGGACTCCTCTAAAACTCCATAGTCAACTCAGAATAGAGGGGAAGCAGTGACCCCAGAGGATCCCCAAACCCTGGTTAATCCCCTTAGTCCCTTCCCTCTAGGTTTGGTTGGGATACATTCTATGGTATTTGAAAGGAAGGCCTTGAACATTTACAGAGGGGACTTGGGTTACATGATGCCAGTTATGACATTTGATGATTTATCTCTTAAAGTACAAAATATTAGGGTATTTAATTTTCTTAATAGATTTACCTTCCAAAAGATGTTTGCCTTAGGTCATTAGTGGAATAAACTTACCTGCCTTAGCACCCAGAACAGAGGCTGGAGAAAGGTGATCTGGGAGGGTAATGAGTGTAGTGTGGTGGGGGAAAGCCAGGCCCAAATTAATATCTTTGGATTTAAGATTCTCTGTGGAATCCACTTCCTGGTAGAATTGTGAGGTCAGTGAAGTTAGTCTTTGAGAACCCCTCTTATCCAGTCTTCCCCTCCCTACTCTTTGCATCTTACAGTTCCAAGCAGACACCTACTCTAACTGCAATCACAATTATTGTAGCTCACATTTATATAATACTTTTAAGATTCATACAGCTTGGCATATCCATTCTCTCATTTGACCTTCACAAGAGCCCTTGAAGGGCAGGTGTTATTATTACCCCCATTTTACAGATGAGAAGACTGAAGCTTAGAAAGGTTAAAGGACTTGCCCAGGGTCATACACTTTGATATTTCCCAGAACAGGATTCAAACCAAGGTCTTCCTAATTCTTTGTCCAACATATCAGCTAATTCTGCTTAGGTGTTAGGTCAAATCCTTGGAAGGTCATGCCTTTTGCCAGGGATACCTGAATTTCCTGGAGAACACTAGAGCCAAAAGAAAGAATCTCTAATGGTGAAATTTCAGACCCTGAAGCAGGCAGCAGCACAGACCTTTTTGGACACCTTGAGGATTCTTTTTTCAAATGTCAGTAATACTTCTGATATATACATATATATATATATATATATATATATGTGATGCTTTAGAATTTACAAATCCTCTTTACATACTTTTCTGTGATTTGGTTCTTGAAACAGCCCTGTGAGATGAGCAGGATAGGTATTTGTTTTTTTTTTTTTTATTTTTTGGTCCCGAGCTGCAGTTTCATTGTAGGGGACTTCTTGTTTTGAAACTGCAGGGACTTAGCTATAACTTACAGTTTTAATGGCAATTGAGAGGTTAAATAAGCTGCCCATGGTCACACAACTATTAGGTGTCATAAGCAGGGTTTGAACATAGGTCTTTCTGATGCAGAAGCTAACACTCTCTCCAATCTTCTCAGAGTAGGTTGTATTGTCTCCATTTTGCAGATGAGTGGAACTGAAGCCTTGGAGAAATGAAACAATTGCTCACATAGCTAGTAAGTGACAGATTTGGGCTTCAAAACCAGGTATTATGAGTGCCCTGTTTCCATTTCTCTCTCCATCATTTCTCTCTGTAGGCATGACATTCTTTGCAGAAGAGTAAGGCAGACTGGTGAGCTGATGTTAGAGTTGGGGTTAGGAGGGTAGGCAAGTCAGTTTCATAGCAGGCCATGTTCCAGGTGCTACTGCTGGGTCCACTTATTCTCTCATTCACTCCCATACCTCATTTAACATTGGAAAGGGTCCAAGGGCAGTCTCACAGAGGGGAATAGAGTCAGAGCATGAGTGGGAGCTGCTTGGCCTGGGAATAATGATAACAACAATAATCTAACATTTACATAGTGTTTCCTATGTCCTGGGCACTGTGTTAAGCATTGTACAATTAGTATCTCATTTGGTCTTCACAACAACACGGAAGGGT
Organism: Petaurus breviceps papuanus; assembly: GCF_028583685.1. Lineage (NCBI taxonomy): Eukaryota > Metazoa > Chordata > Mammalia > Diprotodontia > Petauridae > Petaurus > Petaurus breviceps. The sequence continues at coordinate 3,482,677 of NW_027187291.1, forward strand.
AGCTCTTATCCCTATTTTACAGATGAAGAAACAAAGGCAGCATGTGTCTGAGCCATCAGGCATTGCTCAGCATCCTGAATTTGTTGGAATTTACCTACCTGACTTGTAGGGGAAGGTGTCCCACCTTGTCAAGGGGTGCCATTTCCTTGGGTTGACAAAACTTTTTTTTTTTATTGAGCTGCATGGGAGACCAGCTGGGAAATGTCACCCACCTTGGTTAGTTGATCTCCCCATGAGGCCTATAAATGTGTCTTTTTGGTGCCCTAATATGAAGGGAAGGGAAGTAGACAGAGAGAGATAAAGAGAGAGAGAGAGAAAGAAAGAGTCTTAAGAACCATGACAGGGCTGGAGGTCTGTGTCTTCTAAAAAGTTACTTGTTGGTTCTCCAGGGTTTTGAAGGAGGAGAATTATGACTTTGTGGATCATTCATGGTTACTGTTCTATAAAAAAAATTAATTTTTGATTTAAAAATTATATATAACACTTAATAAATGAAAAATGATTTTCATTCCCTCTTCCCATCTCCCTATCATTGCATGTTTACTTTTCAAATCCCAGGTGACAAACCCTCCCAATTCCCCAGCCTGTGGCAGGACTAAATTTTCTTTTCTCTCCTTCTCTTCTCCATATCTTTTTCTCATCTCATTTGACCCTGTGAAATAGGTATTGTTATCTCCATTTTACAGATGAGAAAAATGTGACTAGCCTTGCCAAGGCTCAGATAGTCAGTGTCTGAGATAAGCATTCAATCTCATCCCCTCCCTGACATCAGGTACATAACAACACATTTGTCACTATACCACACTGATCTTGTCTTACCCCATTGACTAAATCCAATCTCCCTAGCAGAAGGTAGCTTGTGGCCAAGACTGCACTGTCTCCACCCACTGTACAGCAGACCTGTCTGGCTGGCTGCCCTAGGTTCTGGCAGTATACCTCTCCTCTATTCCTCTTGTGTTTTGGAGAGTGAGATCTTTGGAAAGAGGCCACCGAGGTCAGTAGTATAATCATCACTTACCTTTGTTCACTACTGACTGGATCAGCGACTTCCCTGGGAGTAAAGAAAGAGGAACAAGCTTCAGACCTTTCACTCTCCCCCATGTCTCCATTAGAAGGTTATATGTAGGGTGAGAGGTGGAGTAAAGGAGGAAGGGAGTCTCAGTGTCTCTTTTAATTCCCTCCCCAGAGTTCCAATTGCAAGGACTCTGATTATAAATAATTATTTGCATGTGGATTATCTGATTTTAAGGTAGAAGGAACCTTGGAGAAACACTGTAGTGTGTAATGGAAACCATGCTGGGCAGGGCATCAGAAAGACCTGGGTTCAGATCCTGCCTCCAAAACTTAAAAGCTGGGCAGCTAGGTAGCATAGTGGATAGAACACTGGCCCTGGAGTCAGGAGGATTTAAGTTCAAATCCAACCTCAGACACTTACTAGCTGTGTGACCCTGGACAAGTTGCCTAACCCCAATTATCTCAAAAAAAAGAAATTTATAAGCTGTTTGACCATGGTCAAATCACACCTCTCTAAGCCTCAGTTTCCTAATCTATAGAAGGGGGAAGTTGATAATACCTATAGTACCTACCCTACAGGGTTGTTGTAAGGCTCAAATAAGATGTTTGGAAAGTCCTTTGCAAAACTGAAAAGGGCTATAGGAATGTCGTTTTTTATTTAGAAATTGAAGTCCAAGTCCTTCTTTTTAGATGCGGGAAATAATGCAGAGGAAAGGATGCTTCCTGGAGAGATGAGAAACCTGGGTTCTAGTTCTGATTCTGCCATTACCTAGCTGTATATCCTCGGGCAGGCGTCTTCCTATATCTCTGAGCCTCAATTATCTTGTGTGTCAAATAGGGATAATACCGTTATGGCCCCAAGGCAGGGAACTGGGACTCTCCTAGTTCTAAGATTTGTGGTTGAGAGGGTTTAGCTTTCCTTTAGTATGAGAAGTGACCTTCGAGAGAGAGAGCAGCCTCAGGGAGTAAGAGGCACATTTTAAGGTCTGTCTGAGTAAAACAGACATAGTGCCTGCAGGCTCAGAGAATCACAGAGTGAGAGCTGAAAAAGACGTTACAAGGCATGCCATTTTATCTATCTCTCTATCCATCTGTCTGTCTATTCATTTATTTACTTATCTATGTTTATTATAAATGCTGATGTTGAAGTCTTCAGAGACATTAAGTGACTTTCCTGGCATCACAAAGGCAGTATGAGTAAGTGGGAGAGCCAGTATTAGAACACTGGTCCCTCTCCTGCCATACATAGTGCATGCTAATTAGGTCTCTTTTATTTAATAGAATTGAAGGAAGATTTGCTGTTGAATATAAAGAGGTCTTTGATGGAATCCTAAAGACAATGTACAGCATTGATTTTTTTTTATCACTACTTTGGATTATTGGTATTATTACTTCCTAAAACAAACCAAGTTAGTCATTCGGTCAACAGGCATTTATTAAGCATTTTGTTACTAGCTGTGTGACCCTGGGCAAGTCACTTAACTCTGCTTCAGTTTCCTCATCTGTAAAGTGAGATGGAGAAGGAAATGGCAAGCCACTCCAGTATCTCTACCAAGAAAACCCCAAATGGGGTCAAGCAAAGTCAGAAAGGACTGAAACGACTGAACAACAACAAATATGCTGGGACTGTGCAAAATCAGTGATATTGTGGTATGGGCTAGGGAGGTCAGACATAGGCCCTGGAGCCAGATTAAAATGTCATCGGAAAATACTTAACAAAATAAAAATACAATAGAATATAGAAAAACATTAATATGTGGTTGTATAAGTCAAGATGTGGTCCATGGGAGTCTTTGTGTACTACTAAGTGGCCCCCATTTCTATTTGAGTTTGACAGCACTGGTCTGGGGAAATTGCTGCACTTTGTGAGACTCAGTCCATGGGATTCAGATGATTGTCTGTTGTTTTGAGTGTTAAAGATGAGAAAACTGGAGCAAGACTGGAGGTGGCCCTGAGAGTCCTCTTTTCTTGTCCCAGAGTCCCTTAACTCAAGCAGGATCTGCTCTCCACAGATGTAGGGAGCCAGGCCTGGATGGTCCCTTTCTCACCTCCTTCGCCACCTGCAATGCCCTGGCTCACTCACCTCTTGCTCGTTTCCCCATCAGTCCATAGAACTGGCCTGTCTTTCCTCTTTTCACCTCCTGCACCAATGGTTGGAGTGAAATCCTTGGCAACTCTCCTTCCTAGAAAAGCCAGAAGTGATTTGAGGGGAAAGGAATAATAACTGGAGTTCCCATAAGCACTTTAAAATGTGCACACCTGCTTTCTAGCCATTATCTTATTATTTCAGCCTCATATACCCTGCAAGCCAGGAACCCCAGGTAGTATTATTAGCCCCATTTTACAGCTACCCCAGGTTGCTTGTTTGTTTTTTTAACCCATGATTTTGTTGATGTAGGGATTTCCTGGTGAGGAAATTCCTTCTACTGAGGCAAGTGGGCATCTTTTCCCTAATTTATAGCCTTAGAGAGTTGCCTAAAACATGGAGAGATTAAGTGATTTACCCCAGGTACCATTTAACCCAGGCCTTTTTGATGGCCAAGTTCAGTATTGTAACTACTAGTTAAGAGGCCTCAGTAGTGAAGCCTGGACCACTGGATGCTTTTCTTATGGCATTAGGGATCTAAGACCAGTCAATTGTGAGAATGTGTCCAACCTTAACAAAGGAGAAAATGCTAAGGAATTTAGTTTGGCATGACTTTCTCCTCCCACCACTCCCCCAGATGATTTCCTCTCTATCATCTTCATCATCCCTTGTACTCCCATGTTCCTGTTACTGTTGCCAAATTCTTAGGTGATCCAGATTGGGCTTACCCTCTCCCTACAGGGAACCACATTAAGGATATAGGATGAGGGGGCTCTGGGATATTGCCAGGAACATAGAAACAGATGTTCTGATCCTTGATGGATCCCAAAGCCTTGCTTCAAATTCTAGTTCCTCTTCACTGACAGGTGATGGGGCCCAAATTCTTCATCATCTCTGAGATTCTCCGTCTTCCTGCTTCCCAAGAGGTGACTGATCACCTCTGGGGAGAGAGAATATGAGCAAGGTCCATGCAAGCCATTTATCAGCCTTAGGCTAATAGGTCATGGAAAGAACACAATTTAGAATCGGGACTTAAATCCCAGCTATTCTTGCTACTTGTGTATCCTAGAGAAATTGCTCAGCTTTTGTGAGTCAAGCCAACAAGCATTTATTAAATGCTTACTGAAGAGGTTATGCATAAAGAGGGTTAGGGTTGCTTGGAGACCCCAAAATATCAACACGCCAGGTCCTGCTGAATGAATTCGACTCGTCTTCTCAGCCAAAGAAAAGTAAAGTTTATTAAAAGTTTGCTTGTATTGGACACAGAGTAAGCCTGTGCTAGGACATTCTATGGTGGTCTCACAAACATGGAAACAAGATGGGGTCTTATATTCAGAATCTAGTGGTGATCTAGAGGAGGAGTTTGGGGAGGGTCTTTAGGAGAAGTCAGAAGGGATCAAAGAGTGATTAAGGGTGGGAAGTTGCTGGAGGCTACCTGGAGACTACAGACTATGGTGGGCTAGGCCAGTTCAAGGGTGGATTGATATTTTGATAGGCTCAAGGGTGGGAAGTCTAGTAACAGAGGTTTGGGCCTAGCCAGATGTAATGCTTATGGCCTCATGCAAATGCCTCATCAAATGAGATTTCAAGGGGGATTCCCAGAGCCTGTACCTTAAAGATTCAAGGAGAGTTCAAGGGGGCTCCCAGAGCCTATACCTCATCACTTACTATATGCCAGGTACTGTGCTGTCAGAAATACAAGCAGAAAGAAAGATGGTCCCTGCCCTCAAGGAGCTGACAGTCTAATGGGGGAAGATAGCACATGAATGGAAGCTGAAAAGACCCAGAGATAAAAGGTACTCATAACTAGGTGTGGTGGAGAAAGAAATCCAGGGATCCAACAATAGAGAGGGAGTGAACCATTGGGCTTCGTTTTCCTCATTTGTAAAATGAGAGAGTTGGCTGGACAGCCTCTTAAGTTCCAGCTTTAAAAACCATGAAATTCCTTATGACTTGCCCTACCTATTGAGGTGGGGGCCTCCTCTGATTATTTTTAAGACAAGGGTTGACAGCCCCTAGAAGTGAGTTTATGGGAGGGAGATGGATCTGATGGGAAAGCCTATGCCAGAAGGGTATCAGGGAAACACACAGAGAGATGCCACTGACCAGTGGGGATCACATCGGGATGGGGGAAGGAGGTAGGTTATATAAACCACCTTTGATTTCCACAGCCTGTCTTCTTCTGAACAATCCTGAGGATGAGGAAGTGGGATGTTTTCTAAGCCCTGGGCTGATTCAGTCATTTCCAATCAGTCTCCTCCCAAAGAACGTCAGCCCCAATCCATCTGTCTCCAGGGCTATAGTTTCTCAGCCAGACAGGGAACCTGAAAAGTCACTTTGGAGATTTGGACCCACTTGTAAAAAGCTCTTTGAAAACCACTTAACCTGGGGAAAAGGCTAACCCTTGAAAGACAAGCTTAGAAAATAGAGTGGTTTGTTCCAGTGTGAATACCAGGTGGTTCCATGAGTCTCCAGTTCTGGGTCTCAGAAGAAGCCTCCTACCTGGTGAAATAATGGAATTTTAGATTTGGAAATAACCTTAAAGACCATCTAATCCACTTCATCCACTTTCCAGAGGCAGAAACTAAAGCCAAGAGAAACTGACTTGTTCAAAGTTATTTGGCTAACGAATATCAGAGCTTAGGATTTGAACTCAGGTCTTCTGACTCCAAAACTACAATGCCCCTTAAATTTTTTTAAAACAAATTTTATTGTTGCCTTTTGTTTTTACATCATACATTCCTGTATATACTGGCCCCCACATAATAATAACAACAACAATAATAACAAATCTCTTCTTTATGAAAATGAAAAACAAACAAAGCCAACTGACACAGTGATGGTATCAGATAATATAGGCAGAATTATGTACCTGTAACCCCATTCTTTACTACTATTAGGGGGGTGCTTCCATATCTCTTCTCTGAAGCCCAAACTGGTCAGTACCAAACCTGGCATTCCTCTTTGTTTTAATGTCCTTTTTTATTTACCTTATAACACTTGCTGACTTTTCATCCTGCCTGTTTCCCTGTAGGACTGCAGATGAGCCATTTAGGACCAACAGGGGAGCTCCTCCTTCCAGGGAACGAGCCCTGGGTTGCCTCTTCAGCTCCCCACTATTGACGGATAAACAACCTATAATGTAAGTCCTCCATCAAGTCTGACTTTGGTTCCTCCCACTGTGGTCCAAGTCCCAAAACCAAGGAGGAGAAAAAAGAATGGGACTGGATCAAGCTGTAGCACCAGATGCTGATACTGGGGAATCTCTTCCTTGATTCTTCATGTGGACCAAGCCTTAGTTGTTTGTTTATTAATTTATTTAAGTCACTGACAGCTCTCCATCTGGACTTTGAGGGCTTGTCACAGCAAATGGAGAACCATATCCTTCCCCAGCTGGCCTCCTCCCTGCTCCTCAGCATGTTGCTAGGTATTGTCAGGACTTTCAGTGTGTTTTATCTCAGACAATCATGGAGCCACAGAACATCTGGGCTGGAAGGACTCTCAGGGATCACTGAGTCCAAGAACCACGTCTTATAGATGAAGAAACTGAGACCCAGAAAGAGAAGTGACAAACAGAACTGGCACTTGAGCCCAGGTCTTTTAAATCCCTGGACTCAGACATTTACTAGCTGTGTGACCCTGGGTAAGTCACTTAATCCTGTTTGCCTCAGTTTCCTCATCTGTCAAATGAGCTGGAGAAGGAAATGGCAAACAACTCCAATATCTTTGCCAAGAAAGCCCCAAATGGAGTCATGAAAAATCAGACACGACTGAAAAATGACTGAATGGCAACAATAACAGCCCTTTCCACTTGGTCTAATGTTCTTCTACACTGTCTCTGCTATCCTCAATGGAATTGAGTTACATAAAATAATAAAAAAAACCCATTTATTAAACACCTACAGTATACCATAAGCACACTAGGGATACAAAAAAGAGACAAAAGACAGCCCCTTCCTTCAAGAAGCTTACAATTTAGTAGGGGAAACAACATACAAACAGTTGCAAAGCAAGCCATATATAGGATAGATGGGAAATAATTAACAGAGGGAAGGTTCTAGAATTCAGAGGGCTTGGGGAAGGCTTCTGGTAAAAGATGAGATTTTGGTTGAAACTTAAAGGAAGCCAGGAATAAGGAACTCATATAAAACATGTCTGAACCATTTTAAAATGTTTTCAAAAATTATTTCTTTTACCATTCTATAGCCTCGTGGTTTTACATTAGCATGGAACATTAGAAGAAATTCATTGCATTTATAGGCTTATTTCTAAGGGTTAAAAGGTTCCAGGGATCCAGTAGGGTTGTCCCCCAAATTCAATTAATTTTGCTTTAAGGATTTATAGCATTCTCCCTTCAATTTAAAATGCAGAGGAGCCAGGTTTAGCTAGAGCTGTAACTAGGACAGGGCCATCAGAGCATTGGTGGCAGGTGCCAGGTTTAGTGGGTGCTAAAAGAAACCTGCAGTCACATTGGGGGTAGAACAAACAATTGAATTTAGCAACTAGTTAGCAAGAAGAGTTTTTGTGGTTGTTTTTTAGCCTTCATTTTCAGGGCAGCAAGAAGAATTAGCTGAAATGAGAAGCTGCCAAATAGTCCACTTCCTCTACACAGTCAAAGGTAAGTTTTTCTCCAGCTTGACCCTATCCTGCGTTATAAATGGCCTCCCCCAAAGTATTCTGGCCTAAAAGGTTTGATTGAGGGCAAATTCTTGCTACTTGACCTGGCCTCAGTTTTATTGCCTTAGAAGCAGATATTCCAAGATACAAGTCTTAGTGGTAATTCTCGACTTTCCTGCCCTGCTCCCCACTTCTCCTGACCTCTAAGAAACTCTCCCTGACTCACTCCCTAGAATATACCCTCCTCAAACAAGCCCAGAGTCTGGACTCTATTATTCATCTGAATTTGCCTTGGCCTGCCCCAGGAGAACAATAGGACCCCGCCTCTTTTTTGTGGTTTTACCCAAAGTGACCAGTTCAGTGTTCCTTTAGGAAGGTCAGGGTAAGATAATGGGCACTCAATCAGTTCAGGAAATAAAACACTGAGGTTTTTACTTCAGATAATGAAAAGCTATTCCTCTGCTGAAAACCTTGCTCTTTAAGGTAGCTACCTACCATTCATTCATCACAAACTTAACCTCACACACAAGCACAGAAGCAGTATTACTGGGAAGAAAGAACAATGTATTTGGTCAGGGGACTTATGTTTGAATCCCAGGTCTATCACTTAGTACCAGTGTGACCTTGGGCAAATCGCTTTACCGATCTAGGCTTCAATTTCCTCATACATAAAATAAGGAAATTGGATTTGATGATCTCGAAGGTCCCTAAATGATCCTAGGATCTCTCAGTACACACACACACACACACACACACTCTCTCTCTCTCTCTCTCTCTCTCTCTCTCTCTCTCTCTCTCTCTCATGTCTGTACATGTAGCAGCAACACCACACCAGCATCCAGATACAGCCTATACATTCACACATACATACATATATAAACTTCCTTGAAGCATCATTGAAATATAAAGGCTTTGTTCTCCCAGCCTCCTAAAAACAGTTCTTGAGGTAAGGGCTGAGTTCCTTTGGACTAGGGTTTCTCAATCTTTTCTGTGTGTCGTGGACACCTTTGGCAGTCTGGTGAAGCCTGTTTTTAAATCATGTTTTTAAAAAAGTGAAGGAAATGGCTAAATTTTAGGTTAATGAGACTAAAGATGTAAAAAAAAAATTATTCCCATCTAAATTCACAGACCCTGAAATCTGTCCATGCTTGAGGGCTTCCTGAATCTAGGCATTAAGAACCCCTACTCAAGGGTAAAGAAATTCTCCTGAAACCATTGAAAGAACACACAGAACTCCTAGATCCCCAGACAGGCTAAACTACCATTGATCTACTCTTAGTATGGTCTTTGTGAACTTGTTTTTTTCTTTAAGAATTTGAGAACTATTTGTTTTCCTTTGTAATCCCAGGTGTTTTATTTTGTGAGATGTCTATAAGCTTTATTCTGAGATGTCTATAGGCTTCACCAGACTGCCAAAGGGGTTCATGACAAAGAAAAGGTTCAGAATCCTTGCTCCTCCAGGGCATAAAAGAGAACTTTGACTTAAGAGTAAAAGGTCCTAAATTGGGGAAATCCCACCCCCATGGATCCCCAGACTATTCTCACAGATGGCACTCCTGATTTGGGAAACATGGGAAATGAGATAATGGGCAAGACCAGGACAGGTTCCCCCTCATTGCCCCTCCTCACTCCATGGCATCTATTGTCGCTTCTTGCCTACTTCTTACTTCAAGGCTCCCCAACATGAGGGCACCATTACCTGGCCTCAATACCCCAAACCAACCCTCTTTCCTGACAGTACCTTCAGGCTCAAGATTAACCAGGGCTCATCTTCAGAGCGAAGGGCAGACTCCTCTGTCTCAGAACCAACCATCTTCAGGGACAGACACATTAGAAGAAGCAAGGCAAGGTAGGAGGGCATGGTGACTGATGTTCAGTTCTTTTGCTCAGCCTGGGACCTTGATTCCACCCTAGGGATGTGTCCTTCCTTCCTCTAGGTTCTGGTCTCTTTGGCTGAATGTCCAGGGATGGGCACAAGAGGGAAAGTTCTGCCCTGAGCCTCTCAGTGGGTTGCGGGGTTCAAGCAACTCTGGGGTTCTTGGTCTCTTGCTCTTTCTTTGCTTTATTTATCTGACAAGCTGGAGGCCAATCTCTTAGCAGCTCCCCTCCCAAAGTAAAGTGAGACCAATGATTGCAAAGAAAGGTCCCCAAGAAGGAGGGATTTGGTTTTATAATAGGGGGGAGGGTCGCCTTCCTATTCTACCAACATAATTAGATCACCAAGGGTATTGATTTCAGCTTAGCTGGCTAATACAGATTCCCAGAATGGCAATCCTTCTACCCTTTGGCTGGGTTCCCCTTTAGGCTCACAATGAGGTACTGTCTGTTGCTTGGGTTTGAAAAAGAATCTTACTGAGACACTGGAATAGCAGGCCAGCCTCCCTGGGCTTCCATCTTCTCACCTGTAAAATAGGGAGAATGTTAGGTTGTCAACTGTGTTCTGAGATGTCATCCTGCTGCCTCAGAGAGGTAACTGAGTAGTAGAAGGAGGGAAAGGATGAAGTCCCAACATATAACACAAACGACAACTCCAAATTCTGACCTCAGGCCCTCTAGTTCTACTATTTAGGGCCCTATCCCTCACTTGGAGCCCTGATCCTTGATATGATCCCCCTTCCCCCATCTCTGACATTGAGCTTCCATCTTTAACACTGAACCCTTCTATTCCACATGCTCAGCATCCATCCTTGACTTTGATAATGGCCAAAAGCCCTCATCTTTGATATGGAGTCCTCTCCCTGACACTGAGCCCCCATCTATGCCAATGTGTTTCTTAATCCTTGGTACTAAGCCCCAACCATGAAAATAAACTCTTTATCCCGGATACTGAGTCCCCGTCCTTTACAGTAAGCATCTTCTCCCTAATATTAATACAGAGTCCCCCCTGACACTGAACCTTATTTCAGGCACTGAGCCCCCATCCATGTCAATGAGCTCCCTATCCCAGACACCAAGAACCTCATCCCTAACATTAATATTGAGCCCCCCTATACCTGACACTGAACCCCTTCCTGGACACTGAGCTATCATTTCTGCCTCGTTTGCAGCCAGTTGGGTTTGAGGATATTTGACGACATGGAAGTACAGAATGTTGAGAAGAAATCCTAAGGAGCTTCTAGTTGGATTGGAGAAACAAGACTAAAGTACATGAATCAACAGTGAAGAATGCAAATCGGTATCAGTTAAGTGCAATATGACCTGGTGCAGAATATGGGGATTGTTTTGGAGGGGAGCAGGCAAGGGTGTGATGGAGCCGGCTCTAACCAGCTCTCACGTCTTTTTTGTTCAGTCATTTTCAGTCTTGTCTGACTCTTTGTGACCCCATTTGAAGTTTTCTTGGCAAAGGTATTGAAGTATTTGCTATTTCCTTCTCCAGCTCTTTTGATAGATGAGGAAACTGAGGCAAACAGGGTTAAATTTTTGCCTAGGTCCCAGTCATTGTTTCTGAGGCCAGATTTGAACTCAGGAAGATGAGTCTTCATGACTCCACTTTATCCAGCACCTTATCTACTTCACCACCTAGCTGCCCCTAGTTAGATAAATTAGGGAGGACTGAAAGGGTTGCCTTGATGTGGTACAGGTTCCATTTGAGATCATATAACATGTATATATGTGTGTAGTGGATCTGTTGAGGTTTAGGGGTACTGGGACCCTGAAATAGTGACTCGTGGGTCCTGCCTCAAATGAATTCGACCCAAAAGCTTCTTTTAGTCAAAGACAAGGTTTATTAGAACATCAGTCAGGGTGGGTGTGATTCTAAAAATTTGTGCTTTGGTAGACAAGACTAACTCTTTTTATAGGAAAAAGATCTGGATGGGAATGACCAGTATACTGGGTTGACTGGGAGGTAACAGAAAAGGACCAGGCTCCCTAGGTGAATGTCAGGGACCTGAACCATGTGGCCAAGAGAAAATGGGGTCTAGATAGGATCAATGGTGGGAAGTAGCCAGACAATCTGGAGGTAACAGACAATGAAGGAATGGGCTAGGTTAGGAGTAACAGAATTGGGAGATTGGGCATAGGCCAATGAAAGGCCAGTTGAGAGAATTACTGGGATGGGATGATGTCTCCAGTGAACACCAGAGACTTGACCATGTGGGAAAATTCAAGGAGAATTCAAGGGAAAGTTCAGGGGGGATGTTTCTAGGGTCTGTACCCCCTTAGATCCAGAAAGTGGGGTTTCATGACTTCCTTCAGCTCCTTTCAGCACCATGGGAGTAGGAGGAGGAGGCAGATGCAGGGAAACAGTTCAAGGTTTGAGTTTGGCAAGGTCTAGGACAATGTAGACCTAGAAGTTCTCTTCTATCTCTCAATCTGTCCTCCATAACATTGATATTGCTAGCTGTAGAGCTGAGATCAGGAAGGAAGAAAAACAAAGCCAGATCAAAGGTGATGGCCTGGGAGGGCTACTACTAAAGGGGTGGAGAGACTGAAAGGCACAGTGAGGACGAAGAACAGACTTAAGAGGAGTGAGAGGCTTAAGGAGAGATAGAATAATAGAAAGTTGAGTTCAGATAAGGGAATTTCAGAATTTCTCATCATTTAGATGGAAAAATTATTGGTGGCCATCCCAGTTCGTGATTGTGTGTAGTGAAGGAGTGGATCATGGGAGATGAGAATGAGGAAATGGGAGGTTTTGATATTTGAGAGAACATCAACAAATACATTAAGGAGTTGGATTGTGAGCTGGATACTGAAAAGACTGACCTTCAGCTTCCTTTTTATGTGTTGCTTTCCCCCATTAGAATGTAAGCTCCTTGAGTTCAGGGACTCTCTTTTTGCTTGTAGTTGTATTTTCAGCTTTAACTACGGTGACTAGCACATGGTAAGCCTGTAATATATGCTTGTTGACATACATAGATATGTTCTTTCTCTACATTGTCGATGAGTTGGATAGATGGATATAGAAATATTATGCTTGTTTAACCTATAGTTGACATCAAGCTGGGAGGGATGACCAACTATAGAATTGGTTGTTGTTTCAGTCATGTCTAACTCTCTGTGACTCCATTTTGGGGTTTTGTTGGCAGAGATACTGGAGTGGTTTGTCATTTCCTTCTTCAGCTCATTTTACAGCTGTGGAAACTCATCTGTTAAGATTAATGGTTAAGTGACTTGCCAAGGGTCACTTGGCTAGTAAGTGTCTGCAACTGGATTTGAACTCAGGAAGATGAGTCTTCCTGATTCCGAGAGCAGTGCTCTATCCACTAGGCCACCAAGAATATCTTTTTACTTAGAACAATAGGGTGAATTGAGTAAGATGAAAATGAACAGAGATAAATGAAAAATTCTGCACTCTGGTTAAAAAAAATCAACTGTACAGTAAGAGACTTAGACAATAGTTTTCATGAAAAAAGATAAGGGAATTTTAGTGATTTGTGAGCTCTCAGTCAATCCTATGACATGTGATCCAAAAATAGCTAACAGTCTTTGACTGCCTTAGTAGAGACAACCTGTACATGATGAAATGGTCCTCTGTACTCTGCCCAGATTAGACCACATTTAGGATATTGTATTCAATTCTGGACATCACATGCTAGGGAAGGGCATTGACAAACTGTGATCCAGAGGGGGGACCAAGATAATAAGAGGACTGAAAACTATGAATTTGTTTAAGTGATGAATGATGTTTAACCCATTAAAAAAAATTTAAGATGGACCTGACTATTGTCATCAAGAGATTGAAATACTGTCGTGTAGAAAAAGGATTCATTCTATTCTATTTGGGCACAGAGAGCAGAATAGGAAGTAATTGTTGGAGACTTTGGAGAGGAGGATTATCAGTCTACATAAGGCAAACAGTTCTTAACAATTAGAGCTGCCCCAAAGTGGAATGGGCTGAATCAAGATGTAGTGAGTTCCTCATTACTAGAAGTATTTTAATGAAAGATGGATGACTTGGATTTCTTAAAGGACAATTATGCTCAAGTGTGAATTCGAAGAAATGATCTCTGGAATGCCAACTCAGATTCTGTGATTCTCTGTCCCCTCCCCTCCTCCTGGATCAGACTTGGAGCTCCTTAATAATAGGTGAAACCCCTATTCAGGTATGAGTTAAGACTAAGTGACCTCTGATATCCCAACTCAGGTTCTGTAATTTTGCGTTCCTCTCATCCGACTAGGAGCTTCCTAACGGTGGGAACAATGTCTGCTATGGTGCTCTCTGCAACATCCAGACCCCCAACAAAGGACTCTGATCCTGATCAGCTTTGGGGGTGGGTGGGAAGGAAAAGGCAGTGATAGAAAGTTCTTCTCTGAAAGGGGCTGGAGGTGTACTGCCCTTGGGGATACATTCACAGTTTGTAGGTCCCTTTGCGCCTAGGGTTACTCCTCCTGACTTAATGAGAGGGAGCCTGGTTGATCTGGCCTTTTCTGTTTCTTTAGTGTGGGGCAGGATGTGGTGGGGACGCCCATGCAGACGCCCCCTAGGCTGGGGACCTGGGCGGAGGCTGCAGGGAGCTAGCGGGATGTGGAGACAAGTTAAAAGGGAAGGAGCCAGAAAAGAAGGGAGGGAAAAACCCAAGCCAGGAGTGCGGGAAGGGAGAGAGGGAGGAGAAGACAGAAGGAGAGACGAAGGAGGGAATCAAGACGAGGACAGAGGGAGGCGGGGAGGTCGCACGGGATGGAAACTGCAGCTATTTCCGTTGCTTCCACCTCGGTTGTGGTCTTGGCCAGAGTTTCCAGCTTTCTAAACCCATCCTGGGCGGCCGATCCTTCGACCAGTCCTCTCTGCGCCCTCTGCCACCAGGGCGCTGCCCCCGGCCAACCGCACCTCGCTGGGGCAGGAAAGACAAAGCTGGGCCGGCTGTAGCAGAGTCGGCGCCGCTCTGTGATTACCGCAACCCGCTGCTGGCCCCTTCCCACCCACGCCCTGGGTGCTGAGGCTGGCAGCCGAGGGCAGGCCCGGCAAGGGTCAAGGATGCAGATGAGGGCATAAGCCTCCGTGCCCACGAAACCGGCAGGGGCTGAGGGGAAGGGTGTACAAATCAGGGTGGAGGATTTCCTTTACAACTCCCAAATATCCGGTCTGGCAGCCCCTTATTTGAAAGGGGACAGATTCCCCAGATGCAAAAACTGGGAAGTAGGGGCTCCACACCCCAGGAATCTCCTGCTTCCTCGGGAGGGAGGAGGCAAAAGAAAAGAAGATAAGGCATGAAGAGAAGGAAAAGAAGGAGTAGGGAGAAGGAGACAGGAGGAAGAAGAGGGGAGGCGGAGCTTTATCTGCTTTCCCCCTCCCATCCCTTCCAACCCCAGAAGAGATGGAGAGGGGAGGTCCAAGCTAGGAAAGGTGAATGAAGTCTAGAGTCAGAGATGGGAACCAATCAGAAAAGGGAGGATGGGACCAGTGATGAAATTCTACAGGAAAATGGAAATGCAAGAAATATGACTTTAAGTTGACAAGTAAACATGGCCTTACTGAACAGTGTAAGTGAAGGGAAGAAGAGAAAGAAGGAATAAGAGAGAGGGAGAAATGGATGAAGAGAGAAACAGAGGGAGAGAGTGAGAAACAAAAGGAGAGAGAAATAAAGACAGGAAAGAAAAATGAAAAAAAAATAGGGAGGATAGAGGGAGAAGAAATAAAAGATAAATGCAACCAGAATTCCTTGGCATCTGATGTGTCCCAAAACCCTCCAGAGAGACTTTCTCTAAAAGGGGTTTGGATCTGATCCACAACTGAGGCATTTTGAGTTTTTTTTACTGACAGAAGGGTCTCCTTTTCTCAGGTTGGGCTCTCTATGGGGATAGGAGAGCTGCTGGTCTTTGGATTCAGTGTTCTGAATGCAGTAAGTTCAGGAGGCAGAAAAATAAAAAAAAAAAAAGAAAAAGAAAAAAGACGTTACCACCTAGATCTTTTAAGGTTAGATGCATTTAGGAAAGGAAAGCAAACATACTCCCATTAGACTCATAGTATGGAGAAGGAAATTGAGTCACCTGTTCATTCTCTTGACACTTGATTTTAATGGGTTCATAATCCATACTTCATCCTATCCATTTCCTTCATTAATCATCCATAGAGTAGCTATCTAAATTATTGGAGACCTTTTTTCCTCCTAGCAATTCACTACTAGGCAATATTTGATTATTCCTACATGAAACAAAGCCATGTTTCATCAAAGGCTGGCCTTTGTCCTCAGTACTCTTTGAGGCTGCCTACCTTTGGCATCTGATGGTCTCTGCTAGGGAAGTGTATTCTAACAATCAAGCTAAGCCACATAGGACTGAGTCAGTGACTTCCCCATCAGACTGGGAGCTCCGCAAGGATGGATGTAGGGACTGTCTCCTCCAAAGAGAAGGAACACTTTTGGAAAAGCCTGAGAAAACGTATGAACCAATGGAGAGCAGAATAGAACGAGGAGAACATTTTGTACAATAACAACATTGTAAAGAGCAATAACTTTGAATGAAAGGACTCTGATCAACAAAGTGACCAACCCCAATTCCAGAGAACTCACGAAGAAACAGGTTCAGGGTGCAGAATGAAACAGAGTTTTTGTTTTTTATTTTTGTCTTTTTGGAGGGGGAAAGCAGGACAATTGGGGTTAAGTGACTTGCCCAAGGTCACACAGCTAGTAGGTGTTAAGTGCCTGAAGTTGGATTTGAACTCAAGTCCTCCTGACTCCAGGACTGGTGCTCTAATCACTGTGCCACCTAGCTGTCCCAGAGACAGGGATTTTGGACATGCCCAGTACTAAGCTTTGTTTTGCTTGAGTCTGCATATTTGTTACAAGGGTTCTATTTTTTTTTTTTGAGAGGGAGGAAGTGGGAAGGAGAGAAAACGAATGCCTGTTAACTGAAAACAAATTCATCCCTTGAGGAAGGAGAGGGGAAATGGCATGGGGGTTGGTAGGTAACAGCCAAGGGGATCTGGATAGGATGATACATTTGGAAGTGATGTCACAGAGTGAAAGTGGGGAGGGAGAGGGCCTGGAAGAGTCAATTTGCAGCAAGAAGTGTACTTACCCCTCCTCCCAGCCCACTATGTTGGAAGCATGAGATAAAACACAGCCAGTA
This sequence comes from Petaurus breviceps papuanus, assembly GCF_028583685.1. NCBI lineage: Eukaryota > Metazoa > Chordata > Mammalia > Diprotodontia > Petauridae > Petaurus > Petaurus breviceps. Next base: position 3,499,406 of record NW_027187291.1, read on the forward strand.
CTGGGGAGGTTGCCTAGTGATGCATTGTCTTCAGGAGAGAGCCACGTTGCCATGACTGCAAGGAAATGGAAGGAGCATGAGCAGAATGCAATTTCTTAATTTCAGTGCAAATTCTAGAATCATTGTTTGTATCTCATTGGTTTTCCTCAATCAATATATTAAGCATTCCTTACACTGTCCGCTTCAGTCTGGGGACTCTCCAGGGTGTTTCTTCCCAGATTCTGAGCTTGATGGAGGCAGGCACCATACCACAGCTGCTTAGATAGATTTTTTTTCCCTGACGGATGAACTCTTTGTGTCCCCAGATTATGTGTGTTTTAATAAAGGCCCCATGAATGTGACCCCATTAGATAAGGAAGAAAAGCTTAAGCTAGAAAAGTCTGCTGTTTCCTTCCCAGGATATTGGTCAGAGAAGAAGGCTAATGACTAATTGAAAAGATAAATATAATGTTTTGTGCCCGGTTGATAACAAGGACCCTTCTGACACTCTGTGGCTAGTCTGCAAGTGGTGAGGAGCCAAGCACTTTTCCAAGTTCTCCTGGTTTCCCCCAGCAATAACACATGGGGAACATAGCTAGGGGCACAGTCTCTATCAGAAATATTAGTGTAACAGAACTCTCTATTAGGACATAGAATCCACGCTTCATTGACAATCTTCTCTAACCAGTGGACTCTCTGGAACTGAAGAGAATGGATCCTCTTCTCACAAACCCTTTATAAATAGTTTGTTGGGTAATTTTTTGTCCCTTTCTCTGCACTCAGCCCCCAGGGTAGTCAGCTGTCTGAGGTTGGCCTTTAGGAGTTAACACCCAACAGCATAGGGTTAGAGAAAGGAGATGGATCTCTGATTTCACTAGGATAGGGAACTCCCATGGAAGGAAACTCCCTAGCTGGATTGGTCATTGTGTCCTCCCTCCCAAATTCTTCCAGCCAACCAAACCAGTCTTTTTTCTCTTCCTCACTCTTGACACCCCATCTCAATTCAATTCAATTCAGTAAACATTTATCAAGTACCTACTATGTGTCTGGCAGTGTGCTAAGCACCAGGGATATGAAAAGAGACAAAAGATCTCAAGGAACTTACAATCTAACAGGAGATACAATATACAAACAAATATATACCAAGTCCCCTGTGCCTGGGATGCAGTCCTTCCTCCCCTCTGCCTCCCAGAAGCCCTGTCTTCTTTGAAGATGCTGCTCAGGCACCACCTTCTGCATGAAGCTTTCCCTAATCCCCCCAGCTGCTAGTCTCTTCTCTTCAGAGCTACCTTGTATTTAATGAGTTTGTTTATATTTGCATTTATTAACTTTATATAATGCTGTACATATTTTTATATGTGCTTGTCTCCCTCATTAGAATGTGAGCTCCTTTCACGTGAGGATTGTTTCATCATTTATATAATAGAAAGTTATACTTGTTTCCCTAACATCTGGTATAATACTTAGCCCATAGTAGGCGCTTCATAAACACTTATTGATTGATGGCTAGCAGAAACTTGCCTAGAGCAATGAGAGGTTAAATGACTTGACCAGGATCATATAACTAGTGTGTAATTCTGGTTAGGACTTGAATCCAAGTCTATACATCATGCTACATAGCATTATTACCATGCCCACCCACATACCCAGCATCCTACCCACATCAGGCAAATATCTGGTTCTTCCAATCTGGGCTGACCCAAACAGATGCAGGTTTAACAAAAGGAGGACCAGGTGAGGCAGGTATAACAAAAGGTGCTGTCTTTTGCGAACTCCAGAGAAAACTGGACATCTAACTGAATGATTCTGTTCTGTTCCTTTCCTGATCTCCACATTAGCCAGGATCTGTCTTGTTTGTGCATAGCTATTTGTATGTTATCTCCACCATTAGAATGTGAGTTCCTTGAGACCAGGGACCATGTTTTGCCTTTCTCTATATCTCTATATCTGAAGCTCTTAGCACAGTGTCTGACACATAGTAGGTGCTTAATAAATGTTTGTTGACTGACTCTGGGTGAGGGAAAAACTTTATTTGCATGTAACAAGTTTTTAAAAAATATTTCCACATTGGGGGCCAAAGAAGGGATAGTACATAGTTATCAGTCATCAGGAAATTAAATGGAAGATGAAAAAACCTGTTATTAATTGGGAAGCTCACAAGTTGGTGGAAGGTGAGCTGGAGATTTTTCATTTGGCTTGGACCAGAGTATTCAAGTGAGTGAATTGCAAATACACTATGTAGTGGGAACTGTTCTGGTGGGGAAGGTACCATTCTCTTTTGGGGGACAGATATAATACATGCAACTAAAGGTTACTGGCTGAGAGAATCATGGGTCAAACTAGGAGGAAATTTAAGCCAGAGAGTAGTTGAGGAATTTAGGATACCACCTAGTTTAGTTTGGGTAGGATTATAATGTTTTAGAGCTTGAAAGTAACTTTTGAGACCATCTACCAAAGGTCCTTAATTTGGGGCTCATGGTCTTGTTTTAAAAAATGTTACAGATGAGAAAACTGGGGCCCATAAAGGTTAATGACTTATAAAGTTCACACGGTTTTTAGCAAGTAGGAGAATTGGGCTTCTTGAATCCAGGTGTTTAGACTCCAAATCTGGTGTTCTTTACACTATATAAGAGTATTTTTATAGATCCTCTCACCTAAACCTCTATTCTTGATGTTTCTATTATTACTTTTCCCCCTCTTGTGAATAAAAGAAGCATTTTTATTTTGTTCTGGGGGAGGGGTGATCACAGGGATAAGTAAGGAAAAATAACTAAATACAAGAACTAGGATTCTGGGGGTGGCCAGGTAGCACAGCGAGTAAGAGCACCGGCTCCAGTGTCAGACTGACCTGGAGATCGAATCCCGGGCTCGGAAACTTAGCACCCACCCAGAAACACCTGGCCGTGTAACCTTGAGCAAGTTACTTAACCCTAATTGCTTAGGGGCGGCCAGGTGGCTCAGCGAGTAAGAGCACCGGCTCCAGTGTTGGGACGACCTGGAGCTCGAACCCCGGGCTCAGACACTCAGCACCACACCCAGAAATAATAATAACTGGCCGTGTAACCTTGAGCAAGTTACTTAACCCCGATTGCTTAAAAAAAAAAAAAAAAACCAAACTAGGATTCTGGATACTGGGTGCTAGAACTAGAGAGCAAGAAAGCAGCAGGAGGAGGAAAAGGAGGGGGAAGAGGAGGAAGAGGAGGAGGAGAAGAAGGAAAAGAAGGCAGAGAATAAAGCAGTAACAAGGGACTATAATAATATATAATTATTAATGTAATAAATAATAATAAAATAAATCATAATGTGACAACTATTTGAACCTAGATAACTGAGAAGGCTCAGGGACAATATCAGGATGCTGGCTGCCTCTAGTTGGGGTTTGGAGATAAGGGAAGTTTAGGAAGTACTAAAAGCAGAAAGCCACGGATCAAAGTCTATTTATAATATATATAAAAATATATATAAATGCCAAAATAATTTATAATAAAATGTAAGTTTCTTCAAGAGAAGCATGAGAAGGTAAACAGGAAAAAGAAATCATAAGGAATTTATTAAAGTTGAACTATTTACATTCTTACATGGAAAAACAATAATTGTAACTCAAGACTTTTCTCAGTATGAGGATAGTCGAAAGGAATATATATGTGTATGTATATGTATAAATAGGAGGGTGTATGTGGGTATAAATATATATATATGTTAGTGTGTGCATATGTATGTACATGTGTACATGGCAGAGGACACAGGGTGAGTTGAATATGAAGGGATGATATCTAAAAAATAAAATTAAGAGGTGAGAGAGGAATATATTGGGAGAAAGAGAAAGGGAGAGATAGAATAGGGTAAATTATCTCATATAAAAGAGGCAAGAGAAAACTGTTACAATGGAGGGGAAGAGCAGGAAGGTGAAAGGGAATGGGACATCCTTACTCTCATTGAATTTGGCTTAAGGAGGGAATAACATACACACTCAATTGGGTATCTTACCCCACAGGAAAATAGGGGGGAAGGGGATAAGAGGGGAGATGATAGAAGGGAGGGAAGATTTAGAAGAAAACACTTTTAAAAAGGGACAGGGCCAAAGGAGAAGATAGAATAAGTGGGGGACGGGATAGGATGGAGGGAATTATAGTTAGTTTTTCACAATATAACTGCTATGGAAATGTTTTGCATAACTATACATGTGCAACCTATATTGAATTGCTTATCTTCCCAGTGGGGTTGGGTGAGGAAGGAAGAAGGGAAAAAATCTGGAACTCAAAGTTTTAAAAACAAATGTTAAAAAAAAATTTTTTACATGCAACTGAGAAATAAGATATACAGGCACTGGGGTATAGAAATCCATCTTGCCCTACTAGAAAGTCAAGGGGGAAGGAGATCAGAGAAGTGGGAAGAGGACCCATATGTACAAAAACATTTATAGCAGCTCTTTTTGTGGTGGCAAAGAATTGGAAATCAAGGGGATGCTCATCAATAGGGAAATGGCTGAACAAGTTGTGGTATTTGAATGTAATGGAATACTACTGTGCTATAAGAAATGAGGAGTAGACGGACTTCTTGATAACCTGGAGGGACTTATGTAAACTGATGCTGAGCGAGAAGAGCAGAACCAGGAGAAATCTGTACACAACCACAGACACAATGGATATGTAGACTACTAACTTTAATAGACTGGGCTCCTCTCAGCAATGTAAAGTTATAAGACAACTCCAAAAGACTCATGATGGAAAGAGATATCCACATCCAGAGAAAAAGAAGCTGAGTCTGAATACAGATTGAAACAAACTACTTGCTCTGTTTCTTTTCTTTTTTTTTGTTTCCTCTTTCCCACTGATCATTCCATCAGTTATAATCCTTCTTTACAATCTGACTAATGATTAATGTGAAGATATTTGTAGATCCTATATTTGAGTGCATACTTCCATGATATGGGGGGGAGGGGAGGAAAGAGAGGGGGAGAAAATTTTAAACTCAAGGGACTGTGGAACTGAATGTTGTAAATTAAAAGTAAATAAACAAATAAAATTTTAAAAAATTAAAAAAAATAAAGTTAAGGGGGGATGGGGAAGGATATAAGGGAAAACAGATTAGGGGAAGGGGTATTCAGTAGGCTTGGTATTTTGGAGTGGGGGGTAGGGGAAAAATGAGGAGAAAAATTTGTAACTCAAAATCTTGTGGAAATGAACGTTGAAAACTAAAAATAAATAAATTGGAAAAAGAAAAGAATGTAAGCTTCTTGAGGGCAGGGATTGATTCATTTTTGACTTTGTGTGGCACAGAGTAAGGCGCTTAATTTTAAGAAAATCTTGTTGAAAAAGAACTGAAGTCTCTAGGAAGCTAACTCAGTCATCAAAACTTTTAGTAAAGCTCCCACACCTTTTTAAAAGTGTTCCTTATGTCTCAGTTTCAAACCTCTCCAGTATCTTTGCCAAGGAAACCCCAAATGGGATCACGAAGAATGACTAAAAACTACTGAACAACAATGTCCCATGGTGGCACATACAACTTCTCTCCTTAGGGAGTTTATAATCTTCATGGGGTTCATGCTTCACAACCTCCTCCCTAAAACCTGTTATCCAAGACCCACTTTTCTCAGACTTCCCTTCTTCATTCTCAATAATCTCAATCCCTTTAGCCCAAACGTCCTTATTCATTGACTTTTTTTTTCTTTCAGGGCTGTGTGACATTGGGTACTTTTTTTTCCGCCTCCATCAAATGAAGGGATTGGATGAGAGAAGCCCTAAGGTTCCTCCCAGTTCTGACATTGTCAGTTCTCAACTAGGCTGTTCTTTGTCCCTTTAGAGGGTCCTTGGGTGAGAAAGCAGAATAAAACTTGATTTATCAGTTAGAATAGGCAAAAATGACATAAATGGTAGGACTCCATGAGAGATCATGGAATCTCCATTATCTATGAACATCTGTCAACTTTTTTTGTCTGAAAGTTAGGTTTTACCTTTGACCTGAGAAAAGGTCATGCTGCATAAGGTGACCTTGAAATCAAGGCCGGTTTTGAGTTTTTTTTTTTAAGCAATTTGGGTTAAGTAACTTGCTCAAGATTACACGGCCAGTTATTTCTGGGTGTGGTGCTAAGTATCAGAGCCTGGATTCGATCCCAGGTCATCCCGACTCTGGGTCTGGTGCTCTTACTGTGCCACCTGGCCGCCCCTGGTTTTGGGCTTTTTGAAGAATGTTGAGAAGTAATGATAGCAACATAAATCAAGGACCAATGAAATATGAGGGAAAGCTTGGTGTGTGTGTGTGTGTGTGTGTGTGTGTGTGTGTGTGTTTGGGTAGTTTTTCCTGGGGGAAAGTAATAATGTTGTACCACCTCCCCCCTCCCCCCAGAAAAAAAGAAAAGGTAGAAGGAAGAAAAGAATATTTTTTCAAATACCCAGAAGAGAGTAAAAGGAAGTTCATAAAGAGAACAACAATGAAAACAACTTTAGAACTATTGTGTTAAGTGTATTATATACTTCAAAAACAAAAACAAAACCCAAGCTGTATGTAATAGAGATTTGTGCCTTTATATACAATCTTCTTTTTCTGTTTTCTTTGAATATAGAAAGATCATGGCTGTCAAGTTCATAATAATGAGAAAGAAAATTTTTATAAAGAAAAACCCATTTTTTTTAATTAAAAAAATTTTTTTAAAAAAGAAAAACTATCTCAGTGTAGAGGCAGAGAGGTGAGAATGGTTTGTGCATTGCCAGACATGGTATTGGTTGATTTTGCTTAGTTGCTTTCTTTGTTATAAGGGAAGGTTTGATTGGAGATGAGGAATGGAGATCGGGGCGGGGGGTTGTATATCCAGAGAAGAATGTAAAAAAAAAAAAAGACTTCATAAAAACTTTTAAAAATGATGGGTGCTGGAATCTTACTGTTGATTCTTTCAGATTTGTAGATTGTTAAATGCTAGAGGTCCAGGGCTTTGATATTTTATCTTTGTATCTCCAGAGATGAAGCATACACCTTACACATTGATATTACACATTGATGTTGCTTTTCAGCTGTGTTCAACTTTCCGTGACCCCACCTGGGGTTTCCTTGGCAAAGATACTGGAATGGCTTGCCATTTCCTTCTGTGGCTCATTTTACAGATTGAGGAACTGAGGCAAACAGGGTGAAGTGACTTGCCCAAGGTCACAAAGTAAGTGTCTGAGGCCATACATGAATAAATGTTTTCTGAATTGACTTGAATTGTTGATGGGTGTCTAGCACTGGACTCATTCAGGAGACCTGGGATGTTCCTGACTCCTACTTTCTTCACATGTAAAATAAGTGATTGTAAATTTTGTCCCATTCCACAGGGTCAGCATGCATTGTGAACTTTAAAGTACCATATGAATGTAAGTTATTAATAGTATTAATACTTTATATGTAGATTTTCTGTGACCTCCTCCTCCTCTTCCTCTCCACTACCCAGCTGGGTCTTGGTACTGGGTGTGTATGTGTGTGTTTATATGTGTGACTCATTCCAAAGCCAAATAGAATCATTTTCGGATTATATGCTTTTTGGATTATTTACTTTTAAGAAATGATGATTATCTGACCCTCCTTTGGCCATGAGCCAGATAGTCAAGAGTTGCCTCTATTTGTTGATTGATTGAATTGTCTGCATCTCTTTCTCAAATGGAAGGCACTTTAGTATCCCCTTAAGTATGCAGCAGCAGGGAAATATGTTAGTTTTAATAAGGCCCTAGGGCTCTGTGAATCAGAGACTTGATCCCCTGAATGGGTACCTGAGAGAGGCTGCAGAATTTCTTTTTATAGGACTCTAGGAGCAGAAGAGACGATGATGGTCTTTTTGGGCCAGTGGAGGCTTGGGTTGGCCCTGAGGCAAGAGGATGGCCAAACCGACTTGGGCATGAATCTTGGAGTCTCCAGAACCTAAAGGCAGGAGGGTGAGGACAATGTTGAAGCTTGAAGACACTGCCAAAGCCAAGGGGAAGGAGAAAAGATGCCCAGGCATGGAGAAAGAGGGGGGCAGGTAAGGCCCCCAGCTTGGCAGGCTGAAGGCTGAAAGATGTAGTGCCAAGCTGACAAAAGGAGAGGGGGATGCCAGAGCCCAGAGATCTGAAGGAGTGGGAGGAGAGAAGGATGAGTGGGCACTGTCAGGGCTTGAAGCAGGAGACAGACAGGGAGTGGGAGAGAGAGAGAGGGAAAGAGAGAAAAGGAGGGAGGGAAAGAGAGAGAGAGAGAGAGAGAGAGAGAGAGAGAGAGAGAGAGAGAGAGAGAGAGAGAGAGAGAGAGAG
>NW_027187291.1:3507646-3528255 GCF_028583685.1 Petaurus breviceps papuanus
GAGAGAGAGAGAGAGAGAGAGAGAGAGAGAGAGAGAGAGAGAGAGAGTGCATGTGTGTGTGTAGGGGGATACTAAAGTGAGAAACATGGCAGGGAAGGAAGCCGACGTGGCCAAAGGAAGCATGGGAACAAAGAGTGAGTGCCAGCTGGATATTGGGGAGAACATGAAAATTGAAAGGATGAAGCCCTCTCATTTTTCCACTCCCTGTTTTTATCTACAGCAAAAAACCTATCAGCTCATTATTCAATTTGTCTGAATTACAGAATTACAGATTCAGAGTTGGAAGGGACCTTATAAAGGAATGTTAGTGATGAAAAGGCCCTTAGACCCTTGAATATGAGAGCTGGACTTTAGAAGACAGAATGTATAGAATGTCAGAACTAGGAGGGGCTTTAAAGATGATAATAACAGCATCAGGCCAGAAGGGAACCATAGAAGTATGTTGTTGTTCAGTCATTTCAGTTGTGTCTGACTCTTCTGAGACTACATTTGGGATTTTCTTAGCAAGGATACTGTAGTGGTTTGCAAAACAAACCTCCAGTTCATGTTACAGATAAGGAAACTGAGGTAAACAGGGTTAAGTGACTTGTCCAGGGTCACACAGCCAGTAAGTGTCTGAGGCTGGATCTGAACTTAGTTCTTCCTGATTCCAGGTCCAGTGCTCTATCTGCTGTACCACCTAGATTAAAGTATATGACAATATCAGAACTACATGGACCTGGGTTGGGAGAGACCCTAGAGCAGAGAACCTAGACTGTTAGGGCTGGAAGGGGTGTTAAACCTAGAATGTTAGAGCTGGGAGGGATTTTAGATTATAGAATATAGAATGTCAATGTTGGAAGGGACATTCCAGACCCTCCAGTGTAAGTCCGTCAAGACAAAGAATTTAAAGCCCAGCAAACTTGCTCAAGGTATTCAAGGTGCTCAGCTACTTAGTGGCAGAAATGGTATTAAAATTCCAGTTAATCATTCATTCGTTCATTCATTCATTCATTCATTCACAAAATAAACACTAAGTACCGGGCACTAGAGGAAATAAATAAGTCACCAAGGGTTGGTCTCTTGCTATCAAGGACCTTGCTGTGTGGCAGGGACTGTTTGGGCCTCTTCATTGTATCTTCAGCTCTTAGCACAGTGTTTGTCATAGTAAGTGTTTATCAAAGTATTTATTTATTAAGTATAAAATATTTATTAAGTACAAATACTAAAATAAATACTTGCTTGATTGTTGATTGATTAATTACAGTTTGCTATGATGAATGAGGAATGGTGAATCATACACAAAAATATAGTATAAATTAGAATATAGATATGCTTGGGGAAGCAAAATATTTATTAAGCATAAAATATTTATTTATTTATTTAGAGGGGCAATTGGGGTTAAGTGACTTGCTCAAGGTCACACGATTTGAACTCAGGTCCTCCTGACTCCAGGGCCAGTGTTCTATTCACTGCACCACCTAGCTGCCCCAGCATAAAATATTTATGAAGTGTAAGTATTATTAAGTATAATTATTAAAATAAATGCTCAATTGTTGATTGATTAGTTACAGTTTGCTAGTCATACAAAAAAATATAGTATAAATTAGAACACGAATATGCTTGGGGAAGCAGCATGGGGCAATGGAAAGGGTATTGGATTTGGAGTCTGAGGACCTTAGTTCAAACAACTCTTGCACTATGTGGCCCTGGGCAAGTCACTTAACTGTCTTAAGATTTAACATCTCAGGATTTCAGTTACTTCTTCTGTTAAATTATGAGGTTGTACTTGATGGTCTTTCTCCAAGGTTCCTTCCAGCTGTAGATTTTTGATATTATACTTCTGTGCAAATGGAGAGAAGCAGGGGGATGAGTAATGCAAGCCGATAGATAATCCAGAAGTTGCTAACTACCCTATTTGGAGTCAAAGAATCTGGATTCAAATCTTGGTTCTGTAGCTTGCTATTGATGTGACCTAACATAAATCACTTGTCTTCTCTAGACCTCACTTTCATTGGTTACAAAATGAGGGGTTGGACTAGATGATCTCAAAGTTTTGCTCCAGTTCTAAATCCTGTTTGTGTTGTGGTCAGTTCTGTAATAGAGAAAAGCTGCACGTTATCCATAGATCACAGAGCTGCAAAAGCATATACTTTTAGAAATAGGAGGGACCTTAGAAACTGTCATGTCCAAGCTTGGACACAGGAGGAACTTGAAACTTGAATACTGAAGAGACTTTAAACTAAAAGGGATAGGATTTACCTTTTACCCAGCAAATTGGCAAAGATAAAAAAAAAGATGGGAATCATTCATGTAGAAGGGATTTGGGGAAGATAGGCATACCAGTACATTGTTGGTGGAGCTGTGAATCAATACATCCATTTTGGAAAGCAGTTTGGAATCATGCAAATGAAGTGACTAAAATGGCTATTCCTTTTGATTCAGAGATTCTACTACTATCCTCATATACACTTTTTTTTGGTGGTAACAGAAAACCTGAAACAATTCCATTGTTTGAGGAATGACTAAACAAATTGTGATATTTAAATGTATTGGGATATTACTATGTTGTTTATTTTTTTTAGAAAAAGCCATGTTCGAGAAAAGAACATATTTTTTTAATATATATGTTTTTAATGTTACAAATATTCTCTCTGTTTTTTCCCCAGCCACCGCCCCAAAATAGCAGTCACACAGGATATCCCCTCCTCCAATCTGCTCTCTCTCATATTTTCTCCCATATCCCTTTCGACTTTTCCAGTGGATCTCTATGCCCCAGTGCCTGTATATCGTATTTCCCAATTACATGTATAGTGTAAAAGACTGACAATATTTCCCTCCCTCCTATCCCACCTCCCACTTGTTCTATTCTCTACTTTGATCCCATCCCTTTTCAAAAGTGAGTGCTTCCAACTTCCCTCCCCCCAGCCTGCCCTCCCTTCCATCATCCCCCCTCTCATCCCCTTCCCCCCTACTTTCCTGGAGGGTGAGATACCCTATTTAGTGTGTATTTCATTCCCTCCCCAAGCCAAATTCAATGGGAATAAGGTTGACCCATTCCATTTTGCCTTCCTGTTCTTCCCCTCCATTGTAACCATTTTCCCTTGCCTCTTCTGTATGAGATAGTTTACCCCATTCTGTCTCTCCCCATCTCCTCTCATTATATTCCTCTCTCACCCCTTAATTTCACCTTTTAAGTATCATCCCTTCCTGTTAAATTGGTCCTGTGCCCTCTATCTATGTATACCTATAAACATATATACACACATTCACATATGTATTCATATACCCGTATACCCTCCAATATAGACATATATATATATATATATATTTCTATTCCCTTCAACTATTTTCATACTGAGAAAAGTTTCATCAGTCACAATTATCATTTTTCCATGTAGGAATGTTAATAGTTCAACTTTGATAAGTTCCTTATTATTTCTTTTCCCTGTTTACCTTCTCATGCTTCATGTTTACCTTCTCTTGCTTCTTGTTCTGAATGTCAAATTTTCTGTTCAACTCTGGTTTTTTCAGCAAGAATGCTTGAAAGTCTTCTATTCCACTGAATGACCATATTTTCTCCTGAAACATGACACTCAGTTTTTCTGGGTAGGTGATTCTTGGTTTTAATCCCAGCTCCTTTCACCTCCAGAATATCATATTCCAAGCCCTTCGATCCCTCAGTGTAGAAGCTGCCAGATCCTGGGTTATCCTGATTGTGTTTCCACAATATTCAAATTGTTTCTTCCTGGCTGCTTGTAATATTCTCTCCTTGATCTGGGAATTTCAGAACCTGTCTAAAATATTCCTAGGAGTTTTCTTTTTGGGATCTTTTTCAGGAGGTGATCGGTGGATTCTTTCAACTTCTATTTTGCCCTCTGGTTCTAAAACATCAGGGCAGTTTTCTTTGAGAACTTCCTGGAGGATGCTTTCTAGGTTCTTACTTTGATCATGGCTTTCAGGTAGTCCAATAATTTTTAAATTATCTCTCCTGGATCTATTTTCCAGGTCAGTGGTTTTTCCCATGAGATATTTCACATTGCCTTCTATTCTTTCATTTGTTTGGATCTGTTTAACAGCATCTTGATTTTTCATAAAGTCATTAGCTTCCATTTGCTCCAGTCTAATTCTGAAGCAATGATTCTCCTCAGTGAGCTTTTGAGATTCTTTTTCCATCTGGCAAATTCGACTTTTTAAGGCATTCTTCTCATTGCCTTTTTGAGCCTCTTTTGCCATTTGAGTCAGTCTGTTTTTTAAAGTGTTATTTTCCTCAGTCAGGTTGTTGACTCTCATTTCATAATTTTCTTGCATTGTTCTCATTTCTTTTCCCAATTTTTCCTCCACTTCTCTTATCTGCTTCTTAAGGTCCTCTATTGCTTGTAAGCAGCTTCTATTTTCCTTTGAAGATTTTGGTGCAGGAGTTCTGACTTCATTGTCTTCCTCCTGTTCCATGCTTTGTTCCTTTTTGTCCCCAAAATAGGAGTCTAATGTTGGAATCTTCTGTCTGCTTTGTTTCCTTTGTCTGGTCATGTTGCCCTTCAGTCACTTGAGCCCTGGGCTTTTTGCCACAGTAGGACTCTGCCACCAGACAGGGGAGCTTTTGTCCCAAACGCTGGGTTTTCTCAGTTGCTGGAGGTATTAGATGGGTGCCCTCTCTGAAGCCTCCACACGCTCTGGCAAGCTGGACATACACCCCAGGACCTCCACCCTATACTGCAATCCAGATCCAAGCAGGTTAAAGCAAGAGCGATTACCCCTCAGACTGGTGCTTGGTCCCCCTACACTCTACAGGCCAGGAGCTGAAGCCGCCACATGGTGCTGCCTGGCTGTGCCGGTGTCTCAGCAGCTTCTCGCCCCAGGGGCAAAAGCCACACACTCCCACTTACTGGTCCCAAAGTCCAGACTGCACTGACCTCTCACTTTGTCCTTTGCATCTATGTGTTGATAATTCTGGAAACGGCCACAGCTGCTGCTGATCTGGGGTCCCTGTGGCCTGTGCCTGGTCAGGCCCGCCCTGGGGCAAAGCCTTGCCCTGGGGCTAAAGCCTCATGTGGGGCTGGGCTGGGCTCAGAGAGCACTGCACTGGCCGATTCCTGCTGGCCTGCCAGGCTGTCCTCAGCGGGAGGTTTGCTTCTCTGTGTCATTTTGTGGGTTCTGCAGCTCTGATGTTTGTTTAGAGTTCCCTTTTTACATGGATTGGGGAAGGTGAAAGCAGGAGCAGCGGGGGGGTCCTGCTTCTACTCTGCCATCTTGGCCCTGCTCATCATTTCTCGATATTACTATGTTGTAAGAAATGATGAGTGTGATAACTATAGAGAAGCACTGTTTGCATGATGATACAGAGTGAATTAAGCAGAGCCAAGATAACAATATACACAATGATTTTTAATAATTTAAATAGAAAAACAAAGCTGAAACAAATGCAAGTGAATATTGCAGAATTACAAAGAACAAGCATAGCCCCAAAGAAGAGATATGAGAAGATACCACCCCTTGCCCCTTTGCAAAAGTGGGAGGTCCATGGTGTGGAACATTATATATATTTTCAAAATTTTTTTGATTTATTGATAGGTTTTCCTGCTTTTTCTTCTTTTTTTTCTATAAAAATATTTTTTTTAATAGTAGATGGTTCTCTGGGGTGGAATAAACATTTATTAAGCACCTACTATGTATCAAACACTTTACAAACATTATCTTATCCAGTCCTCACAATAATCCTATGAAGTAAGCGCTATTATGATCCCTGTTTTATAGTTGAGGAAACTGAGACAGATAAAGGTCATGTAGTCAGTAAGGCTCTGAAGTCAAATTTTAATTCTGGTCTTCCTAATTCCAGGCCTAGTGTCCACTGAACAACCTAGCTGCCTTGAGAATGGGGAGGGATAATGGAAGAAGTTTAGGGGATGTAAAAACAAAAACTATCAATAAAAATCAAATAAAAAATAAAAAAATTTTTAAAAGAAAAGAATGAATGAAATAGTTTAAAAACACTTGGAAGCAACAGGAAGAAATTCAGAAGGAGATATATAAAAGCAAGGCAGTATTGGAACTACTGGTTTTTTTTTAAGCTATACATGGAGATTCACATATAGCCAATCCTCTTTTTTCTTTTTAAAAATAATATTTTATTTTCCCCAATTACATGTAAAGACAATTTTTAACAATTATTAAAAAGTTTGCATTCCAAATTTTTTTCCTCCCTCCTTTACCTCCCCCTTCCCTGAGATGGCAATCCTCTTATTAGGATTTTTTTTAAATATAAGAAAATGTTCATGTTGATGGAAGTTTGTCAAGTTCATAATAATAAAAAAGAAAATCTTAAAACTTTTTGTTGTTCCTTTTTTGTTTCCTTTTACAACATAGTCATTTTCCCTTGGGAAAACATTTAAATAAAGCCAAATGACACAGCAGCCATGACTGAGATCATAAAAACAATAGAGAGGAGGGAGAAGAGCACCTGTGTATACCCCCCCCCCCCCAGTCAGATATCATTAAGAGCATCTACAGTGGAGAAAGAAAAAAGGCAGCCGAGACACCCAGAAGTTCACAGGAGACCAAAATCTAAGAAACGAGAAAGTGGTAAAAACCCATGGCCTTAAATGTCCACATAGAAATGCCCAAAGTTTAAGCCACAAACATTTAAGCTCCCAACACACGGAGGTGAATTTGACCTCATAGGTAGGATTGAGACTTGGTGGGAATGAAACCCATGACTAGAATGTTACTCTGGCTGGGTACATACACCTTATTAAAAAAGAAACAGGATAGGTGAAAGGGGTGGGGAATTAGATAGTACTCATCGAAAGAAGGTATACTCGTGAGGAAATCCAGAAACCAGAGAGGAGAAGCATGATTCAGGCAAGGTCAATGGAGGAGGGGAAAAGTGATTTAGTGTTTGGAGTATCTGCTACAGACCACATGACCAGAAAGAGGAAACAGATTAGGAGTTTGGGAAATAGCTCACAAGCCGGGCACAGAGGCATGCCATATGTGCCTCTGTATATATTTGTGTGTGTATAAGATGTATATATACACACATATACTTATATAAACAAATAATATATGAATAAGTATATGTATGTGTGTATAGATTTCAGTTAGATATCTGCTGAAGCTCTTTCTCTCTGCTGAAAGTAGGTAGCTAATAATTTCTTGCCTTAGGGACCATTTCACTCTTCAAAAGATGGAGGAAGCAACAAGGGGGAAATTCTATCCTGGATGTGTCTCTCACTAACAACGAGGAGGAAATGATAGGATCCTAGGAGGGGATGGGGAAAATAACCCTTCCCTCCTAGAGTTTGTGATGGAGGAGAGGAAATCCAGTGTGGCAAGTACCCTAAAATTTGGAGGGAGGAAGTAAATTTCAAAGGGTTCAGAGAAAAGGAGGATCCTGGGGATTTAAATGCCATAGAAGATGTCATCACAGGATGGAGTGGGGAGACTCAGGAATTCAATTCTGAAGACACAAAAGGAAACAACTCCATCAAAGAAGAAAATGGAATATTTTTTGACAGAGACCCATGTGGATGCACAGGGAACTCACCAACTCAGATTTTTAGAAAAATGTACAGAAGAAAAAAAGACCAGAAATGCTAAAGCTCAGAATGAGGGAAGGAAGTGAGTAAAGGGCAAAGAACAAGAGCCATTAAAAAAATTATATTGACAGAAAAAAGGTGGATCAAAGAAAGTTGCTAATTTCTTCTTTTGCTTCTGTTTTCTCCACCAAGATGAGTGATCTTTGCACTGGAAATGTCAGTTGGGGGCACTGTGGAGGAAATATAGTTAATAGAAGTAAGGAGAAAGTAAGATACCATCTAGCCACCCCTGATGAATTCAGCCTCAGGACCTGTGAGAACCCAGGATGCTTCCTGGGAACAGAGTTCAAGGTTCTTTTGAAGAGGAGGTAGGGAGGATGGCTAGAGAGGAGACCGCATGGCATGGAGATGGACAGGAAGTAGACTGAAGTAGATGTAGAGAAAGGCAACGAACCTTTGAAAAAGAAAAGAGAACAGAGCTTGCAAACTATAAGCCATTGACCTTGACCTTGAGTATTGACTCCAATTCCTGGGAATTCTAGAATGGATCATTAAAGAGATCTTGTAAAAAAAAACAAAACATCTAGAAAGGGAAGCAGAGATTCCAAAGATCAAGAGCAGGACTTACTTTATTTCCCTTCTGACAGCATTATTAAACTAGTAGATGATGAGAATGAGAGACATGGCTATAGTTTACTTAGATTTTAGCAAAGCTGTTGCTAAAGAGCTCATGCCATTCTTGCAGAGAAGATAGACAGATACGGATTAGATGATAATATAATGAGATGAATTCAGATCATGTTGGATGGATGGACTTAAAGAGTAGTATCCTGTGGAGTATCTAGGGATCTGTGCTTGGCTTTCTGCTGTTTTAACATTTTTATAAATGACTATTAAAAGATAAAGGCATAATGACTGCACATGTATAATCTATATCAAATTGCTTGCCTTCTGAAGGAAGGGGGAGAGAGAAGGGAGGGGGAGAATGTGGAATTCAAAAATTTTTAAAATGAATGTTAAAATTTTTTGTTCATATGTAATTGAAAAAATATGAAATAAAAATTAAATGTTAAAAAAGAGCAAGGCACAGATGGCATGCTTAACAAATATGTGACACCAAGATGGGAGGGAGAGTTAACACAGTGTATGATAGGGTTCAGATCCAACAAGATCTCCACAGGCTTAGGTCATTGAGCTAAATCAAATAAGATGAAATTCAATAGGGATAAATGTAAAGTCTTACCCTTGGGTACAAACATTCAACTTCATACATTTAAGACAGGGATGCTATGGAGAGACATCAGTTGTTCTGAAAAAGTTCTGGGGGATTTAGTGGGCTGCAAGCTCTGTGAGTCAGCAGTGATGTGGCAGCCAAAAAAAAAAAACCCAAACCCACATGTAATCTCGGGCTACATTAAGAAACAGGAATATTGTGCTTAGTTTTAGGTTTAAGGAAGACATTGATATGCTAGAGAGTCTAGAGAATGGTGAAAGACCTTGAGTCCATGCCATATGAGGAATGTATTGAAGCAACTGGTCATGTTTAGCCTGGAGAAGAGAAGATTAGGGGTGGGGAGGTAGGTGAGGGGTAGAATATGATAGCTTTCTTCAAGTATTGAAAGGTTGTTACTGAGGGAGTGTTTAGACTTGTTCTGTATGGCCCTGGAAGAGAGAACCAAAAGCAAAAAAAAAAAAAAAACCTAAAACCCAAAAGTTGCAAAGGGGCATATTTAGGTTGGATACCAGGATCAACTTTCTAACATTTAGAGCCATCCATATGTGAGTGAGACTACCTAGGAGGGTGGTTGGTTCCCTCTTCTTGGAGGTTTTTAAGCAGAATGTGAATGCACAGTTTTCCTTATATGCACAGGTTGGACAAGATATCTTTTGAGATCCCTTCTGTCTCTCAAATTCTGTGATTTTGAGACTCAGGAGGGGGAGGTAACTAGCCCAAGGTCAGAGAGCTGGTTTTAAAATCCTGGTTAATTCTAAGAGTACACATGGAACTTTGGATATGACTGTAGGCATAGTTTGGCAGCTAGGTGGCGCAGTAGATAGAAAGCTAGGTTTGAACTCATCTTTGTGAGTTCAAATCTGGCCTCAGACACTTGATGAATGTGTGACCCTGGGCAAGTTACTTAACCCTGTTTGCCTCAGTTTCCTCATCTGTAAAATGATCTGGAGAAGGAATTGGTAAACCATTCCAATATCTTTGCCAAAGAAACTCCAGATGGGGTCATGAAGAGTTTGACACAACTAAAGTTGACTGAATAGCAAAGGAGGCATATTTTACAATTTGGAAATTCATCATACAGATATATAGGTACTCTCCTAGAGCACAATGATTGGGATCTATGGATGAGGCCTCCTTAGGGGGTAAGAGGAAGGATGCAGGTGCCAATGGAGAAACCGGTCCCTACCCTTTGCCTTGGGCGAAAGGGAGCAGTCATGATCTGTGTTGCTGGACACTCTGCCCTATGGCCTAGATTTGGCAGGGGTGTCTGACCAGCTTTGGGGATGGTGTCCCACCCCAGCTAGGGGTGGGGTGTCCAGGCTACTCCCTGGGGGCTGTGGGATGGGGCCAGATTTAGCCTCTGTAGTCATCTGACCCCCATGACTCAAGCCTGGTCCTGCCCAGGGGGAAGGCACCCTGCCAACCTGAGCTCATCACCACTGCCCTGAGGAGAAGCAGTAAACAAGTCTGCATTCCCAACCTCCCACCCCTGGAAGGAAGCAACCAGTGAGATATGGACTGGGGGTGGGTGGAAAGAAGGTGAGGCTGAGGGACCCAGACCCTTACTTTCTTTGTGGGTAGGATGCTCTCCCTTCTCTCCCCTCCCCAGATGGCCAGGCACATCCTCCGAATGCCAAGGTATGGGACAAAGTATCTATGTACATGTGTGATAATTATGGAGAGTCAGAGATAAAGGGAATGAGTCTACATTTCTGCATTCACTTATCTTGTTCACCATGCCCATGCAGGTATATTTGTAGGCAGGAACCAACCACCATGACGTGACCTGTTTAGATTTGGGAGACTGACCATATCAGGTTGTCCTGGGATTCATCTGAAAGAGAGTTCCCTTTCTCTGGGCTCCAGGAACTGGCAAGCACTAAGCTCAGAAAGTAAGGAGATAGACCAGGATTGGGGATTTGAGAGCTAGTCAGGGTATATCCCTGGGGAAATGGGAGAAGAGTTGGCTGGAACAACTGGCAACCCTGCTGTAGATAGACCCTATGGCTCTCTGGAATCCATCTACTTCCTGTTCTAAACCTTTCAAAATCCTTATATTCCTTTAAGAAGGATAATGTAGCACAATGGATAATGAGCCAGACTTATAGTCAGGGAGCCCTGGGTTCAAATACTGCTTCAGACAAATGTCTTCATTTGATTTCAGTTCAGTATCATAGAAAAAGAAATAGATTTGGAATCAAAGGAACCTCAATTTCTCACTTATACCCTCTGTGATTTTGGGCAAGTTACTTAGTCTTTATGGGCCTGTTTCCTTGTTGGTAAAATGACAGTTTGAACTAGCTCATCAGTTCTCAGAGTATAATAAAGGGACAACTGGGAGTCCTTTTCATAAGTCCTCAAGGTCAAAACTATTTTCATAGTAATTTTATTATAATATTTTAATTTCAAATATGGTAAATATCTATAGATAGGGCAGCTATGTGGCTCAGTGGATAGAGTACTGGGGAAGGAAACAGGAAGACTCATCTTCATGAGTTCAAATCTGGCCTCGGATACTTCCTAGCGGCATATCCCTGAACGAGTCACTTAACCCTGTTTGCTTCAGTTTCCTCATCTGTAAGATGAGCTGGAGAAGGAAAGGGCAAATCACTCCAGTATCTCTGCCAAGAAAACCCCACATGGGATCACAAAGAATCAGACATGACTAAAACAACTGAACCACAACCACCATAGATATAACCCACATAAACAAAAACTCCTTCTTTATGGGGGGGGGGCAGTCCTCAAGAAGTTTTAAGCATTGTACAGGGGTCCTGAGATAAAAAAAAGCTAGAGAACTTCTGAACTAGATATTTTCTGAGATGTCTTGCAATCCAACATCCTGTAACTTGTACTAGCAATGGATTAATTATTTAATCTTTTAGTGGTCTAAGCAAACTTCTAAGCCTCAGAGTTTCAGAAGTGATGACTATCTGCATTAATGGAGGAAATTTCTGTAATGGGAGTCCTCTATATTGAGAGCACAAGTCTGGATATTCCTTCTTACCCTGCCTCGAATCTTCCTCCAAGGCTATTACATCTCCTTGCTTCTCTTCCTCCTCCCCTCCTCTGATTTTTGTAGAGCACCTTGTCTAATCTCTTTCTTGTCTCCATTACTCCCCACTCTTTACTACATTACAAAACGGTCTGTGGACATGTCATCTCTTCCCCCACCCCCACCCCTGAATGTAATCTCCTTAAGGGAAGGGATTGGTCACTTTTCTTTGCTTCCGTCTTTTAGAACAGTGTCTTACACATGGCAGTTGCTTTAAAAAAATGCTTGTTAAAATGCAGTCTTGGTGCACACTTCACACTATTGGGGCCTTCTTTGGGGGTATTACTCAGGATAATATAGGATGATAGGATTTAGCTTCATTACAAACACCTCTCCCTTTTCACCTGGAAACCAGGTACAAGTGGCACAGTGCTAGACTGTAATCATTCTTCCCCTTCTCTGCTGCAGCTCAAGATTCGAGAAATAGGTTAGTGGGTTTCTTCAATCCCAACCAAAGCCTGGGCTACTTTCCCCAAAGGATATTAGGGCCTGTGTTCAGAGTCCAAGCTGTAGAAACTGCCTGCTTTTTCCCTTAGAGAGGCAGAAGGGGATTCTACCCTGGGCCCTGGGGGGTCAGGGGTTAGGATGGAAAAAAATGGGCCTACTGAAGAAAACACAAGGTCTTCTCTCATTCAATCCAGATTAGGACCATCCCCTTCATTAAGCATTATTTGACAGTATCTGGTCTCTAGGCAAATGATCTAGAGTGAATTAGGTGGTGCAGTAGATAAGAGCACTGGGCCTGCAGTTTTGAAAACCTGAGTTCAAATTCAACCTCAGACACTTACTAGCTGTGTGACCCTGGGCAAGTCATTTAACCCTGTTTACCTCAGTTTCTTCATCTGTAAAATGAACTGGAGAAGGAAATTGCACATCACTCCAGCATCTTTGCCAAGAAAACCCTAAATGAGGTCACTGGAGACTTAGACATGATTGAAAAATGACTGAACAACAAGGTGGTGCCATA
Organism: Petaurus breviceps papuanus; assembly: GCF_028583685.1. Taxonomy (NCBI): domain Eukaryota; kingdom Metazoa; phylum Chordata; class Mammalia; order Diprotodontia; family Petauridae; genus Petaurus; species Petaurus breviceps. Next base: position 3,520,417 of record NW_027187291.1, read on the forward strand.
GTACACAGACCTCTGGGCCTTGAGTCAGGAAGACCTAAATTCAAATCTCAGCCTCAGATGCTTACTAACTGTACGACTTTGGGCATGCTGCTTCTGTTTGCCTCAGTTCCCAACTGTCAAATGGGCAGCATCTACCTTCCAGGGTTGTGAGGAACAGACAAGAAAATAAGTATAAAGTGCTTAGCACAGGGCCTGGCACACAGTAGGCATTCAATAAATGTTTGTTCCTTCTTCTGGCTCCTCCTGGAAGCCTTTCTGAGTCCTCTTTCTTGGTAGTTACTTAGTTCACTTCCCAAATTGATTTTGCTTATTTATCCATTGTCCATTTATCCCTCCCCATCCAACACAATAGAACCATCAACTCCTTCCTTTTTGTCTAAGTATACTCAGTACCTAGCTCTGTGTGTTGTTGAACTGAGCGGGGGCCACCTTCTCTTTTATCCTTGCACAATCTCTCGTTCCTCTCTTTCATCCCTGCCCCTCTTTTCTCTTACACTATGTCCAAAGGCCTTACCATGTCCTGCCTCTACTCCCTGCAGACCCCCTGCCAACCCTGCCATCATCTGACTGGGCCTTTCTACTCACCTTGCAAATGAACTTTCTTTTATGGTGTTATCTGTGATTATAGTGTGAGCTCCTTGAGAGCAGAGACTGTCTCTGGTTTTTAAATTTCCATTTCCAAGCATTTATCACGGTGCTTAGCACATAGTAAGTGCTAAAAAATCCATCCATCCATCCATCCATCCATCCATCCATCCATCCATCCATCCATCCATCCATCCATCCATCCATCCATCCATCCATCCATCCATCCATCCATCCATCCATCCATCCATTTATTCATTCATTCATCCCTTCCCTCTTTTTCTTTTGCCCTGTTTTCCCTCCCCATTGCCCTTCACTTTCCTCCACAGAGGTTTGGGGAAAACTGTCATTTAAGTCTGTGGCCACAAGATGGAGACAGCTCCCCATCATTGCCCTCCTGGACCCAGTCTTCCCCCTTCCCCATTCTCCTATGGTATTTAATACTTAAAAAAAAAAAACACACCCAGCTACAGCGTTCCTGGGATTGTAATGGGCAGTCTGGCAAAGGGTAAAGGTTGGAGGACAAGGGGAACGGCGATGACATGGGGCTGAGGGTTGGGGTTTGGGGAGGGGAGAGCAGACTCTAGTGGAGATGATGGAATGTTACTACCCTAATAGGATAGGTCACAAGTGAGGTCCCCTCGGCCTTTTTCCTCCTCCTATTGATTCTTCCTGTCAATGACCTCCTCTTCCAAACCACTCAGAGCCCCCTACCCCTGCCAGGAAGCCTTCTCTGATTAACTCCACCTAACTCAGACTGACCTTTTACTCTGGGCCATTTTACCTGTTCGGGATGGATATCCTATTAGTAATCTCTCACGTCTGCATTTCTGTGTCTGTATCTCTGTCACTGTCCTGAGTGTCCTGTGTGTCTGCTCATGGCTGCCCATGTAATTGCCTAATTTGGTGGAAGAAACAGTCAACAAACATTTATTAAGCAATTACTATTTGCCAGGCATTTTACTAAGTGCTGGGGATACAAAGAGAGGGCAAAAACAGGGTCCCTGCCCTCAGGGAGCTTACATTCTAATAGGGAAGATAATATGGAAACAACTGTGTATGTGCAAGATATATACTGGGTAAATGAGAAGTGATCTTGGAGGGAAGGCACTGGGGAGGGGAAGCCAGGATGCAGACAGAGATACAGACTTTGCAGCTATGAGCCCTCAGTGGGGAGGGAGGGAATTGGGAAGGAGAATGGAAGGAGTTTCAGGTGAGTGGAGTCAGGGGAGATTTCCTGGAAGAGGGGACTGTGGAGCAGATCTGAATAAATATAGGATGGATAGAGCCAAGTCCCAGAGAGAAGAAGCAGATGTTGGTGCATTCTGGTCACTGGGGAGGTCCTCTGGGGGGCAGGGGGACCTTAAGGGCCTAAAGGGCCTAAAGGGGAAGAGGGAAGATCACACTTCCTTTTCCTTTTATCCTTCTGCTTGAGGAGGTAGGAGAGGGAGCAGCAGAGACCTGTGCCTCTGAACCCTCTGCCCTGTAGCCTCCTGGCCTGTGTGTGCTGATTGGGATGAGTGGGCTGCCATTCTGTTCTGTTGGCAGGCCTGGCTATGGCCTCTCAGGGAGGGGCAGGGCCACTTCCTTCCAGGCCCTGAGTGGGAGAGTGGGAGCAAGAGCGTGGCTAGGCTGAGGAGCCAGAAAGGAGCCGGCCGCCCGCCCGCCCCCTACTCCCCCTAGCAGCCCCTCTGTAATTAGGGATATTTTTAGGCTCCTCTTCCTTCCTATTTCAGGCCTCTGGGCTCAGCAAGGAGAGTGGGCTGGCCTTGGGGGCCTTGGGCTGGGCGCAGCTAAACTGGGCAGGGCGTGGGAGCTACAGCCTGGCTCAGACCACAGCTGAGGGGAGGAGTCCACAGGGAGAAGGAGGGGAAGCTAGGATGTGGGCCCTGAGGGGACCCAGAGGTTGAGCTTCTCTTCAGGACCAGGGTCAGGAGGGAGCAAAGGGCCTAGGAAGAAGCTGGTCTCTTGAGTGCGGTCTTTTACCACCCTTGCTCTACATTCCCCTTCTCTAGGAAGATTTCCCTAACTCAGTTATCTGAGTTGCTCCCTCACCCTCCCTGTCTTCCCCAGCCCTAATGTCCATAACCTTCTTTGTCTCTATGTCCTTGGTGTGTTGCTTGTTTCCCCATTCAGGAGATCTTTTACAACCATGTCCACATCTAAAGCTTGCCATTCAGTGTCAAGACTAGGATAGAGGCAAGCATCCCACTCGCCGGTGTCCCCTGAATGCCACCTGATTTTTTTTTTCAATCCCACAACCTGTTTTCTTTGGTTTGAACCTGAACCTCCCATTTTAAAGGTCAGGATGGGGAAGGGGCATCATGATATGGAAAGAAAACCTTGAACCAGAATTAGGTAAACTAGAGAGTTTTCCATTGGCTCTAATGAAGCTTCAGCTTACTATGGCTGTGTGGCCTTGGGTAAGTCACTTAGGTGCATAGACATTTCTTAGCCAGATGTCCTGAGGCAGCTGTTCTAGTATCACAGACCTGGGAGGCCATCTAGGCTACCCAAATAATTTTTATTTTCAGAGGAAGAAGCCACCAAGAAGGCTAAGTGCTCTGCCCAAAGTCATATAAGCATCGAAATTGGGATTTGAACCCAGACCCTCGGTCTCCAGAATCAGTGCTCCTTCTACCACCCCAGACTTTAGTTCCCTTACTTGCAAAATGGGCATAATAATATTATAAGTATTACTACAAATCTCACTGGGTCTTTGTGAGGAAAATATTTTGTCAACATTAAAGAATCTGAGAAAAGCAAGTTATTATTGAGTGACAACACCCCCTGGCTCCTTCCTATTACCAGGACCCCAAAGGAGACTGTAACTCTCCCCTTTCCCCAACCTTCTCCCTCCTGGGATCTCCTCCTTCCAATGCCTCCCCAGCCTGTTTGGGGAACAGTCTGAAGTCCGACTGTATGAGAGAGGCGGAAGTACTGGGGTCTCGCCCTACAGCTGGTTTGAATTAGGCACATGAAAGCCAGTGAGGGGGGTATATTTAGCCATGGTTTCTGAAGGAGCCAGAGTTCTTTCATCCTCTCTAGGACCCAGCCGCAGAGAGGGCCCCTGGTATGCCAGTGGCAAACAGGATGGGCACAGGCCGCCGAAGAGCCCGGGCAGGGGTGGGGATGAAGAAGCTGGAAGGAGGGAGGATGAGGAGGGGCTGTCACTGTCCCTGGATGTCTCACTGTCTTCTGGAAGGGAATTGAAGGCTGAAGGCTGAAGTCTTATAGTGGGGACAAGAGAGAAGCCTGGGGAGGGATCTGGTATTGCTGCCAGAGACAAAAGACAGCTCCTGGTGCTCACTGGGACTGAGACACAGGGGGGAAATGTAGGATGTGAACATAGAGGACCTAGGTTTGAAATCAAGATTGGTGGCTTCCTACCTATGTGACCTTGAGCTGATCACTTCCCCTCACTGGTCTCCAGTTCCTTCACTTGTAAAATGAGGACTACCAAAAAGAATGGAGATTGGAGAGAGGCTACAAGTGTGAGGGTTCTCTCAGAGCTCTGGAGGAGAAATACTAATAACAGCCAACACTTATATGGTCCTTTAAGGTTTGCAAAACATTTGACACATGTTATCCCATTTGATTCTCACAACTCTATAAAGTAGATTTCATTATTATCATCCCCATTTTAGAGATGAGGACACTGAGGCTGATGAAAGTGACTTAGCCAGGATCACACAGTAAGTCTCTGAGGCAGGATTAGAACCCAAGTCTTCCTGATTCCAAGTCCAGCATTTTATCCACTATGTATCCAATGTCAGAGTCAGGATTTGAACTCAGGGATTCCTGATTCTATGTCCAGTGTTCTATCCACCCGGATCCAATCTAGGGGACAGTAGGGCACTGTACATTTGTCATACCCATGGGTATGGCATGGAGGGCCCCAGTGGAATCTTATTTCCATTTCTCTTGATGTCTTCTGAGTGTCCCCATTAGAGCTCACCCAAGATGGGAGTAGAAGCAGGAAGAGGGATGGAATTCCTTTGCCCTTTCCCAAGAAAAGAAATATGTTTGTAGTCTCTTTTTTAGAAAGTAGAAGGATTTGGGAACATCCTGTGTGAGACACAGAGACAAACCATGATTTTTCTGCGCGTGACTATATGGGCATATACATCAAATAGAAACTAACTTGATTTGTGCAGGATTGTGATGGGTGTGATTGCAATGATACCAGATTGTATAGTCGTGGTTTTGACAGTTGTGTATGACTGTACCCACGTATGGCAATGTGACATGTCTGAGGCTATTTGTATGGCTCTGTGTGATGGTGACTGTGATTGTGACTTTGGGTGACAATGTAATTGCACTCCCTGGACACAACGTACAGCTATTTTAAGGAGTCTGATTGTGTAGTGTGAGGCTACTTGTGTATGATGGGGCATATGACTATGACTAGAGGGGATATCACTGTGATCCTGAGAGACATCACCACTCTTTTTCAAAAAGTGTTTTCATTTAACCTGAAATTATTTGTGTTTCCAGCAACTGGGATGGAAACCATGGGTGGCTGGCAAAGTGAGCTCCCGGGAGTCAATATGTGTGATGGTCCATGTGTGATTGTGATTGTGACTGTGTTTGGTAAGGCTATTCATGGAGGTGCCTCTAGCTAAACCTCTGGGGGACCGTGAGGCCAGGTCAAAGAGCAGAAGGTTGTGGGGGCAGGCCACTGACACTCTTTCCTTTCCTAGAGAAGGGCAAACAGTAGGTCCCTCCCCTGGACCATGCCCTATTGCCCTCTCAGAGAGTTTCACCCTGTCCCAACCCCAAAGCCACAGCCCCTGCAGACTGGAGGGAGGGGACCCCAACCTGGTGAGCATGTGTCTATCCTCTAATCTCCCTCTCTTCCCCCTCCCCACCTTTCCCCCTCCCACTGCAGGCTCCTACCTGCCCTCCAGCAAGGCGGCAAGGCGGGGAGACAGACAAAAAGAGAAAGCCTTCCTCCCTGTCATTCCCAATCTCCCCCGAACCTTCCCCCTCCCACCCCCACCAACTCTTCCCTGTTGCCTCTGCTCTCAGACAAAGAGCTCACCCTGGTCTCTGTGGGCGTCTGGGAGACGCTGAGGGGATTAGCTGTCTTTGCCTTCTTCTCCCCACCCCATGCCAGCCCACCCGGCTGGCATCAACAGCACACAAAGCCTGCAGGACGGTGGTGCCCTCACCACAGACTCCCCTTGCAGGCCAGACTGCAGGGGGGATTGGAAAGTGAGCACCAGGAGAAAGAGACCTGTCCCAGGGGTAAAGGAGGCATGAAGGCAGAAACTATTCAGTTGCATTTTCCCTAACTTCCTTTTTCCTCTCCTACCCTTCAGGGAATGTTGTAAGCCAGCCAGCATGGTTAGAGGCACCTTGCCTGAGACCTCTGTGACTCTTGCTTCTTACTCAATGTTAACTGAAGCCCAATAAGTACTAGGGGAGAGAGACAGGGGACAGGGAGATGGAGGGAGGGACATTTAAGGACATAATATGTTCCAAGCATTGCACTAAGTGCTAGGGATGCAAATTAAAAGGAACTGGAGAGTTCCTGCCGTATAAAATGTATCCTGCCCTCTCCTCTTCAGAGGAGAGTTCTAAGGCTATACTGCACAGGGTCAAGGAATCTCCTAAGGAATGGAGATGTGCAGGCTAGGTGGCTGATGGCTCTCCACCCTGCTGGCACCCCAGGCAGCTGAGGCTCCCTGTGGTCACAGCCCAATTCCAGAGGGAGGTCATCTAGCCCATCCCCCAGACTCTGCTGAGCCTTATGAATCCCCTTCCTCCTTCTTGCCAAACAGATAAGACTGGGGGCTTATTCTCTGAAACCCTCCCTCCCTTCTCAGTCAGGGTATCTGTCTGCAAATCTAACCAGGATCTCTCCTTCTAGAGCTAGTCACAACCCTTCAATGAGAGTGCACCTCAAGGATTGCCATCACTGGGAAGTCTGTCTTGAATGAGTTGGGAGAGAGGGCTAGAGTTTTCTCAGAACTCAATGGAGGAGGCCAAGAAGACTAATGTGGATCTAACCCTTGGCTTGGCACATAAGAGGTACTCAATAGATACGGGTTGGTTGGCCAGCTGAGCTGAGGGGCTGAGAAATGAAGGCGCAGATTGGGAAAGAGGTGGAGGAATGAGTGATAATTCTCAAACAAGTCATTTTAATACCCCAGAAGGCAGTGAGGTAGTGTAGCAGATAGAGCACTGAGTTCAAATCTTGCCTCAGACACATTCTAGCTGTGTGACCCTGAACAAATCACTGAACCTCTCTGACCTCAGTTTCTTTATCTGTAAAAGAGGGATAATAATAGTACCTATTAACAGGATTGTTTTGACCATCAAATGAAATAACATGTATAGTGCCTTACAAAACTAAGAGCACTATATGCATGTCTACTATTATTATTATAACAAAAAATAAATTTGTCTGATTTTAAATTGTGATCGGATATTTTGGGGATTCACATGTAAAACTTCCTTTTGTACTGGGAAGTTCCTCTGGAATCCCAATTCTGCCTCCAGTTTATTGAATGTTAAGTGACCTTAGAGACTGTCAGTCTGATTCAACCCTGCTATTTTACAGATGAGAAAACTGAGGCCCAGAAGTGTGGAATGACTTTCCCACAGTCATATGAGTTATAAGTAGCAAAGCCAAAATTTGTCTTCTGACAAGTTTTTGTTTTCTGTTTTTCCCCCTGCTTGCCTTCCAATACGGAATCTCAGCCTAAGCCTGAAGGATCAACTTATGCCTTCACAGGGGAATAGATAACCTATGTGCCAAAGGCACAGGCTAGCCTGAATGGGGAAATAATACAAGTCCAGGAGAGGGGGATTTATCTAGGACAGCACCCATGACAACAAGAACTTGAGAGTGAATGAACTATCCTGTGGATAATGGGGAATTGCCTGGCTGTCGTCCACTCTACTAAATAAAGAACAACAGAAATGCGTTGTGGTCAAGGTCAGATGGCTGGAGGGACTTCCTGGTTGGGAATACCAACCAGAGATTGGTTTTAGAAGGCCATAGCTCACCTCCTGACCTATTTAACTACAGAGCAGGAAAGTTGGGGGGAGGGGAAGAATTTGGGGTCCTAACTGGGTGGCTCTTTCCTCTCCCCATCTTCCTGCTTCCCTCTTTCCTTTGATGCTGCCCCTCCTCCAGAAACATCAAACAGTCTGGAGAGTACAGAGCTTGTCTCTGCCAGGCGGTAATTAGAGTTTTCCCTCTCTCCTTTTCCTCCTGTTTCTCTCTCTCTCTCTCTCTCTCTC